>NC_092086.1:83199871-83508003 GCF_045679555.1 Salvelinus alpinus
ACAGAAACCTTTGTTTGCAATTACAGAGATCATACGTTTCCTGTAGTTCTTGACTAGGTTTGCACACACTGCAGCAGGGATTTTGGCCCACTCCTCCCTACAGATCTTCTCCAGATCCTTCAGGTTTCGGGGCTGTCGCTGGGCAATACGGACGTTCAGCTCCCTCCAAAGATTTTCTATTGGGTTCAGGTCTGGAGACTGGCTAGGCCACTCCAGGACCTTGAGATGCTTCTTACGGAGCCACTCCTTAGTTGCCATGGCTGTGTGCTTCGTGTCGTTGTCATGCTGGAAGACCCAGCCACGACCCATCTTCAATGCTCTTACTGAGGGAAGGAGGTTGTTGGCCAAGATCTCGCGATACATGGCCCCATCCATCCTCCCCTCAATACGGTGCAGTCGTCCTGTCCCCTTTGCAGAAAAGCATCCCCAAAGAATGATGTTTCCACCTTCATGCTTCACGGTTGGGATGGTGTTCTTGGGGTTGTACTCATACTTCTTCTTCCTCCAAACACGGTGAGTGGAGTTAGACCAAAAAGCTCTATTTTTGTCTCATCAGACCACATGACCTTCTCCCATTCCTCCTCTGGATCATCCAGATGGTCATTGGCAAACTTCAGACAGGCCTGGACATGCACTGGCTTAAGCAGGGGGACCTTGCGTGCGCTGCAGGATTTTAATCCATGACGGCGTAGTGTGTTACTAATGGTTTTCTTTGAGACTGTGGTCCCAGCTCTCTTCAGGTCATTGACCAGGTCCTGCCGTGTAGTTCTGGGCTGATCCCTCACCTTCCTCATGATCATTGATGCCCCACGAGGTGAAATCTTGCATGGAGCCCCAGACCGAGGGTGATTGACCGTCATCTTGAACTTCTTCCATTTTCTAATAATTGCGCCAACAGTTGTTTCCTTCTCACCAAGCTGCTTGCCTATTGTCCTGTAGCCCATCCCAGCCTTGTGCAGGTCTACAATTTTATCCCTGATGTCCTTACACAGCTCTCTGGTCTTGGCCATTGTGGAGAGGTTGGAATCTGTTTGATTGAGTGTGTGGACAGGTGTCTTTTATACAGGTAACGAGTTCAAACAGGTGCAGTTAATACAGGTAATGAGTGGAGAACAGGAGGGCTTCTTAAAGAAAAACTAACAGGTCTGTGAGAGCCGGAATTCTTACTGGTTGGTAGGTGATCAAATACTTATGTCATGCAATAAAATGCAAATTAATTATTTAAAAATCATACAATGTGATTTTCTGGATTTTTGTTTTAGATTCCGTCTCTCACAGTTGAAGTGTACCTATGATAAAAATTACAGACCTCTACATGCTTTGTAAGTAGGAAAACCTGCAAAATCGGTAGTGTATCAAATACTTGTTCTCCCCACTGTATATATATATATACATATATATACACACACGGAAGTTCACACACTTAGGTTGGAGTCATTAAAACTAGTTTTTCAACCACTCAACAAATTTCTTGTTAAAAACTATAGTTTTTTGTGCAAGTAATTTTTCCAACAATTGTTTACAGATTATTTCACTTAACTCACTGTATCACAATTCCAGTGGGTCAGACGTTTACATACACTAAGTTGACTGTGCCTTTAAACAGCTTGGAACATTCCAGAAAATTATGTCATGGCTTTAGAAGCTTCTCATAGGCTAATTGACATAATTTGAGTCAATTGGAGGTGTACCTGTGGATGTATTTCAAGGCCTACCTTCAAACTCATTGCCTCTTTGCTTGACATCAAGTTGAAAATCAAAAGAAATCAGCCAAGACCTCAGAAAAAAAATTGTAGACCTCCACAAGTCTGGTTCATCCTTGGGAGCAATTTCCAAACGCCTGTAGGTACCATGTTCATCTGTACAAACAATAGTACGCAAGTATAAACACCATGGGACCACGCAGCCGTCATAACGCTCAGGAAGGAGACGCGTTTTGTCTCCTAGAGATTAACGTACTTTGGTGCGAAAAGTGCAAATCAATCCCAGAACAACAGCAAAGGACCTTATGAAGATGCTGGAGGAAACAGGTACAAAAGTATCCATATCCACAGTAAAACGAGTCCAATATCGACAAAACCTGAAAGGCCGCTCAGCAAGGAAGAAGCCACTGCTCCAAAACCACCATAAAAAAGCCAGACTACGGTTTGCAACTGCACATGGGGACAAAGATCATACCTTTTGGAGAAATGTCCTCTGGTCTGATAAAACAAAAATAGAACTGTTTGGCCATAATGACCTTCATTATGTTTGGAGGAAAAAGGGAGTACCAGTTAAACATTTGGACACACCTACTCATTCAAGGGTTTTTCTACATTGTAGAATAATAGTGAAAACATCAA
Source organism: Salvelinus alpinus (assembly GCF_045679555.1). NCBI lineage: Eukaryota > Metazoa > Chordata > Actinopteri > Salmoniformes > Salmonidae > Salvelinus > Salvelinus alpinus. The sequence goes on from NC_092086.1 coordinate 83,202,214, forward strand.
AATGAAATAAAATGTGAATGAATATGAAATAAAATGTGATGTCAAATGTAAAATATGAAATAAAACATATTGAATCATGTAGTAACCAAAAAAGTGTTAAACAAATAAAAATCTATTTTATATTTGAGATCCTTCAAAGTAGCCACCCTTTGTCTTGATGACAGCTTTGCACACACTTGGAATTCTCTCAACCAGCTTTATGAGGTAGTCACTTGGAATGCATTTCAATTAACAGGTGTGCCTTGTTAAAAGTTAATTTGTGGAATTTATTCCCTTAAGGCGTTTGAGACAATCAGTTGTGTTGTGACAAGGGAACGGTGGTACACAGAAGATAGCCCTATTTGGTAAAAGACCAAGTCCATATTATGGCAAGAACAGCTCAAACAAGCAAAGAGAAACAACAGTCCATCACTACTTTAAGACATGAAGGTCAGTCAATACGGTATATTTAAAGAATTTTGAAAGTTTGTTTATGTGCAGTCGCAAAACCCATCAAGCACTATGATGAAAATGGCTCTTTTGAGGACCGCCACAGGAAAGGAAGACCCAGAGTTACCTCTGCTGCAGAGGATAAGTTCATTAGAGAGTTACCAGCCTCAGAAATTGCTTCCCAAATAAAGGCTTCACAGAGCTCAAGTAACAGACACACCTGGAACATCAACTTTCAGAGGAGACTGCGTGAATCAGGCCTTCATGGTCGAATTGCTGCAAAGAAACCACTACTAAAGGACACCAATAAGAAGAGACTTGCTTGGGCCAAGAAACACAGGCAATGGATATCTGGTGGAAATCTGTCTTTTGGTCTGATGAGTCCAAACTTTTGGTTCCAACCGCCGTGTCTTTGTGAGATGCAGAGTATGTGAACAGATGATCTCTGCATGTGTGGTTCCCAACGTGAAGCATGCAGGAGGTGTGATGGTGTTGAGTTGCTTTACTGGTGACACTGTCTGTGATTTATTTAGAATTCAAGGCACACTTAACCAGCATGCCATCCCATCTGGTTTGCGCTTAGTATCATTTGTTTTTCAACAGGACAATGACCCAACACACCTCCAGGCTGTGTAAGTGCTATTAGACCAAGAAGGAGAGTAATGGGAGTGCTGCATCAGATGACATGGCCTCCACAATCACCCAACCTCGACCCAATTGAGATGGTTTGGGACGAGTTGGACCGCAGGGTGAAGGAAAAGCAGCCACCAAGTGCTCAGCATATGTGGGAACTCCTTCAAGATGGTTGAGAGAATGCCAAGATTGTGCAAAGCTGTCATCAAGGCAAAGGGTAGCTACTTTGAAGAATCTAAAATCTATTTTGATTTGTTTAACACCTTTTTGGTTACTACATGATTCCATATGTGTTATACACACAGTGGCCTCCAAAATGACTGGCACCCCTGACTGGCAATGCACAATACTTAAAAAAATATAAACAATATTACTAAAGAGAAACTCAAAATACCAACATGTGAGAAATACTGTACTTTATTAATATTTCAATGGAACCCACCAAAATAATTTATTGATTTAATTAAAAATCAATGTCCTCCAATTCAAGGTTTCACAACTAATGGCACCCTTAACGATTATTGTAAATAATATCTACCAAAATTAAACCAGGAATTAAATTCCCCTTATTTAAGTTGATCTAAGTCTTAAGGAACTATATTGAGCCATTACATCACTTCATGTTTCAATAGGGTATAAACATGAGGTAACACGCATGCAATATCCCTTTGTCATACAACACCATGAAGAAAACAAAATAACTGGTAGTTCAAAAGAGCAAATGGTCATAGACCTTCATAAATATGGTAATGACAACAAGAAGATCCACAAACAATTGAATATACCACTGAGCACCGTCAGAGCAATTATTTAAAAAATTCAAAAGATATGGAACAGTTAAAAACCTCACGGGTAGAGGACGCAAATGCATTTTGCCCCCCATGATAGGGAGGAGGATGGTGAGAGAAGGTGCTCTGGTCAGATGAGACCAACATTTTGGTCAGATACAGCATCGGCATGTTTGGCGTCAAAACAGAGATGCATACAAGGAGAGGCACCTCATACCCACTGTTAAATATGGTGGTGGGTCAGTGATGTTTTGGGGCTTTTTAATTCCAGAGGTCCAAGGGCACTAGTTAAGATTGATGACATAATGAATTCCACCAAGTATCAGGCAATTTTGGCTGACAATCTGGTTGCCTCCGCCAGAAGTCTGGGACTTGGCCGTATGTGAACTTTCCAACAAGACAATGACCCAAAACATACCTCAAGATCCACACAGAAATGGTTCTGTGACAACAAAATCAATGTTCTGCCATGGCCATCTCAGTAGCCGGACCTCAATCCAATCAAAAACCTGTGGCCTGAGTTGAAGAGGGCAGTTGATAAGCGCAAACTCAAGAATGTGAAGGATCTTGAAAGGATCTGCATAGAGGAAAGGTCCAAAATCCCTCCAAACGTGTTCCTTAACCTTGTCAAACATTACAGGAAAAGCCTCCATGCTGTTATCATTGCCAGAGGTGTTTGCACTAAGTACTAAATGAGGAGTGCCAATAATTATGAAACCTTGATTTTGGTGAAATGTATTTTGTATTAAATAATTGTATGATGTTGGTTGGTTCCATTGTAACATTAATAAAGTACAGTATTTCTCACGTTGGTATTGAGTTTCTCTATAATTATATTGTTTATATATTTTTTAAGTATTGTTTGTGCATTGCCAGTCAGGGGTGCCAGTAATTTTGGAGCACACTGTGTGTGTGTGTGTGTGTGTGTGTGTGTGTGTGTGTGTGTGTGTGTGTGTGTGTGTGTGTGTGTGTGTGTGTGTGTGTGTGTGTGTGTGTGTGTGTGTGTGTGTGTGTGTGTGTGTGTGTGTTTAAAATAACATCAAATTGATCAGAAATACAGTGTAGAAATTGTTAATGTTGTAAATGACTATTGTAGCTGGAAACGGCAGATTTTTTTATGGAATATCTACATAGGCCCATTATCAGCAACCATCACTCCTGTGTTCCAATGGCACAATTAGCTAAGCCAAGTTTATCATTTTAAAAGGCTAATTGATCATTAGAAAACCCTTTAGCAATTATGTTTGCACAGCTGAAAACTGTTGTGCTAATTAAAGATGCAATAAAACTGGCCTTCTTTACACTAGTTGAGTATCTGGAGCACAGCATTTGTGGGTTCGATTACAGGCTCAAAATGGCCAGAAACAAATAACTTCTTCTGAAACTAGTCAGTCTATTCTTGTTCCTAGAAATGAAGGCTATTGCATGCGAGAAATTGCCAAGAAACTGAAGATCTCGTACAACGCTGTGTACTACTCCCTTCACAGAACAGCTCAAACTGGCTCTAACCAGAATAGAAAGAGGAGTGGGAGGCCCCGGTGCACAACTGAGCAAGAGGACAAGTACATTAGTGTCTAGTTTGAGAAACAGACGCCTCACAAGTCCTCAACTGGCAGCTTCATTAAATAGTACCCGCAAAACACCAGTCTCAACATCAACAGTGAAGAGGCGACTCTGGGATGCTGGCCTTCTTGTCAGAGTTGCAAAGAAAAAGTCATATCTCAGACTGCCCAATAAAAAGAAAAGATTAAGATGGGCAAAAGAACAGACACTGGACAGAGAGGAACTCTGCCTTGAAGGCCAGTATCCCAGTTGGGGAACCCTGGTGTAGGATGATTGGTGGTGGTGCTTGTGCTTTCTATCACTCAGACGTTATTTAGCAAGCTAAGGTGACAACAATGTCTGCCATGGACTATTCCCAGTTGCTTTGAATGTTCAAAATCATAGGGTAAGAACTATTTTAAAAGCCTCAAAGGATAACATGATCCAACTTTCAAAGCGAGTCCTTTTTGGCTAGGCACAGCAGTCACCTATCTAGCTAGGTAGCTGTTTAGCTTTCTAACACATTCACTAATTGGTTTGTAAACAATTAACAACAAGCTAGTTAGCTACCTACCACATGTTCTTGTCAAACTGTCAACAGAGTAGCTAGCAAGCAATAAGATGAATAACAGTCTAAAAACCACTAGTTCGCCAGTTTGTGACAAAACAAGCAAGTATAGTGTAGAAAATCATTGTCCCATCTAAACCACTGATATATATTTCCCATAACCAAAAGTATTGTATTTTCAGCTGTTTGAAGCATATAAATAGTGCACATAGAACAGATCTACCGTTTCTTAGACTTGCTTTCAATGAGAATGACAGATCTATAACTTACATTTCTATGATAATTTGGTTGTGTCATCCAAAAAGTTCCATATTGCAGTTTTCAGGATCCCAATTTCGTTTAAATGTTTTAACATGTAAATGTTCACACTTGTACAGGCAACCCAATTCTGATATTTTGTCTCTAATTGGTATTTTGCCAATCAGATCAGATGTTTTGCCACTAAAGGGGAAAAAGATCAGAATTGGGCTGCCTGTGTAAATGCAGTCCATGTGGTTTATAATAAAGGGAACTTCATTGAATATAACTGGATTTTAAAATTCAATATTGGTGCACAATTTCTAATTGAGTCACTCATTTTAGAGGAACGTCCCACCTTTGTTTCCTTAGTTTAGATTGTGTTTTGTATTAAACTAATGCAATCTCTTCAAACTGCTGCAGAACATACTCAAATATGCATCACAAACCTATTTTGACAGTTCTAACGTCTACTTATTGTACGAAACTTCAATTATCGTGAGTGACATCTCACAGTAAAACTAGTGTGTGTGTTCTGTGCCTACTTTCTGTTCCAAACCAATAAACATTTGTGTCACCATTTTCTTTTTAAAACAACAGAGTGAATTCAAGTATACATGCGAGTCAGCTTCCTCTTTCTGCCCAGGCCGCAGTTTCCTCTGTGGTACAATTGAAGCACGAATACAGTATGTCTGCCTCTGCTTCATGGCTGAAGTCAATGATGAAATGCACTCAGCATTTACAGCGTAAACAGGATTCATTTCATAAACATCCCAAATAGGGCTGGTACAGTTACCGTGTAACAGTTGGTTATGGATGAAGACGGTCATGAAAATAAAATAACTGTCACGAACAGCTGACTGAAGACAGGATGGCAGGGCATTCATGTGGTTGAGTCACATAGAACGGACCTCTAACCCAGGCAATTTGACTGGTATACTCATGGGTACCGTCGCAATGGCTTACTGGTATTGTGACGCAATAATTTTCATGGTAATATAGAATGTTTATTCAAATGATTTTAAAGATGAACTATTTCCTGGTTGCTAAAATTCTAATAGTTTGCTTAATTTCAGTTTATGTGACAAAACAAGCAAGTATAGTGAATCATTGTACCATATTGTACCATTCTTCAACCTCAGGAGGCTGAAGAAATTCGGCTTGTCACCAAAAGCACTCACAAACTTCTACAGATGCACAATCGAGAGCATCCTGTCGGGCTGTATCACCGCCTGGTACGGCAACTGCTCCGCCCACAACCGTAAGGCTCTCCAGAGGGTAGTGAGGTCTGCAGAACGCATCACCGGGGGCAAACTACCTGCCCTCCAGGACACCTACACCACCCGATGTCACAGGAAGGCCATAAAGATCATCAAGGACAACAACCACCCAAGCCACTGCCTGTTCACCCCGCTATCATCCAGAAGGCGAGGTCAGTACAGGTGCATCAAAGCAGGGACCGAGAGACTGAAAAACAGCTTCTATCTCAAGGCCATCAGACTGTTAAACAGCCACCACTAACATTTAGCGGCCGCTGCCAACATACTGACTCAACTCCAGCCACTTTAAAAATGGGAATTGATGGAAATTATGTAAAAATGTACCACTAGCCACTTTAAACAATGCCACTTAATATAATGTTTACATACCCTACATTACCCATCTCATATGTATATGTATATACTGTACTCTATATCATCTACTGCATCTTGCCATCTTTATGTAATACATGTACCACTAGCCACTTTAAACAATGCCACTTTATGTTTACATACCCTACAGTACTCATCTCATATGTATATACCGTACTCTATACCATCTACTGCATCTTGCCTATGCCGTTCTGTACCATCACTCATTCATATATCTTTATGTACATATTCTTTATCCCTTTACACTTGTGTGTATAAGGTAGTAGTTGTGGAATTGTTAGGTTAGATTACTTGTTGTTATTACTGCATTGTCGGAACTAGAAGCACAAGCATTTCGCTACACTCGCATTAACATCTGCTAACCATGTGTATGTGACTAATAAAATTTGATTTGATCTAAATCGCTGTGAATACCTTTTTCATAACCAAAAATATTGTATTTTCAGCTGTTTGAAGCTGCTGTACAAAACCGAAAGCAAATTCTTTAACTGATGTGGCTCATGCAATGGAATATATTTTTGTAATGTCAGTTGAGTTGAATCAACAAATCACAGCACATATTGATGGGTACACTTCCTGCTTTTACTTCCTGCTTTGCTCCAATGGGTACAGTCCACCCATTATGCCCTCATTGACTTGAACGGGGACGCACGTTCTATTCATTCTATTTCTATGGCAGCACATGAAGTCAGGAGCAGAGAGGAGAAAATGTGCGTCTTAAATTATGGTGACTGCGGTCATTTGGCTGGCCAATAACCGTCATCCAAAATTCCATGACCATCACAGACCTAATCCCAAACTCATCCATCTGAGAGAGTGATGGATGAGAGGGATTTATAAACCCTCTCTGTGCCGCTGTAGAGAAACAGCCGACAATGCCTCTAAATCATCGGGAAAGGTTGAGAAAAACAGAAGTTACCACAGCAGCCTATCTTCAGCATTCACGTGTTCCACAGGATGCAATGCAAGCCCCATGATTACAAAAGACCATACAGTGAGCTGATCCGCATTGGTGTGACTCCATGTTCAACAACTCCTGACTACCACCAGCAGCACCAGCCACAACTGACAAAAAACACAAAGCCAATACATGTTGCTTTGTGCACAAAATGTACAATAACTAATGTACTTCCTAAGGAAATAATGGGATGATTAGACAATAAGGTAGCTGATGCATATTATACAGACCTGCATTCCAACTGTACTAAATTATATATGCTTCTTGTCTTGAGAGGATGGGGTGGGGATTTGCTCCACCATTGAAAGCACAGTATGGTCAACTGCCATCAGACTACTTCATAACATAACAGTCTGTCACCACCAACCCCACCTTGACTTCTGTCAGACCACACCACAGTGAACTTCACATTGAATTGCATTTTATAAAGAATCTCAGTGCCTAGTTATTGTTTTGTGTGAATTTTCACCTCGAGTGTGGATTGCAGGTTCTCCCATCTTGTGTTTTTGTTCAGACTTTTACTACCATGGTACACTATATATACAAAAGTATATATAAAAATCCACCCCTTCAAATAGTGATATTTTGACTATTTCAGCCACACCCGTTGATGACAGGTGTAAAAAAAATGGAACACACAGCCATGCAATCTCCACTGTCAAACATTGGCAGTAGAATGGCCTTACTGAAGAGCTCAGTGACGTTCAACGTGGCACTGTCATAGGCTGCAACCTTTCCAACAAGTCAGTTAGTCAAATTTCTACCCTGGTCAACTGTAAATGCTGTTATTGTGAGGTGGAAACTTCTAGGAGCAACAACAGCTCATCCGCCAAGTGGTAGGCCACACAAGCTCACAGAATGGGACTGCCAAGTACTGAAGCTCGTAGCGTGTAAAAAATAATTTGTCCTCTGTCACAACACTCACTACCAGGTTCCAAAATGCCTCTGGAAGCAATGCCAGCACAAGAACTGTTCGTCGGGAGCTTCATGAAATGGGTTTCCATGGCCAAGCAGCCGCACACAAACCTAAGATCACCATGCGCAATGCCAAGCGTTGGCTGGAGTGGTGCAAAACTTGCCGCCATTGGACTCTGCAGCAGTGGAAATACGTTCTCTGGAGTGATGAATCACGCTTCACCATCTGGCAGTCTGACGGACTAATGTGGGTTTGGCGGATGCCAGGAGAACGCTACCTGCCCAATGTTTAGTGTCAACTGTAAAGTTTGGTGGAGGATAAATAATGGTCTGGGGAAGTTTTTCATGGTTCGGGCTAGGGCCTTTAGTTCTAGTGAAGGGAAATGTTAACGCTACAGCATACAATGACATTCTAGACCCTTCTGTGCTTCCAACTTCGGAATGCTCTTGCGGCTGAACAAAAGCAAGTCCCCGCAGCAATGTTCCGAACATCTAGTGGAAAGCCTTCCCAGAAGAGTGGAGGTTGTTATAGAAGCAAAGGGGGGCCAACTCCATATTAATGCCCATGATTTTGGAATGAGATGTTCGACAAGCAAGTGTCCACATACATATAGTATATCTAGTCATGAGCGAGCGGTGAGCTAGCGGGCAGAGGAGAGGTAGCGTACCTGTAGTTTGCCGGAGCTCCTCACACAGGCTGATGTGGGGGAACTGAAGCATCTGTTTCCATTTCTTGCTCTTTCCTTTTCTGTTTCCACCACCTCCTGCAAAAGAACAGTGGTTGATTATTCAAATAAAGGGAACATTTAACACATGGTGAAACACTAAAATAATACCTGATACATACAGTAAGTAGAGGAAGACTTGAGCGACCCATAAAATACATACAGCTCTCCTAAAAACACTCAGAACAAACGTGCTGTTGTACATTGGCCAAGATAAAGAGGAGGGTCAGGGTGATTAAAATAATGGATGTCCTGGAGTGTGTTTCAAGAAGACAGTGCTCCACTGTTGACATAGAAAAAGCATACTTACTTTATTACTGTCTAATGGAAATGGTTAGTAATACCCAACCACAATGCTAACAAATAGCCTGTAGCTTTTGAATTTCTTTAAGGTCTTGACACAAACATTGATCTTGAATGGTGACTGGTGAGACCCTGACCCACGCCAAGGTCATGGGGTCTGAAAGAGCCAGGGGGACTGTAGAGAGAGTGAACTTTTTCTGTTTTCCTCCATTTCTGTTTTCCTCAAGGGAGACTGCCCAGCCTAAGGCTCCACTATTCCCTTCCCTCCCACCACCTTCCCTCCCACAGGCCTATGGACTGCAGGCGTCCTGGAGTGGCTTCAGGAAAAGAATAATGTCGATGCCATGAGAATGCCCCGCTGGCCTGACGTCTGTGAGACCCACGTCACACGCTGCAGCATTCACACACAGCGAGCAGGCAGAATGGCTGGTCCAGGTGCGAGGCCCTGCTGCTCCCTCCTTATTAGAAAAGCTGGCTTGTCAACATGCCGTCCAGGGAAAGGTCACAGGGCTGACTGTGTGTGTGTGTAAACTGGAGCCTACAGTACACACTGAGGCAGGAGGGTTGAGGCCCTTTGTCTTTAGTGGTAGAGGAAGGGAATGGGGAGGGAGGGTTTTAGTGTAGTGATATATAGCCTAGCTAGCATACATGGACTCAGGGCAGCAATGAGGAACTTGTTAACGTCTGTCCCGCAGACAAAGAACATAAGTAGAGAAAATTAAGTCAGTTCCTCATCTTCGTTTCAACTAAGTGCCAGTTAAAAAGCTAAGTGCACCTTCAAAAAAAATCAACAGAACCCAGATTCAAAACAAGGCTTTGCACAGCTGACCATTATCCTGCTTTAACTTTCACCAGTGCAAATAAAGGACACCAACTATCCAAAAATCCTCACCCAATCTGACATTGGTCAAGGGTAGCTACAGTATGAAAACAAACAAACTGGCATGCAGAATATGCCTGCTGCCTATGATGTAAAGTTTCCCATCTTGGTTGGATGGTGAAACCAACTCTATAAGGGGCACGAGGAGGAACTGGATGCCATGCAAAGTAACATTTGCTATTCAAATAGTAGTTGGCAGAGAACATATTGACACTATGTGTGGCTAACAATGTTTTATCACAATGGGAAGTGGACAGGATGCAAATAACACGCTGAGTACATGGTTTATGCCTAGCAAATAGATGTACAAGAATGACAAATGACAGTGTACAGTATATTATCACTAACCCAGTATTGTTTGATGGAGATATACTCACTGGTGTTGAAAGAATGAGATCAAACCTATTCACATCCTGCATTAGTGCAAATGCAAAGACAGACAAACAGTATGGAAATAATATTGCAAATCAGAGACTCTTATTCTTTCACTCTACCGTCCTTTTCCATTTTAAACTGTTGTTTGTGACCGAAAGTATTAAGCTATTATTAACTACTTTATTACCATTTGATAATAAGATAATTGCAGTGTTATTACCACCACCATAAACAACAAGAGTGGAAATAAAGTAGAGGTGCTTCTATTAGAACACCATATTGGGGTGTAGCAGATACAATATGGCTGGTTTGCAGTAATAACTAGAGTTATTCTCCTTGTGGAGTTGATCATACCACTTCACTTGGCTACTGAGTAGGGCTCGGTCTCTCAGATAACTACTTTTATCATTTAGAATTAATTGATTAATCTTTTTACATTCTGCTGCAAAACACACCCTCTTAAGTCCCTGATGGCTGAAATAAGACTTGCAATCTGAAGAGATTTTAAGTAGAACTTAGGGTTGAGGTGTACTATACCCAACTATAATAACACTACACAGTGGCATTGAATGTAGATTTCACTTGCATACAACCTGACCAGAGAGAGGCGACATGACAACAGAAGTCTGTGTAAAGTCTATGGCTGATTCAATACTTCTTCTCTATCAAACAGAGCCAGCACAATAGATAGAGCCAGCACAGTAGACAGAGCCAGCACAGTGGTTCATTATTGATCCTACCAGAGGACAATAACATTTTGAACCCTGTGTTTTGCTATAGACTACCACAGTACAATCGTTTTTTTTGTTTTCCATTATAAAACATTTAACTAATGAAAAACTGATTGATTGATTGGAAATATACACATTTACAGATCAGTATGATGTTATTCAATGATGATACTGATGTTCTATCTGGGGAAAATAAAAGTTATTATATTATTTTCTATTCTACTTTATATATCCACTACTGTCAGATCTGCTAGAAGGCTGTGCAAGCAATGAGACTGATACAGCCAGAGCGAGGTTCATGAGATTGGGGTCAACCACCCTGTGAACGGAATGATTCTGTAGACAGTTTGAAGGAAAAACATTCCTTCTTAGTTCTAAAACAAGATATTTGTTTATTGTGTTTGCACTAATTGATAAATAGATACATCAATGTCTTACTTTTGCAGATAATCTGTGATTGGGTGGTAAATTGATATACATTGTTGCAATTTGTGTTTCAGATGGACACATTATACAGTTATTCGAAATGTGCATCCTGCCTGTTACAGTACCTGCCACAGATAGTATACTAAAGCCTATAGTGCTGCTTATTCAGTTAATCTTTGTTGTCGTTTCACAAATTGACAATGTTGACACCCTTGTCAACACCACTACAATATTCTTGCAACCATGGAGCGCACTGACATACACTGTCATTGCCAAAAAGAGGTCCACAAATGCATGTGTACTGGCATGAGTGATGAGTGTTGCTCTTTATATTCTCATTGAATATGGTATTCTGTTCAACATCCTGTTTTTAAAAAATACCGAAGGACGCTGTAGTGTATAAAGCAGAATAAGGGGAATCAAACGTCTCGCGCAGTCAGATTGACACTCGCATCTTTTCTGTAGCCTACCACTGTCCAAGGTTAAACTCGGATAAATATTGTGTGACGAAGGCCACAGCGAGCATATGGGATGTTAATATTTATCTTAACGCTTCAGAGGATTTGCAAATAATAAAGAGGGGCAGCAATCATCCAGCGCCTATCTCTATGGCCTGGATTTCCTGGGGGAATCCCCGGATTCGGAGTTGGTTCTGACAGTGCAGAGAGAGGAGCTGTCAAGCTTGTCACCCGTCCCTGCCTTTCGACGTCTCTTACCTTCTCTTGCTTTCAACAGGACTGTGTTGGCCACGATATTCTCGAGCTCCATGTTTTCCTGGGTTGCAGGCACCGCAGACCCAACCTTGTCACCGGGTTGGCAGTGAAGTATGTCCTCCCCCACCCCCCAAGGCGGAATATTTTAACCCTGAATGACTCTCCGCTCCGTCGTTCTCTCCCCGTAGTACCTCCACCCCCGAAGCGTCAAACTGCGTCGATTCCAACTGGGACTATTTTGTGTTTACCACTGGACCCCGCCCACACGTGAACTATTGGTGTATTCTGACAGTGTAAATAGTTGTATATTTTTCATTGGGCTCTTGTGACATAACCACGCCCATTTAATACCAAACGTGGATAAAATCTTTATATTCATATTCAGTTATTCAACACATGACGTAGGCAGCGCAAACCAATGCTGCATTCATAACCAAGTGGGACGGTGGTGTTTACCACATATGACTGTGAACCATACACATGAACGCCCCTCCAAGTCGTAATTGCAAGTGGGAAACTCCTCAATCATTCCTGAGCTTCGACTTCTCCCACATCCTGACCTCTGACGTCACCTACTAAGGAAATGGCCTAGATTACACACTTGTCGGCAGTTAAATGTAACACAAAACATTATTTATGAAAAGCAATCTAATAAGTTATTTTTTTGTTCTGTTTTCCACCAATTTCGTGATATCCAATTGGTAGTTACAGTCTTGTCCCATTGCTGCAACTCCCGTACTGACTCGGTAGAGGCGAAGGTCAAGAGCCATGCATCCTCCGAAACACGACCCCACCAACCCGCACTACTTCTTGACACACTGCTTGCTTAACCCGGAAGCCACCCGCACCAATGTGTCGGAGGAAACACTGGCGACCGTGTCAGCGTGCATGTGCCCAGCCCACCACAAGAAGTCTCTAAAGCGCGATGGGACAAAGACATCCCAGCCGGCCAAACCCTCCTCTAACCCAGACAACGCTAGGCTAATTGTGCGCTGCCTCATGGGTCTCCCAGTCACGGCCGGCTGCGACCCAGGTCTGTAGTAATGCCTCTAGCACTGCGATGCAGTGCCTTAAACTGCTGCACCACTTGGGAGGTACATCAAAAAAATTACACTATAATCTGTTTAAAAGCATGATAACTGTACTTTTAGTTTAGGGTTGATGCAGCTTGTTGGCCAATCAGCGTTTCGAGTTCAAATCACTTGAATGTATTAATTGGTATTTACGACTTCACAACTGGTAATTACCACTTCCCCACTTTGTTATGAATGCAGCATAGTCTCAAACGACTGCCAACTAGTAACAAAATGTTGCCATTCACATTTTAGGGGAGGCAATATAACACTTTTTGCCTGATGACCATTCAGTTGAATGCAATGTCTGAATAAAGAAAATGAGCATGAAGAATTGATTCTACAGTAAACAGATATTTTGCTTGGTTACAGGGACATCTAGAGGCATGGCAATGCATTAACAAGAACCCCCCTGTCCCATCTGCTCCTGCTACACCCCCTAGTGGACATCCGGCGTCTCATTGACCTGCAGCCATTCCCCCAGTTCTCTCCCTCTTCTTCGCTCTCTCTGTGTGTGATTGTGTGGTTGGAGACAGGTGTGCTGGAGTCAAAGCAGTTCCCCACCACATGCAACCCGTTCCATAATCAAGACCTCTATAAATACTCAGTCCTGCCAGTTCCAGTCTGCCAGATCGTAATCCCGTTCAGTCAGTTTCTCCTCTCGCTGCAGTTTTGCCACTCTGGTTTCTGTCTCCTGTTCCACATCTCACAACCCTGCTACCCTGTTCTGGATTCAACTCATCACTCCCTTGGATTCCCCTCCGGACCTGTTTACCCTGTCCCAAACCAGCTCACTCCAACCTCAGCCTCCACATCTGGTTTCCTACAACTCATCCAAGCTTCCCTGGATCTGCACTTCAGCTCTCCCCGTGTTACAATAAATATCTTGGTTCATTCATCCCTGTTTCCTGGTCTGAGTCTGTTCTTGGGTTCCCCTGTGCTGCTCCGCTTAACACCCCCTTGACCATTGCGTGTCTCTTTTTTTGTCATGCACGGAGTCTGGTGAGAGAGACTATTTGTCTCTCTGAGATTAAAATATGGTTACCAAAAAAGTAACACATTCATAGATAATGTAATAGCATAAACTATGTATAGATGTGTAATAGCATTGGGTCTTGTTTCTCATATTGGCTCTCAGGTTGATATGCTTAATAAAACTAGATATCATAGTCTATGCCGAAAAAAAGTGTGAATGGATAGAAAGAAAAAAGGATTTGAAAGAAATGTTCTTTCACGTCCAAAGAAAAGCTCTCTTTTGGTACACTAGTTACAGTCTCAGTGAGTGTGGGTTGTTATGATGGACATAAGACATCTCCTCTGAGAGTAACAGAATCCTCCATTAAGGTGAAGGAAATGGAAATAGTCATATACCAAAGTCCATTTGGAGAGTATGAAATCGAATCAACGCTCCTGAGAACACACTAATCCAATGGTTCAAAAAGTGAGATCTCTCCTTCTCAGTACAATATGCATGCCCTTACACCCCTGAATGAGGTTTGATGCTGGCAACCTGGTTACCATGGTCCCCAGAAGACAAGGAAGAAAAAATGATACCACTACAAGCCTCATTTTATTTTTGTCCTCAGAATGAGATGTAGAAATCCTCTTGGATGTTCATATCTTTGAGGCTATTGTCACCTGGAATAGATTTTGCACAGAGGTGGCGAACTCTCTCTCTCCTCTTCCTCTCTCTCTCTCTCTCTCCTCTTCCTCTCTCTCTCTCTCCTCTTCCTCTCTCTCTCTCTCCTCTTCCTCTCTCTCTCTTTCTCCAATGCTTGTGTACATCCTTTCTAATTTGTTAAGAAATATATTCTGAAAATAAGAAAGACAACCAATTTCAACCCAATCGATGCTAAAAGTCCTTGTCATTGTCAATCAATTGAAATGAACCCAGATGGAAAAGTACAGCTTTCTGATGTTTGCGCAGTAGGCTAAGTGGTTGGAACCTTTGTGTTGGCACTGATGAAGAATGACTACTCTTGGGTTATATTACTTGCAAATTAATCTATAATTGTATTTCATAATGAATCCCTCATCATTCATCATAATCATCATCACCAGTAGCAGCACGATCAGCACCACCAAAAGCAGAATAGGTCATTGTCACACCTTCCCTGTTATCAAATTGTCGCCCATAATTGAATGGATTTCAATTAGATTTTGATAGTAATATTGTCTTGATACTTTTATTTAATCTGCTACTACTGTAATAATATGTCTTTTTTTTTTTACTACAGAAAGGTCAAAGGTAAAGGGGCGTTTATTCCACTCACGTGACACCAAACACATGCGTCCGAACACCGAAGAGAGGAGGAGGGATGTAACGGATGTGGGGAATGGAAGATGAAGAGTTCCCGAAGATCTGGCATAACGATATTCGTCACTTCTGCACACACTTAACACATTACCAAATATGTTACATTTATAACACTGAAGGGGCTTGTGCACAAAAGCTTTTACAGGGTATCTCATGAATCCTAACTTTATATGAGAAGGGAGAGACTTCATCAAAGAACAGTTGCATGAATGAAGTGAACTTCTTTTCTCCTGTGGAATACATGGGGAATGGAAGAAACGGAGGTTTTGTTTGAAACTGCTAGTGAGTCGAGTGACGCTAATAGTACAGCAAGTGAGAATGAGTGGGTTACAGTGGCGAAGAAAATGGGAAACAAGAATAGTCAAGCTATGTTGGAAAATAGGAACCACTAGACTTGTTTTTGGTCGGAGTCAGGGTATTGGATCAATGCTACTTGGGAAATCCGCTTAACGTCTCCAATAAAATCTGGATTTTATTTTATTTAACTAGGCAAGTCAGTTATCATTTACAATGACGGCCTACACCGGCCAAACCCGGACGACGCTGGGCCAATTGTGCGCCGCCCTATGGGACTCCCAATCACGGCCGGTTGTGATACAGCCTGGAATTGAACTAGGGTGTCTGTAGTGATGCCTCAAGCAATGAGATGCAGTGCCAAAAACCGTTGCGCCACTCGGGAGCCCGAATGTATTCTAAGAAAGTGTGGAGTCGGTGAGAGTCACAAGAAGTAGTCTTATTTTGAAGTTTGTGTCTGGGGAGCAGAAGAAGCGTGTTTTAAGACACAAAAGAATATCGGAGTGGAATGTTTCCTGCATGGATTTTCGTAGCAGAGCGCATATCAACGGGTTTATGTCTGGGGTGGCGCGAGAAATAAAGACAGAGGATGTAACTGAAGACCTCGATGGAGTGGTTGGTGCACATCTATAGGCTTGTACGGTGGACGGAGAAAAGAAGTTCACTTCATTCATGCAACTGTTCTTTGATGAAGTCTCTCCCTTCTCATATAAAGTTAGGATTCATGAGATACCCCGTAAAAGCTTTTGTGCACAAGCCCCTTCAGTGTTATAAATGTACCATATTTGGTCATGTGTTAAGTGTGTGCAGAAGTGACGAATATCGTTATGCCAGATGAAGGGAGATGCTGCAACTGTGGAGGTGAACATGCGCCTGAATTCTTGGAGTGCCCTGCAACGATAAGGAGTGTCCAACGTGTCGCCTATCTGGAGGCGGTGAGAAAATTGGAAGGAACGAGGACGAATCAATGGTAGTAACGTTAGAGCCACCACGACCAGTGAAGGTTACTCATCAACTGAGGGATAGTTAAATGCTACATGCTGAAAATGTGGACTTTGTATTTATTGCAATGCTCATAAACTGTAGAGCACAAGCGGAGAAGAAGTCTAACAAAATCGGAATCGTTGTGAATGCGCTGATGGTTTTTGGGGTCTTCGTGATTTCACAGCCGAGGCTGTGCAAGAAATCCTGTCTGTGAATGTACCCCATCACAGGCCCCTGAGGCTGTGTGAGGATGTATTTTGGAGTGGACTGTGATTGAAGAAGTATGATGTATTTATTTTCTTTAGTTAACTTTTTTTTGCAGGACGTTTTCCCCCTTTCCCGGAAAGTGTTTATTTTTATTTTTTATTATTCAATACCCCGTCCAGCTGGTGGCGGTAATGCACCATTAACATTGTATGCCAACCGCCGCTAAACCCCATCGAAGAAGAATTAGAACACATGCGTCCACACTTGCTTCCTGCTCAGCTCCACGCGTTGTTGTTCAGAATCAAAAGGTAGCACGTTTTAAAGCAAAGTAACAATGCCTAAAGCCAAAAAGAAAAGTAAAAGAAACAAGTTTGACTACAGTAAAGACAGAAAGAAACTGAAAAAGCAGTTTAAGAAAAGGGAAGCCCCGAGAATAGAGTGGTAAGTCGAATATTGTTGATGAAAAACAAACGATGCTAGCAATGCTAACGTTAGCGCATCCATCCTGTGTGGTTGTTTCTATTAACGTTAGCTAGCTAGGTTTGCTAGCAATCAAAGCAAACTATCTAGACAGGTAACTACTACCTAGCGAATCGTTGGATTATTGTGTGTAGTCTATTTTTCTTGTTTTATGTCAGTTTGCTAGTCCGGCAGTGGTTTAGCTAATTTAACAAAACTCCACGATTTACAATGGAGTTGATCGGCGACTAGTGTCGGCGGACAGGGCCTCGAAGTCACTTAAATTACGTTATCAAAAACGATTGATTTAAACACCCGCAATTACACGTTTTTGATCATGTCATATTATGTGAATACCGAACTCCCGAGTGGGCTCCCCAGTGGCGCAGAGTTCTAAGGCACTGCATCTCAGTGCAAGAGGCGTCACTACAGTCCCTGGTTCAAATCCAGGGTGAATCACGTGTGAATCACATCCGGCCGTGATTGGAAGGCCCATAGGGCGACGCACAATTGACCCAGCGTCGTTCGCGGTTGGCCGTGGTAGGCTGTCTTTGTAAATAATAATTTGTTCTTAACTGACATACCTAGTTAAATAACAACATTCCCCCCACACTAGTCTCCATCATAAATCGTTGAGTTTAGTCTGCAAGATATGTACGGGCAGTGGAAAGCATAGCCATATCACATTGGGACTATGTGATAAGTGTTCCATGAAATAATCATAGGGGAATTTTGTTTAATGGTAGCACAACGGTTGGCAGATGGCGATCTGGTATTGATGGTTTAATCTTACTGACCAAACGCAGTGTATGCAGCCAGGAATGTTTTGTTACTTCTACCAGATGGGTGCATGGAAATGTGTTGTTCTACAGGGTCAACCATAGTAGTACAGCGCCCCTGGAGCAAATTGGGGCTAAGTGCCTAGCTCAAGGGCACATCAACAGCTTTTTCACCTTGTCGGCTCGGGTATTTGAACCATCGACCTTTGGGTTACTGGCGGCTAGGCTACCTGCCGTCAATGCTCTTGTGTCCCCGTGGACCGGTTCGTACCCAAAACATTCTCCGTTCAGCCTGCAAAGGCATTGATTTCCTCAACTAGATTTAATGGCGAGGAGGCAGAAAAAAACAGGGGAAATATACGTAATTTCTTCATGCCAAGAATGTGGAAAGCTGTTAAAGGCAAAGGGTGGCTACTCTCCAGACATACAATACTTCATATGGGTAGATGGCTATAGTTGTGTAACAAATGAATGTTAATTCCAAGTCCTCAGATCCGAAATGCCTGGAGTGACAAAAAGTCTGTGGCAAGAAACTTGCGAGACATGGGTCTGGCATTTGACCCAAACCGCGCCCTCCCAATTAAGACACCGGCCGTGAGTATATCCTGTGCATCATGGTGATATGCTATACATTCAATAATTAGTGAATTGAGTCACTTATAATAATAATTGATATGTCTGCAGATTGCTGCTGTGGGGAGAACTGAAGATGCTCCCGCTCCCAAACTTGTAAGGAAGCCATATGTACTCAATGGTAAGGCACCAATCATATTTTCTTGTTAGACATAATGTTTGTGTTCTTCACCCAGCAGGATGTTAATATGCCATTTAGCAGACACACTCTTATCCAAAGCGACTAAGTCATGCGTGCATACATAATACATGTCCTGCCCACTATCCTGCTGTTGCAAGCGCCATGCATGCTCTACCAACTGAGCTACAGAGTACCATTACACCTACTGTATACACATTCCCTGTGACAGTAATATGACTAGTCATATATAACGCTTCACCTATTACATTTGATCAGAAGATCTGTTCATGTGAACTCATGTATGTCTTCTTGTTTTCAACAGAGCTGGTGGCTGAGGCCAGTCTCCCAGAGAAAGACACAAAGACCTTATCCACAGACTTGATCGAGTATGTGCAGTACATGGTCAGGGAACACAACGAGAACTACAAGGTAAGAACAGCCGATGAGGAGTTTCACCTTACTTGACAACTCTTTACAGTAGTACTATTTCAAAGGTTGCGCTGGTATTCTTGTAGTTGCAGTATATTGCCTTTTGGGTCATAGCAATTAGTACCGTATGTTCTTATGGGCATTGTGAGACCAGATTTTTTTCTATTTCTGTAGGCTATGGCCAGAGATGAGAAGAACTATTACCAGGACACGCCCTCACAGATCAGGAGGAAAGTGGACCAGTATAAACGCTGCCATCCAGAGGAATACACCACCTTCATGGAGTCTCTCAAAGGTGGGAAAGCAGTTTCCACATAACTGTGGCTCTTGTTGTGGGCAAAGACTTTCTTTATCCGTGGGGGACAGTCTGGGAGCACTGACTCGCAAGTATTCTGTGACTGTGGCAAAGATGAACAGGAGAGGGGGTCAAAGTTCACCCAGAAACACAAGCTTTCATCATTTAGAACAGACAGTGAGTAGGGATTTTAAAGAACTGTAAACATTTGAGAAAAAGACCAGACATGATATAACATGCATAAAATACCCTTTTTTATATACTTCTAGTATGTTTCCCCAAAATACAGTTACACAAATGATATACAGTAAGAACATTTAAGACTGCTTTTGTAATGATGTCAACATATGTTTGTAAGTTTCATTAATGCATTTCCTCTTTGGATTTTTTTGGGGAAGATGTATAAGCATAGAGTCATTTGTCAAGCTTGTGTAAAAGGTTGTAACATGTCACTGTAAAAATAAAAGTGAGAAAAACCTTACAGCAGCATATAAAAGTATTACAACTCAACACAATAAAACAAAGAAATATGAAGAACATGCTCTAGGGCGGCTATTCCCAAACTGGGGTACGCCTAATGCCGTCGATTTAGATTTTCAACGGGGCTATTCATTTGGGTGATGTTTTTTTCTCGCCTGAGTAGCCTCGTTTCACTGCCTAAAATAAAATGATCTACTGTTCAGCGAAATAACCACACAATGTCAAATACAGGTAGCATAGTCAAATAATTAACATCAATCACATTAACTGTTACTCTCACGGGAATTCCACTAATGGTCCGTATGTGGCCAAACATAGCTGCAGCTCATACCGTTTGCTCGAAAATAGACATACCAGCTCTACTGGTAGTACTGCTACTGGTAGTACTGCTACTACCAGCAGTACTACACCTGCACTGTTTCATGACGCATCAGTGACATGGCAGGAGATGTTTTGAAACAATTACTGCTTCGCATACAAGCCAGTGAATTCTATGCGTTACAGCTGGATGAGTCAACAGATGTGGCGGGCCTGGCACATGTCCGTTACATTTATGGGAAGCCAATTAAGGAAAACATCCTCTTCTGCAAACCACTGGAAACCAGGACAACATGAGAGGCTATTTTTAAAAGTACTGGACAGCTTTGTGATGTCAAATGGACTTTGGTGGTTAAGATGTGTCGGTATCTGTGGCGATGGCATAAAAGCCATGACAAGGAGACATAGTGGAGAGGTAATGCGGGTGCAAGCAGTTGCTCCTGACACCACTTGGGTACACTGCAGCATCCACCAAGAGGCTCTTGCTGCAAAGGAAATGTCTGACAACTTGAAAGACATTTTGGACACAACAGTGAAAATGATTAACTTTGTTAAAGCAAGTCCCCTGAACGCTCGTATTTTTTGCATTATGCAATGATATGGGCCGCGACCATCTAACGCTTTTACGACATACGGAAGTGCGCTGGTTATCAAGGGGCAAAGTATTAACATGTTTTTTAAAATTGAGAGATGAGCTTAAAGTTGTCTTTACTGACCATTTTCATTTGTCTGACGCTTGCATGATGATGAGTTTCTCACACGACTAGCCTATCTGGGTGAGTTTTTTTCTCGCTTGAATGATCTGAATCTAGGATTACAGGGACTCTGCAACTATATTCAATGTATGGGACGAAATTGAGGCTATGATTAAGAAGTTGTAGATCATCTCTCTGCATTAACAAGGGCAACACAGGTCTTTCGATCATTGTTTGATTTTTTTGTGTGCAGATGAACTCAAGCTTACGGACAATGTCAAATGTGAAATAGCGAAGCACCTGAGTGAGCTGGGTGCCCAATTACAGAGGTACTTTCCCATAACTGACGACACAAACAACTGGATTCGTTATCCCTTTCATGCCCTGCCTCCAGTCCACTTACCGATATCTGATCAAGAGAGCCTTATCGAAATTGCAACAAGCGGTTCTGTGAAAATGTAATTGAATCAGAAGTCAGGGGCTGCGCTCAGAATATCCTGCCTAGGCAAATCGTGTCGTTAAGCTTGATGCCCTTTGCAACCACGTACCTATGTGAGTGTGGATTCTCAGCCCTCA
Source organism: Salvelinus alpinus (assembly GCF_045679555.1). Lineage (NCBI taxonomy): Eukaryota > Metazoa > Chordata > Actinopteri > Salmoniformes > Salmonidae > Salvelinus > Salvelinus alpinus. The sequence goes on from NC_092086.1 coordinate 83,223,749, forward strand.
CTAGCATGAAAACTAAATACAGGCACAGACTGTGTGCAAAATGATTTAAGAATGAGACTCCAATACAACCCAGCATTGCAGTTATGTTCATCCTTTCAAGCACACCCTTCTCATTAACCTGTGGTGAGTTATTCATAATTTTTGATGAACAAGTAAGGTTTTATATGTAAGATGGCTAAATAAAGAGCAAAGTTATTGATTATCATATTTGTGCCCTGATCCTATAAGAGTTCTTTGTCACTTCCCACGAGCCGGGTTGTGAAAGACTCACTCATTCTTATGTTTAATAAATGTATCATATTGTGTGTGTGGCAGGCTTACAATGATGGCAAAAAACTTTTGAGAGTGCACTGACACTGGTGCTAGAGGGGGTACGCAGCTGGAGGTTGAATGTTTGAAGGGGTACCGGACTATAAAAAGTTTGGGAACCACTGCTCTAGGGGATTCTCAGGAAACACTAGCTATATCAAGGAACAGTTTGTCCTTAACGAAATAGGTATATGTGCGCATTAGGTTTGAATGCGCAACCTGGAAATATTGCATTCATAAAATGTTGCAATTTAAGGCCATTTTATATAGTGAGAACTAGATTCTTGCATCTTCAACCTAGACTCATAGGAGCAAAGCAGGACGTGTACCCATCAATATGCTGTGATTTGTTGATTCAACTGAACTGATATTTACAAAAAATACATTCCATTTCATGTGCCACATCCGTTAACATTATTTGAATGAACGTTCTACATTACTATTGACATTTTTGCATCACAATACCAGGTAGCCATTGCGTGTGTACCAATGAGTTTACCAGTCAAATTGCCAGGGTTAAGGCTGGTTTACAGTCTGTCTAGCGACATGTCTGTAGACAATTGTCGTAGCGACATCATTTACATTCTATTGTCGTCAGACATCAAACTTGTCTTTATGAAAAATAATAAACATAAAACGAAAGCCTCTGCTTGACATCGGCAGCCCGATGCTCCAAATAGCATACTTTCTCTATTTTAACATCAATCATTTTCTAAACAATGTTTTGGTTCGTTGCTAGTTAGCTGGCTAGCCAGTTCAAGTAATGACCAGAGTAAAGCTGACAATGTCTTTAGCTACTTTTTATTCATATTACAGGAAAAGAAACCCACAACATTATTCACAAGTTAATGGTGAGCTTACAGAAAATAGCGTACTGCCACATTGGGATGAATTAAAAGTAGGTCATATGATCATTTTAGAAGTCCTGCATCTTGTCACAGGAGGATTTGGTCAGGTTGCAGAGACTTATACTTTTTGTCATGTCTGCGACAAGGAAACTAACGGTCACAGCGACGGTCTACAGACATTCCAGTAAGGATGGTAGGGATGGGTGAAAAACAGTGTTAAGAAAAATAATAAAGTGGATTAGAAATGATGTAAACAATTAAAATGATAGAACCCACAATCTATCTCTGATATTAAAGCTGATCTACCCCCATAAAAAAAAGTGCCTCTACTTTCCCACTGTGTCAAAAAACCTAAGATTTAAACAAATAAGGCCATCACTTTAACAACCACACTTCACTTTAGCAGTCAAACAAAACACCCAGAGGTGCTACTGCAGTAGAAACATGGTATTACAATTCATACATGATTTAGGAATGACTGGTCATTGATAACAAGGTTGAAGATAAGACGATTGAAAGGTATGTTTCAATAAAAGCTGTCTGCAAAACAACTGCCTCCTAAAAGTTAAAACATACAAATATTTAATAATTCAAACAGAGCATGAATTTCTCAACAACAAAGTCCATACACCTATTTATATTAATCTTACATCAATTTACATGCTTAACTTATATTAACTGGGTCATTCTATGAAAATGGTGGCGTCTTGAACAGCCAATGTTTTACAAATTGTAATAAAAAAAATAAACTTAGTCAGATAATAGTTAACCCCTTAACATTATAAATCAACAAATGACAGCTTAACATTTTTATATTTTTACTACATTACATAAAAAAAATGCTTGTGCTGCCTTTTTTTGGCACTGGTGTTACCTATATTTTAGATGACAATTCAGGCTTTCTAGAATGTAATTTCAGTCTGATTATATATGCAAATTAAAGACAAAGGTTTATGGTAATACTAAGAAATTGTTTGGATTGATAATTTACTTTAAACATGCATGTGTAAAGTTCTATTCTCTAACATTTTTCCATTTATACAATTTTTTGTTGTAACAGTCGAAATAATTAAGGTTGAGTCATCAAAATTGAATGATCATATCCTTAAAATGTTTACTAATGAATGTAGCAACAGTTAGGTAGATACAAAAACCATATTCAATTAAATTGGGCAACTCTGATGCCAGAACACCAATATGCCATACAGTGACACAATGTGAAACCAATGACAAACATAAGATTATTTCAAAGAAATTGTATCAATTTATTAGTAATTTTTAATTACACAGTTCAGATTTCATGAGATGGGTTGATTTAATATGAACAATAAAATGAGGGTTATTGGTCAAAGATTAAGACCAAAAGATTGATTGACTAAAATGTGTCTTTCATAACACAACAGATTCGTTGTCTGTAAAGATGTAATATATAATTGTATTCGATTTCCAGCGTAAGATGCATGCAACATAATACAAACAGGAAATCCTACTCTCACGCCTATCCACAAAATCGCGTAGCTTGTTAAAACAGTATATCAATTCTTGTCGTGACAAATATTGTGTAGGTCTACTTATAGTTTTTCTCAATTGCTAAAACACAATTTCTGAAACCTTGCTCCATTTCCTGAAAACATTAAACACAAAACCTCATCTTCAAACACTATTTACATAACCTCTGACGCCTCTCGCAAAATGAAACATTCGCCTCAAAACTGTTTTACCTGTCTTCAAATTCAAACACTGCTCTCAAATCATAAACAAAGTGATCAAAATGATATACACTCAAGCAGTCAGTAAACAATACACCGAAAAATAGAAAACACATTGTTCAAAACATACAATTCTCAGGGAGAAGTACATTTTTAATCTAAAAAAATATTCATATTTTTTATGTCTTTTGATGAACGAAAACATGTTCTATCATAGTAGCTCAATTTATCAGAAATTACTACTCTGCCTTACTCTTTGCAATTTTGTTTTTTGTTCTTCCTCCTCCGTGTACACCTATTTTTACAGTACTGTACCCTGCATCTCACAAACTTGTCCTTTGTCTCTGTGATACTGTAATTCTTGTTCTTTGTTGATATGAACCTGCAACCAGTCAAAATCTATTGAGCAGTCAGTACTGTTAATAAATGGAAAGCACAATGTTCAGGGCCATACAATTTGTCCATTGTACAGTATACAGCCTACAATGCACTGTACTACAGTATACAACACTAAAAGGGACAAAAATCAAAGGAGTAACGTGATCAATGTGTTTCTTCTTGTCTTTGGGCTGGGTCAAACCAGAGCACTTCGTCGACATCACAAGCAATATTGTCCCTCCTGAGGCAACGGGGGAAGAAGCCTCTTGTGTGCCGTATCCAGCCCTGACATGATTCCTCACCTATATCACCACAGGCTAAATCCATGGCTTGCAGCAGATTTACTCTGGTGTAGGGTTGTCTATCATACACTTTCCATCTCCAAGAGGAGAAAAACTCCTCAATCGGATTCAGGAAAGGCGAGTATGGAGGGAGGTACAAGTTCATAAACTGCCCATTGATGTTAAACCATTCCCTTACCTGAGCAGCTCGGTGGAAACTGACATTGTCCCACACCATCATATAGGTGGGAATGGGATTCTCATTTAGCTCTTGACACTGCTGCTCTTGAACCTGCTGCTCAAATAAAATATCTCTTAGATTGGCAATAAATCTTAGAAGGTGCTCGGTGTTATATGGCCCGAGTGTAACATGGTGATGTAGAACACCATGGTTGCTGATAGCAGCACAGATTGTGACATTGTCACCTCGTTGACCAGGGACTTCAACAATGGCCCGCTGTCCAATCATGTTTCGGCCTCTCCTTCTCCTCTTTGTTAGATTGAAGCCTGCTTCATCGACAAAGATGAACTCATGGGGTCTGTCCAAGGATTCCAAGTCAAATATTGTCTGTGTAGAAATACAATATACTGTATGTAGGATTTTGTAAGTCGTACAGAGACGGTGCTATACTGTAGAGTACAATTAGGCTTCTGATTCACATACATTGTATGTACTGAAGAGTAATGTCATTCACATAGTATGTGTTAGTACTGTAGACAATCTGGATTACAGTAAATGTTTCTGAATGTACACTTACTTGCACATACTGAGCTCGCAGTTCTTTCACCCTTGGTGAGTTGCGCTCAAAAGGTACTCTGTATACTTGTTTCATTCGCATCCTGTTACGATGGAGGACACGGTCAATTGTGGAAATGCTCACACTGTCGATTCCCTGGAAGTGTGTGTTGTGTTGTATCACTCGTTCCTGGATTTCTCTGAGTCGTATTGCATTATCTTGAAGGACCATGCCAACTATAACGGCCTCTTGCTCCCGAGTGAATATAGCTGTCCTTCCACCTGCATGTGGCAGCCTTGCAATTCTACAAAAAGTAGTTGTGCAGTTACAAAACATATTCATGCAGTACAATAAATACAGTGATTAACTTTACAAATGTCTATTGAAACAGCTGCATATAGTGTAGTACATTAAATTTGCAATAACAAAAATACAGTAGTATACTGTACCTGTTCTCTTCTCTGAATGTCCTTACTATGGTGGACACAGAAAATCGGCTCAAATTGGGTTGCACTCTAAGTCCTGCTTCCCTCATTGTCAGTCCATGGACAAGAACATGGTCTATAACTGTTGCTCGAATTTCATCAGATATTTCCACTCTTTGTCTTCCTCTTCGTCCTCCTCTTCCTCTTTCTTGCCCTCCTCCTCGTCGCCCACCTCGCATACGCACTCGTTCTCGTCCTCTCACATTGGATAGAAGAAACATTCTCAGACTTTCTCCTTCCCACCTTCAACAACCTGTTTGCTCTCTGAACTGGCTTATATTGGTTGTGTCGCATCATTTGAAACTTGTTAAATACATTTTGAGTGGTTGTGTTCAATCAATGACATGTGTTCTCTATTTTTATTTGATTGTTGCCACTTGTGTTTACCAGTATGGATGACATGTGCATTAGAGTGCAGAATGTGTTTTGAGAATGTGTTTAGAGTTTTGCTGAAAAGTCTAAGTGAGATCTGCATATTGTGTTTTACCATGTGAAATGGTTTAAGGTATTGACAACAGACTGCATAATTAGCTAAATGAGTCCAGGCAACTGAGAACTTTGTTCAGCCAATGGGTTTTAGTGTTTTAGCAATTGAGCAAAACTGTAAAGGGTTAGTTCATCTGAATTACACAATTACATATTGGTTTCCTTACCGTATACGCAGTCTATGGACAAGGTATTTTTGTATTTTTAAAATATAATTGTTGAGTTTTAAAACATTATTTTGAGAAAAAAGATTGTGGTGTTATTGATTGTAACTGGCGTTATTGTCATGTCCCTGGTGTTACCAGCAAGAACAGTAACACCAGTGATAATGCCAGTGACAAATCTGCAGACAAGATGGCATATCTAAGATGGCGGCCACTGTTGCTCAAACAACACTTCTTAAATTGTAAATAAATCACTTAATCATGCAATTTTAATTTGAATCCAATTTCCTTTCCCCTTTCTATAAACTGTATAACACCAGTGACACATCTTAAGTCCTTGCATGAAATCACCAAGTTAATCATCAAATTGTTAACATATGAAGAGTACACACTCACCATGTGCTTTTCAAAACAGTGCCGTCTCCAATGAACCTTTGATCCAGGAAGAATTTGGCAAGGATGTTGTATTTTTTCAAAGTTGTGGTTTTTATACATTTTAACACCAGTGACATGAAATTGAGGGACAGCTATTACTTGTAAATTATTTGTAATATTTATTTGATATTTTCATTTAAGTAGTCCACTAAATAACTGTAATACTTTCCGTTGTATTATGACATTTAAAGAGGGAGAAAAATATATTTTTAAACTCAAAATGTCTCTAAACCATGACTCCTGACCCGAGGGACAAGCCAATTTCATGGTACTGACCGTGCTCTACAATATATATATATATATATATATATATATATATATATATATATATATTAAAAAAAAAATTGCAATACAACTGTCTTACATATGTTTTTATTAATAATAACAAAACATTTTATACACCTGTCAGGAACGGGTGTGGCTGAAATAGCCGAATCCTCTAATTTAAAGGGGTGTCCACATACTTTTGTATATATAGTGTATGTACGCGATTTTCAGGGACCACTTTTGGTTTGTGAGCGCTACTTTCCAAACTCATGGATAGCATTTTTGTGTCTCTGTGTCCAGTATGAAGGAAGTTAAAAGGTAGTTTCGAGAGACAATGCTAACTGGCGTTACAAGGGCTCCAGGACCAGTGGAAGCAAAATAGCCCCATAACATCAACAATCCACCACCATATTTTACCTTAGGTATGAGGTACTTTTCTGCATATGTCTCTGTTTATAAATGCCAAACATACCTCTGGTCTGCGTGGCCAAAGAGCTCTATTTTCATGTGATCTGACCATAGCGCCGGTTCCAATCCAAATGCCAATGCCGTTTATCAAACTCCAGGCGGTGCTATGTTCAGATGACTTGAAATGGAGCTCTTTGGCCATGCACATCAGGGGTGGGTTTGGCGTTGAAAAAGGGAAGCATATGGAAGCATTATTTGAATTGAAGAGGGCAGTCCATAAGCTCAAACTAAGGATATCAAGGATCTGGAAAGATTCTATATGGAGGAATGGTCTAAGATCCTTCCTAATGTGTTCTCCAATCTCATAAAGTATTTTTAAAGAGGCTCAGTGTCGTTATCCTCGCAAGGGTACTGAAAACAGGGGTGCCAATCATTTTGTCCCCTATCTTTTGTCTATTTTGATTTTTTTTTATTACTTGTTAAACAAAATCTCTTTGAGCAACTTTATTAGTATAAAATATAAAGTATTTATTATTTTATTCAGTCTTTTGTGCTCATCTTTATCAAGGGTGCCAATAATTATGGACCTGACTGTGTGTATCAAACGATTTTCGCTCCCTGCCTTCCAGATGGCCCTGAAGGATCTACTGTAGTTCAAAAGTATTCACACACAGTCATGGCCAATTGCCACTGGTCCTTACCACACGGGCACATCAATGGACCACTTTCCCCATCCCACCTGCCTGGTCAACCCCCTTTTCACTACTCCTGCCCTGGGGCGTCAGACGAGCTGTAGGAGCAAGTCCTGGAAGGCCTGCAGATTACGGGAGACAATCAGGCCATCTGAGCCTAGCTGGGCAGCCAGTAGGAACAGCCTCCTCTTGTCAGCCACCGCCCCCAGAGACAGGGCTTCATGGAGCTCCGACACACTCAATGCGTTTGGCTTGTCCTAGAGGGGACACAAGACGGACAGTGAAGTTTACTATCAAGTCACACTGGGTGTGATGAGCACCTGTTAAAATGACTAAATCATAAATAAAACAGTTTGACAATCTAAACAGCAATGCATGGATGTGTCACAATACTGGTCATGACAGTTGTAACATCACACTTATAACAGTATTACAAATTCTTTATAACACTGCTCAAGTGAGGGGTTACTAACAGTATGTGCTCACTGGAGAGCATACATGTATCCAGTATACGTGTATCCATATCTGAGACACTCATATTGCCCACACTAAGATCAACAAGTTTAGATAGAAATTGAATACGTTTCCATTCTCTTGGTGTTTCTATCTCCGATGGAAATCTGCCCATAGACAGTATAAGCCCGTATAATAGTCAAGTTCACCTGTTTGTTCCCCAGGACCACCACAGGAAGTTGTGAGTGCAGTCTGAGGAGGCGATGCAGCTCAGCCTTGGCCTGTGGGAGACGTCGTGTATCAGAGGAGTCAACCACGTACACCAGGGCATGCGTCTTCCCCAGGTACTCTGCCCAGTACATACGCAAATCCTCACCCCCTCCAACTGGAAGACAGCAGACAGAGGTAGGAAGTTTACTTGAGAGGTGTTGCTAGGCAATAAGGAAGATGTATGAACTTATGTTTTCTACTTTCTTATTTGTTTGACACACTACAAGAAGGCCAAATGAAATATTCCACTCAAGAAAAGGTAAATGATGCATGTTGTCCAAACGTATGAGTGAGTCTAAGCAAAGGCACATGATCTGATAGTTTAAAATCCATGTGACAAAATTAAAGGTGATAGAGAAGGCTTAAAGCACTCTGCATGGAGTCTTACAGGCCAGTTGAATTGCTCTGCAAGCATATGCAAAAATCTGTTGTGCAAACTGCATAGCTTACTTTCTAGGAAATCCAGCTGACGGGCAGGGGCACTGAGGCTTATAAAGTTGAAGCCCCTGGTGGGACGGCAGTGCCCTCTCTTGTCTCCGTCTGTGGCTGTCAGCCCCTGAAGCATACTGCTCTTCCCAGCTCCGTCTAGGCCAAGGACTAGCACCTGGCGCTGTCCATCCTCCTCCTGCTCAACATGCAGACACAGCAGGATGCCATCAGAACACCTGTTCTCTCACAACAGCAACATGAAGTTATCTTATTCCATTTTTCTTTCTTCTCAAAGGTACAGATATATAGATCATTGTTGCTCCTGTAAAGTGCAGAACTGCGATATGTTTTGTTTACATACAGTGCCTTCGGAAAGTATTCAGACCCCTTGACTTTTTCCACATTTTGTTACGTCACAGCCCTATTCTAAAATGGATTAAAATCCAAAAATTCCTCAGCAATTTACACACAATACCCCATAATGACAAAGCGAGAACAGGTTTTTAATACAAAACAGAAATACCTTACATAAGTATTCAGACTCTTTGCTATGAGACTCAAAATTGAGCTCAGGTGCATCCTGTTTCCAATGATCATCTGTGAGATCTTTCTACAACTTGATTGGTGTCCACCTGTGGTAAATTCGATTGATTGGACATGATTTGGAAAGGCACACACATGTCTATATAAGGTCCCACGGTTGACAGTGCATGTCAGAGCAAAAACCAAGCCATGAGATCGATAGAATTTTCTGTAGAGCCCCGAGACAGGATTGTCGAGGCACAGATCTGGGGAAGGGTACCAAAAAATGTCTGCAGCATTGAAGGTCCCCCAAGAACACAGTGGCCTCCATCATTCTTAAATGGAAGATGTTTGGAACCACCAAGACTCTTCCTAGAGCTGGCCGCCCGGCCAAACTGAGCAATCGGAGAAGGGCCTTGGTCAGAGAGGTGACCAAGAACCTGATGGTCACTCGGACAGAGTTCTAGAGTTCCTCTGTGGAGATTGAAGAACTTTCCAGAAGGAATACCATCGTACACCAAGGCCTTTATGGTAGAGTGGCCAGACGGAAGCCACTCCTTAGTAAACGGCACATGACAGCCCGTTTGGAGCTTGCCAAGAGGCACCTAAAGACTAAAAATAAGATTCTCTGGATTCTCTGATGAAACCAAGATTGAACTCTTTGGCCTGAATGCCAATTGTCACGTCTGAGGGAAACATGGCACCATCCCTACGGTGAAGCATGGTGGTGGCAGCATCATGCTGTGGGGATGTTTTTCAGCGGCAGGGACTGGGAGACTAGTCATGATCGAGGGAAAGATGAACGGAGCAAAGTACAGTGAGATCCTTGATGAAAACCTGCTCCAGATCGCTCAGGACCTCAAACTGGGGTGAAGGTTCACCTTCCAACAGAACAACGACCCTAAGCACACAGCCAAGACAACATAGGAGTGGCTTTGGGACAAGTCTCTCAATGTCCTTGAATGGCCCAGCCAGAGCCTGGACTTGAACCCGATCGAACATCTTTGGAGAGACCTGAAAATAGCTGTGCAGCAACGCTCCCCATCCAGCCTGACAGCTTGAGAGCATCTGCAGTGAAAACTTGGAGAAACTCCCCAAATACAGGTGTGCCAAGCTTGTAGCGTCATACCCAAGAAGGCTCGAGGCTGGAATCACTGCCAAAGGTGCTTCAACAAAGTACTAAGTAAAGGGTCTGAATACTTATGTAAATAAGGTAGTGTCATACCCAAGAAGACTCGATACTGTAATCACTGCCAAAGGTGCTTCAACAAAGTACTAAGTAAAGGGTCTGAATACTTATATAAATGTGATATTTCAGCTTTTTTAAATTTTATAAATTAGCAAAAAAATCTAAACCTGTTTTTGCTTTGTCATTATGGGGTATTGTGTGTAGATTGATGAGGGGGGAAAACGATTTGATCAATTTTAGAATAAGGCAGTAACGTAACAAAATGTGGAAGAAGTCAAGGGGTCTGAATACTTTCTGAAGGCACTGTACATCAGTATTTTTCACTATCTGTCCCTGTAGGATTACCAGTAAAGTATAGATAATGCTGCAGTATTTCACAATCACTTGCATTTTTGTGTGCAATGCAGGCAACAGCCTCTGTTGTTGTGACCCCACGGTACTCAAACCAAAAACAGATTTAATGAATCGCTCACTTATGTATAGAGCCATGTCATCATGGAATGCTCTGCCACCAGAGGTTACTCAGGCAAAATCCAAGTTTAGCTTTAAAAAACAGATGAAAAACATATTGTATCACAGCTCATCTCCTCTTTCTAAAGATCTAATTTAACTGTACAGTAAATAAGAATATAAAAATGTGTTTATGAATAGTGTGTAAATAGTATGTTGTCTCTCAGTGTCTTTCCTATATATAACTCTAATTTTTATTTTGAATTTAATGTAATATCTTATGATGTTCTTGTCTCTTACTGTTCTGTACTTTGTATGTTTTATGTGGACCACAGGAAGAGTAGCTGCTGCATTTGCAGTAGCTAAGGGGGATCCTAATAAACTAAACCGCCAATAGCTGTCTACTTGTGCCACAATAGCTGCATTTGCACTTTGACCACTATGTAATGTTGTTATGGCACCAATGTTAGTTACATCAGCTCTATACCATCTCATTGGTTTGTGAGAGGCAAATTTGAGGAGTCAGCAAGTTTCTCAGCAATTCTCCCTCGATTACATTAACTGTAGTCTAATCTGGCCTCTTTGTGTGAATCAAGACCAATGAGCTCCTGAAAATCATATTAGTTAATTTCAGGTAATATGCCCATGTCCGTATAGGGCAGGCTATAGTCAGAGGAAATGCTTCAAGTATTATTATGACTGTGAATTTGGAATGATTTGCATTTTCTACTTTAACATTAGACTATTAGTGTGTATTCTCTTCTACTGTAGCTTTCTTGGACCGTAAATCTTGTATGATTCTCATTATGTGCATCATTCTTTATCAAAACCCTTCATCATTATCAACGTGAAGTCAGATTGTCAGTTTATCAACATGGTCTGAGATGAACGCGCATCATTGTCATTTGCATTCTCTGGGCTGGAAGGCCCCATGTCGATGCATACGTGATTCGTTAAATCATCTCTATGCCTGCATGCGTTCGATTCCACATTCCCCTTCAGAACTTTAACGCTCTGGCACGTAAAGAATCCAGAGATAAACCGTGAAAACTGTGCGTCTGTCCCTCGATTGCAACAGTTACAGAGCCATAAACTTATGCCGACTGAACATTCCTACATGGCAAAGCTTACCTCTTTGATCATGTAATATTCCGCTTCGGGAGACCATATTCGCCTTCTGTATAAATAATTTAAGGCGATAAACAGCGCGGACCCGAATGCAGCCACCGCTGCAGTTAGGGCGATGGATATGTGCCGAAGCAGAACCATGTTGCACTTCTGGAAGCCCGGATAATGTTGCGTTCCAGGACACAACAGATAGCCAAGGATGAAATTATCTAATGACTTCCACTTTTGACAGTGCACCTGATCTCTCCGCTTTGTTTGTATTGGAAAGAGCCCCGTCAGCACCCTCCTTGTACCCTTCAGTCGGTTCGATTCGTGACGACAGCAGAGGGTACAGGCTGCGCAACAACAGCTACTGACTGGCCAAAAGTTTTGAGAATGACACAAATATTAATTTTCACAAAGTTTGCTGCTTCAGTGTCTTAGATATTTTTGTCAGATGTTACTATGGAATACTGAAGTATAATTACAAGCATTTCATAAGTGTCAAATAGTTGTATTGACAATTACATGAAGTTGATGCAGAGTCAATATTTGCAGTGTTGACCCTTATTTTTCAAGACCTCTACAATCCGCCCTGGCATGCTGTCAATTAACTTCTGGGCCACATCCTGACTGATGGCAGCCCATTCTTGCATAATCAATGCTTGGAGTTTGTCAGAATTTGTGGGTTTTTGTTTGTCTACCCGCCTCTTGGGGATTGACCTCAAGTTCTCAATGGGATTAAGGTCTGGGGAGCTTCCTGGCCATGGACCCAAAATATCGATGTTTTGTTCCCCGAGCCACTTAGTTATCACTTTTGCCTTATGGCAAGGTGCTCCATCATGCTGGAAAAGGCACTGTTCGTCACCAAACTGTTCCTGGATGGTTGGGAGAAGTTGCTCTCGGAGGATGTGTTGGTACCATTCTTTATTCATGGCTGTGTTCTTAGGCAACATTGTGAGTGAGCCCACTCCCTTGGCTGAGAAGCAACCCCACACATGAATGGTCTCAGGATGCTTTACAGTTGGCATGACACAGGACTGATGGTAGCACTCACCTTGTCTTCTCTGGACAAGTTTTTTTCCGGATGCCCCAAACAATCGGAAAGTGGATTCATCAGAGAGAATGACTTTACCCCAGTCCTCAGCAGTCCAATCCCTGTACCTTTTGCAGAATATCAGTCTGTCCCTGATGTTTTTCCTGGAGAGAAGTGGCTTCTTTGCTGCCCTTTATTGACACCAGGCCATCCTCTAGAAGTCTTCGCCTCACTGCGCGTGCAGATACACAGCTGGTCAGCTGGTCCTTTTGTGGCAGGGCTGAAATGCAGTGTAAATGTTTTGGGGGGATTCAGTTCATTTGCATGGCAAAGAGGGACTTAGCAATTAATTGCAATTCATCTGATCACTCTTCATAACATTCTGGAGTATATGCAAATAGCCATCATACAAACTGAGGCAGCAGACTTTGTGAAAATTAATATTTGTGTCATTCTCAAAACCTTTGGCCACGACTGTACTTTGTGGACGAAGCCTCTGAGTTCACTTTGAATGTAATTGCAGAAGGGCATGTCAGTTCCCTTGAAATAACAAAAATATTATCTATATAATAGTGCCTAAATATTTACCTTACAGTGCAATTTACTGTCACAGATGTCCTGTTTTCTTTTGAACTGTAGTTTATAACCAGATCATAATGACCTATATTTAAAACACTTCCAGTTGTGAAATTAGTAAATATTGAAAACATTTGTGAACCACACTAAAGTAACCAGTGGACAGTGAAATCATTGTCAAAAAAATGAAGAACACCTTCAATAAAATCTGACCATTGCAGGGCGTCACACACTTGTCACACAACACAGAGCAACAGACATTTTTCACCAAACCAATTATTTAATTGGCTCGTGTCCTTTATGTTATAACGTAAGAGTTCCACATTATTACAGATTTAAAACCTAACAAAATGTTAATATTCTAGTAAAAATAGGGTGGAATAAAATGTTGGGCATAGCCTCTCTGCATATGCTGCGTTCAAAGCAACTGGGAACTCGGAAATCTCCAACTTCTGACTTTATTGCGTTCAAGACAACTGAGAACTCTGGGAGGGAAAAAAACAGCTCCGACTGGTCAAATCCAACTTGGAATTCCAAGTCCGAAACTCTGGCATTTTTCTAGAAGTCAGACTTTCCGACCTGAAGATCACTGACGTCATGATATGACCTCGTTTTTTTTCAGAGTTCCCAGTTGGCTTAAAAGCACATATAGATCTGATACAGCTGGAGTAAGCAACCAATAATACAAATTCAATACTCTGTTCTACTCTTGTGCCTATTGGCAAGGGGTCAGTTTGCAATAAAGCATGCATATGCCAGTTTTTACGCAAAAGTTGCCATTTATAAAACATTTACTTGACCAGTTGTCTTAGGTCTCTCTTTGTGTTGTTCTCTTGTCATGATGTGTGTTGTGTCCTATATTTTATATATACAGTGGGGAGAACAAGTATTTGATACACTGCCAATTTTGCAGGTTTTCCTACTTACAAAACATGTAGAGGTCTGTAATTTTTATCATAGGTACACTTCAACTGTGAGAGACGGAATCTAAAACAAAAATCCAGAAAATCACATTGTATGATTTTTAAGTAATTCATTTGCATTTTATTGCATGACATAAGTATTTGATCACCTACCAACCAGTAAGAATTCCGGCTCTCACAGACCTGTTAGTTTTTCTTTAAGAAGCCCTCCTGTTCTCCACTCATTACCTGTATTAACTGCACCTGTTTGAACTCGTTACCTGTATAAAAGACACCTGTCCACACACTCAATCAAACAGACTCCAACCTCTCCACAATGGCCAAGACCAGAGAGCTGTGTAAGGACATCAGGGATAAAATTGTAGACCTGCACAAGGCTGGGATGGGCTACAGGACAATAGGCAAGCAGCTTGGTGAGAAGGCAACAACTGTTGGCGCAATTATTAGAAAATGGAAGAAGTTCAAGATGACGGTCAATCACCCTCGGTCTGGGGCTCCATGCAAGATCTCACCTCGTGGGGCATCAATGATCATGAGGAAGGTGAGGGATTAGCCCAGAACTACACGGCAGGACCTGGTCAATGACCTGAAGAGAGCTGGGACCACAGTCTCAAAGTAAACCATTAGTAACACACTACGCCGTCATAGATTAAAATCCTGCAGTGCACGCAAGGTCCCCCTGCTCAAGCCAGCGCATGTCCAGGCCCGTCTGAAAATTGCCAATGACCATCTGGATGATCCAGAGGAGGAATGGGAGAAGGTCATGTGGTCTGATGAGACAAAAATAGAGCTTTTTGGTCTAAACTCCACTCGCCGTGTTTGGAGGAAGAAGAAGGATGAGTACAACCCCAAGAACACCATCCCAACCGTGAAGCCTGGACGTGGAAACATCATTCTTTGGGGATGCTTTTCTGCAAAGGGGACAGGACGACTGCACCGTATTGAGGGGAGGATGGATGGGGCCATGTATCGTGAGATCTTGGCCAACAACCTCCTTCCCTCAGTAAAAGCATTGAAGATGGGTCGTGGCTGGGTCTTCCAGCATGACAACAACCCGAAACACACAGCCAGGGCAACTAAGGAGTGGCTCCGTAAGAAGCATCTCAAGGTCCTGGAGTGGCCTAGCCAGTCTCCAGACATGAACCCAATAGAAAATCTTTGGAGGGAGCTGAAAGTCCGTATTGCCCAGCGACAGCCCCGAAACCTGAAGGATCTGGAGAAGATCTGTATGGAGGAGTGGGCCAAAATCCCTGCTGCAGTGTGTGCAAACCTGGTCAAGAACTACAGGAAACGTATGATCTCTGTAATTGCAAACAAAGGCTTCTGTACCAAATATTAAGTTCTGCTTTTCGGATGTATCAAATACTTATGTCATGCAATAAAATGCAAATTAATTACTTAAAAATCATACAATGTGATTTTCTGGATTTTTGTTTAAGATTCCGCCTCTCACAGTTGAAGTGTACCTATGATAAAAATTACAGACCTCTACATGCTTTGTAAGTAGGAAAACCTGCAAAATCGGCAGTGTATCAAATACTTCTTCTACCCACTGTATATATAACAAAAAATCTTCATCCCAGCACCCCTCCCCACAGTAGGCCTTTGGCCTTTTGGTAGGCCATCATTGTAAATACGAATTTGTTCTTTAAATAAAGGTTAAATAAAAACATTAAGATAATGTGCTTAACTTCTAGAAAACTTGAGACCATGCGAGCATACTATTTCTGGTGGTTGAAGTATTTCATTGCAAGCAGGTAAGCGGTATTTTGTGCAAATAGGGGATATGACACGCTTATTCATAAAACCCCCCAAAATAAGAAAATACAACAAGATTTAATAATTTGCCCTTAGTGGGATGAGCAAAAATCTTTGCCATAACAATTTTATGTATTTATATAGCCCAAATGTATTTATATAGCCCTTCTTACATCAGCTGATATCTCAAAGTGCTGTACAGAAACCCAGCCTAAAACCCCAAACAGCAAGCAATGCAGGTGTAGAAGCACGGTGGCTAGGAAAAACTCCCTAGAAAGGCCAAAACCTAGGAAGAAACCTAGAGAGGAACCAGGCTATGAGGGGTGGCCAGTCCTCTATTGGCTGTGCCGGGTGGAGATTATAACAGAACATGGCCAAGATGTTCAAATGTTCATAAATGACCAGCATGGTCAAATAATAATAATCACACTAGTTGTCGAGGGTGCAACAAGTCAGCACCTCAAGAGTAAATGTCAGTTGGCTTTTCATAGCCAATCATTGAGAGTATCTCTACCGCTCCTGCAGTATCTAGAGAGTTGAAAACAGCAGGTCTGGGACAGGTAGCACTTCCGGTGAGCAGGTCAGGGTTCCATAGCCGCAGGCAGAACAGTTGAAACTGGAGCAGCAGCAAGGCCAGGTGGACTGGGGACAGCAAGGAGTCATCATGCCAGGTAGTCCTGAGGCATGGTCCTAGGGCTCAGGTCCTCCGAGAGAGAGAAAGAAAGAAAGAGAGAAAGAAAGAAAGAAAGAGAGAATTAGAGAGAGCATACTTAAATTCACACAGGACACCGGATAAGACAGGAGAAATACTCCAGATATAACAGACTGACCCTAGCCCCCCGACACATAAACTACTGCAGCATAAATACTGGAGGCTGAGACAGGAAGGGTCAGGAGATACTGCGGCCCCATCTGATGATACACCCGGACAGGGCCAAACAGGCAGGATATAACCCCACCCACTTTGCCAAAGCACAGCCCCCACACCACTAGAGGGATATCTTCAACCACCAACCTACCATCCTGAGACAAGGCCGAGTATAGCCCACAAACATCTCCGCCACAGCACAATCCAAGGGGGGGCACCAACCCAGACAGGAAGACCACATCAGTGACTCAACCCACTCAAGTGACGCACGCCTCCTAGGGACGGCATCGAAGAGCACCAGTAAGCCAGTGACTCAGCCCCTGTAATAGGGTTAGAGGCAGAGAATCCCAGTGGAGCGAGGGGAACCGGCCAGGCAGAGACAGCAAGGGCTGTTTGTTGCTCCAGAGCCTTTCCGTTCACCTTCACACTCCTGGGCCAGAATACACTCAATCATAGCACCTACTGAAGAGATGAGTCTTCAGTGAAGACTTAAAGGTTGAGACCGAGTCTGCGTCTCTCACATGGGTAGGCAGACCATTCCATAAAAATGGAGCTCTATAGGAGAAAGCCCTGCCTCCAGCTGTTTGCTTAGAAATCCTAGGGACAATTAGGAGGCCTGCATCTTGTGACCGTAGCGTATGTGTAGGTATGTACAGCAGGACCAAATCGGAAAGATAGGTAGGCGCAAGCCCATGTAATGCTTTGTAGGTTAGCAGTAAAGCCTTGAAATTAGCCCTTGCCTTAACAGGAAGCCAGTGTAGGGAGGCTAGCACTGGAGTAATATGATCAAATTTTTAAATAAATTCTTAACATTTGATGGTTTCATACTCCCTAAATAACATATTCAACAAATTAGAATACAATTAATTTAAAGATTCACTATGCAGAAATTGTGCCATTTCCTGGTTGCGAAAATTGTAATAGTTCGCCAATTTCAGTTTGGGACTAAACCATCTAAACCGCTGTGAAATGTATTTTCCATATCCCAAAATATTGTATTTTCAGCTGGTGTACAAAACAGAAAGTAAAAGATGCAAAACCGAAACTTAAGATCCTGAAACATAGCACATAGAACAGACCGCTTGTTAGACTTGCTTTCAATGAGAATGACAGATCTAACACACTTTTCTGTGAATTGGTTGGGTGGCCCAAAAAGTTACATATTGCATATTTAATTGGACCTACTTCAAAGTATTAAATAGATAAGCTATTTCAAATATTATGCTATATATGATCAGATCGGGACCTCAGGTTAAAATGTTACATTAGAACATAACAGTAGAACAGAGGATTCACTTTGTTATTTCAATTGTCTAGGGTAGGCCTAGACAATGTTTCAGAATTTGTGGGCAGTTCAGCATATTTAGGTTCCAGGGAAAATAAAATGCATTTACAAAAAAGATGTTATCTGCAAACTCGCCAAACCCACTGGCTCCAGGTCATCTACAAGTCTTTGCTAGGTAAAGCTCCGCCTTATCTTAGCTCACTGGTCACCATAGCAGCACCCACCCGTAGCACACGCTCCATTAGGTATATCTCACTGGTCACCCCCAAAGCCAATTCTTCCTTTGGCCGCCTCTCCTTCCAGTTCTCTGCTGCCAATGACTGGAATGAACTGCAAAAATCACTGAAGCTGGAGACACATATCTCCCTCACTAGCTTTAAGCACCAGCTGTCAGAGCAGGTCACAGATCACTGCACCTGTACATAGCCCATCTGTAAATAGCCCATCCAACTACCTCATCCCCATACTGTATTTATTTATTTATGCACCCCAGTATCTCTACTTGCACATTCATCTTCTGCACATCTACCATTCCAGTGTTTAATTGCTATATTGTAATTACTTCGCCACCATGGCCTATTTATTTCCTTACCTACCTTATCTTACCTCATTTGCACACACTGTATATAGACTTTTTTTCTACTGTATTATTGACTGTATGTTTGTTTATTCCATGTGTAACTCTGTGTTGTTGTATGTGTCGAACTGCTTTGCTTTATCTTGGCCAGGTCACAGTTGTAAATGAGAACTTGTTCTCAACTGGCCTACCTGGTTAAATAAAGGTGAAATTAATTTAAAAAAAATAAACTGCAACAATTTGCCATAGTTTTATTTCAGAAATAGTCACTCCTTTGCTGAATACTACAGTGAAAGACTGAGTCACTGCAAAACATTCTGGCAACACCTTCAAGAACTTTATCATCTAGTTTGCCATGGCCCTCCCTTTTTGAAACTTTGTGGCCTAATTCCAAATCAAACAGCAAACTAGAGAAGTACATTTCCTGAAGAAAATGTGTGTGCTTGCTAGCTTTTTCAAAAGTATTTATGGTTTGAAGTAAGTTATAGTAGTGGTAGTGACTGCAGTAGTAAGGGTAGTGACTGGTTATACTGTTGAAAAAGTAGGTAGATGGAAACATTTATTAATTGGCTGATTGATTGGATAGAATAGCCTGAACACGAGAACGTTGGTTAGGTGTCTCTACCTTGAACGGTTCAAGAGTAACTGTTGGAGAGTTATTTTATGCAAATGTATATAGTTATAGTTGCTACAAGTTAATTATTTGAAGTTAGCCTGAAAATGAGAAAATTGGTTTGGTGTATAGCTTGAACAGTGAAACAGTTACTGTTGGCTAGTTATTTTATGCAAATGTATATGGTTCAATCGAGTACAAGCTTAACTGAATGACAACAGAGAGAATATAATAAGGAATTTTATTGAATAGTTTGGGGTAGGCCTCGTTTCCAAGGAAGGCTCCTCAGAGCCAGATGCTGATGACCGGTTGTCTGTGCTGGACATCTGGCATTGAACCCCCCCCCCCCCAATGAAAAAAAGTTACTCAACAGGGAGAAGGGACATGGCGGAGAAATGGTTGGATCTAAAGACAAGATAAATAGATGTAAAAGAGATGTATGTAAAGAATAGACAAAGTGCAATTCTTCTGTAATGGAAAGTATCATATGGAATGTGTTTGGTTGAAATGAGACATCTGCGTGTACGTCTACACAGCCACGCATGCAGTAAGAGACATGCATGATTAACATGAAACACTAACCTAGAATTGAATTCAACAATGCATGCCGTAATGATTGACATGAAACACTAACCGAGCTTTAGTGCACACCAAAATGCAGGACGATATGGGCATCTGCCCGAGTCACAGGCCCAATAAGGACCTGCTAAGTGCATTGTTACTCTGAATTATTTAGAATAAATGTTATGTATGATGGTACAGTTGAAGTCGGAAGTTTACATACACCTTAGCCAAATACATTTAAACTCAGATTTTCACAATTCCTTACATTTAATCCGAGTAAAAATTCCCTGTCTTAGGTCACTTAGGATCACCACTTTATTTCAAGAATGTGAAATGTCAGAATAATAGTAGAGAGAATGATTTCTTTCAGCTTTTATTTCTTTCATCACATTCCCAGTGGGTCAGAAGTTTACATTGCCTTTAAATTGTTTAACTTGGGTCAAACTTTTCGGGTAGCCTTCCACTATCTTCCCATAAAAAGTTGGTTGAATTTTGGCCCATTCCTCCTGACAGAGCTGGTGTAAACTGAGTCAGGTTTGTAGGCCTCCTTGCTTGCACATGCTTTTTCAGTCTGCCCACAAATGTTCTATAGGATTGAGGTCAGGGCTTTGTGATGGCCACTCCAATACCTTGACTTTGTTGTCCTAAAGCCATTTTGCCACAACTTTGGAAGTATGCTTGGGGTCATTGTCCATTTGGAAGACCCATTTGCGACCAAGTTTTAACTTCCTGACTGATGTCTTGAGATGTTGCTTCAATATATCCACATAATTTTCCTGCCTCATGATGCCATATATTTTGTGAAGTGCACCAGTCCCTCCTGCAGCAAAGCACCCCCACAACATGATGCTGCCACCCACATGCTTCACGGTTGGGATGGTGTTCTTCGGCTTGCAAGCCTCCCCCTTTTTCCTCCAAACATAACAATGGTCATTATGGCCAAACAGTTCTATTTTTGTTTCATTTGACCAGAGGACATTTCTCTGGTCAAGTACGATCTTTGTCCCCATGTGCAGTTGCAAACCATAGTCTGTTTTTTTAATGCGCTTTTGGAGCAGTGGCTTCTTCCTTGCTGAGCGGCCTTTCAGGTTATGTCGATATAGGACTCATTTTACTGTGGATATAGATACTTTTGTACCTGTTTCCTCCAGCATCTTCACAAGGTCCTTTGCTGTTGTTCTGGGATTTATTTGCACTTTTCGCACCAAAGTACGTTCATCTCCAGGAGACAAAACGCATCTCCTTCCTGAGCGGTATGATGGCTGCGTGGGCCCATGGTGTTTAAACTTGATTACTATTGTTTGTACAGATGAACGTGGTACGTTCAGGCGTTTGGAAATTGCTCCCAAGGATGAACCAGACTTGTGGAGGTCTACAATTTTTTTCCTGAGGTCTTGGCTGATTTCTTTTGATTTTCCCATGATGTCAAGCAAAGAGGCACTGAGTTTGAAGGTAGGCCTTGAAATATATCCACAGGTACACCTCCGATTGACTCAAAATATGTCAATTAGCCAATCAGAAACTTCTCAAGCCTTGACATCATTTTCTGGAATTTTCCAAGCTGTTTAAAGGCACAGTCAACTTAGTGTATGCACATTTCTAACACACTGGAATTGTGATCCAGTGAATTATAAGTGAAATAATCTGTCTGTAAACAATTGTTGGAAAAATGACTTGTGTCATGCACAAAGTAAATGTCCTAACCGACTTGCCAAAACTATAGTTTGTTAACAAGAAAGTTGTGGAGTGATTGAAAAACGAGTTTTAATGACTCCAACCAAAGTGTATGTAAACTTCCGATTTAAACTGTATGTGGAACCCAACCACACATTCTGTAATGCGATTTGTCAAATATGAGACGTTTGCTTCTTTCGAATCCAGTCGTGCATGCAGTAAATGAGTGATGGGGACGCATGCCAAATAATGACTGACCCAAAAGCCGGGTGTAATATGAATGACCGCAACATACATGCGTATCATTAGAAACTCTGCAACTAAATTAGCTATGGTAAGCAGCCATTGCTGAGAAGAAGTCAAATTGATTGGGCCTAACAAGTGAGGTGTAGCAGAGCATAGCCAGTGGCCTAGTTTCTGGAGAGTGATGGTGGAATTATACCTAATGTAGCTGCGGTGGTTACTGCTCCAGTTCTGAAAGAAAGACCAGTGTAGTTTAGAGGAGAAAGATAGCACCTTTATATTATTTAAGAAAGGAGAGGAATGAAACAGAGGGTTGAATAGGAAGGATGAAACGAGAATGAATGATAAGGACCGGAGTAGGGTTGAGCGTGAATAAATATAAGCATAAAGCAAGAGAAATGATAAGTGTAAGTGGGAGCCATCATGATAGTTCCGCAGGAACCCGATTTAGATTGCTTAGGAATGAGGTTAGTGATTTAAGGTGAAAAGACCACATCAGAAACCCTAAATCACATGAAGAAAATGGTAAATAGGAGTTGTGAACATTGAAGCAACCATGAATAACCAGTAAGAATACGACATCGGAGACGTCAAGCGGAGGAAACCGACCTGTCTGAGGCTGCGAGCATATGCTGGAAAATAGGAAGTAGCAAGTAGTTTGTCTTGTTGCGATGAACAGTCGTTCTGATGAGATAAAAATAGGGAAAGATGGCACGAGACAACACAACTAGACGTAGTAGTGCCTGACTAATGTCATTCGCCTAGTGTGCGACATGCTGACTCTAGGCTTATGAATGAGGCCCACTAAAGATGAACCAAGTATCTGTAACGTAAAAGGTAATAACCAATGCCTAAAAATTCCCTCAAAAGTACACGGATGGGAAGCGTCCGTAGTAAACCCGTACTCAGAGCCAACTGTCTATAATGAGATCTGAAATCAGGATGCTATTGCTACATGACCATAGAAACTGTGGCACCAGCTGTAAAAAAGGCACTTGAGTAAAAGTGTTATTAAAAACGGAGTGCTACCCAAACCCGTGCAGGTGCCAGATGAACCTTGTACTGTAGCAGTAAAGGAAACGGCGTGGTAAACCCATTGCTAGGTAGTCTTCATTTGTAACCAGAAGGTGGTGGCTATGGGACCAAACAGTTGTTAGTAGGGTATGATGTTTGAAGCTTGCATAAAGAAGAATTTCCCCAGATCAGTTCAGCAAGTTGTCACACATTCTTAAAATACTGAAGCTCCACCTGTAATAAGAACAAATTGTTAGAATGATGACAAAACCATGAAATTGCATTTAATAAGCTACAGGCAACATTACTGAAGCTGAAAGCCACAGTTCTTGATTGATATATTACTGTCAATGGCCACCCTGCCACAGTTTGCTGCTGGAGAATATAACCATTAATCAAGATAGAACTGATTGCAGGGACCAACACGACCAATCATGTAAATGGAAAACATTTCGTTTATAACGAGATGAAATACAAAAGACCAAGAGTGATGAGCAGTATTAGGTCTACTGAGCTCAGAAAGCATGGATTACATTCCATTTGAATCACTGACGAATCAATTGGAGTACTAAGCTAACATATGGAATTGTTTTAAGATGGTCATACCATGGATCATTTAGCTATTTGAATTAGAATTTGAATGCCCCCTTTGGTATAAAAACAAATATAAAAAAATTATTTGGTAAATATTGTATTTGGCATTTACTACTATAGCCCACAGAAACGCATTGAATAAAACATTCATAAATAGCAAAAAAGACAATCATAAAATAAATCATAAGGAATAAGGTTTTGAAGTGTCTGTCCTATATCTAGGAGATACAAGAAAGCTCAGGAAATATTTAAGTTTTTTGTACACGTTTAACCCCTTATTTTTATTGGCACAAAACTACCTACATACTTCATTTGTAAGGGTTACCTGAGCGTCTCCCCTTTCCATAGCGTGGTCATAATACACTGAACAAAAATAAACGCAACATGCAACATTTCAAAGATTTTACTGAGTTACAGTTTATATAAGGAAATCAGTAAATTGAAATAATTTCATTAGGCCCTAATCTATGGATTTCACATGACTGGGAATACAGATATGCATCTGTTGATCACAGAAAGTAGAGGCATGGATCAGAAAACCAGTCAGTATCTGGTGTGACCACCATTTGCCTCATGCAGTGCGACACATCGCCTTCGCATAGAGTTAATCAGTCTGTTGATTGTTGCCTGTGGAATGTTGTCCCATTCCTCTTTAATGGCTGTGCGAAGTTGCTGGATATTGGCAGGAACTGGAACATGCCACCGTACATGTCGATCCACAGCATCTCAAACATGCTCAATGGGTGGCATGTCTGGTGAGTATGCAGGCCATGGAAGAATTGGGAAATTTTCAGCTTCAAGGAATTGTGTACAGATCCTTGCAACATGGGGCCATGCATTATTATGTTGAAACAGGAGGTGATGGCGGCAGATGAATGGCACGACAATGGACCTCAGGATCTCATCACCCCATCTCTGTGCATTCAAATTGCCATCGATAAAATGCAATTGTGTTCATGGTCCATAGCTTATGTCTGCCCATACCATAACCACACCGCTACCATAGGGCACTCTGTTCACAACGTTGACATCAGCAAATCGCTCGCCCACACGACGCCATAAATGATGTCTGCCATCTGCCCGATACAGTTGAAACTGGGATTCATCTTTGAAAAACGCTTCTCCAGCGTGACAGTGTCCATCGAAGGTGAGTATTTGCCCACTGAAGACGGTTACGAAGCCGAACTGCGGTCAGGTCAAGACCCTGGTGAGGACGACGAGCAAGCAGAAGAGCTTCCCTGAGACGGTTTCTGACAGTTTGTGCCAAAATTATTCGGTTATGCAAACCCAGTTTCATCAGCTGTCCGGGTGTCTGGTCTCAGACGATCCCGCAGATTAAGAAGCCGGATGTGGAGGTCCTTGGCTGGTGTGGTTACACGTGGTCTGCGGTTGGACGTACTGCAAAATTCTCTAAAATGACGTTGGAGGTGGCTTATGGTAGAGAAATTAACATTCAATTCTCTGGGAACAGAGAATTGTATGCCAATTGTATGCCAATTTCACACTCTCTCAACTTGAGACACCTGTGGCATTGTGTTGCGTAACAAAATTGCACATTTCAGAGTGGCCTTTTATTGTCCCTAGCACAAGGTGAACAGATGTAATGATCATGCTGTTTAATCATCTTCTAGGTATGCCACACCTGTCAGGTGGATAGATTATCTTGGCAAAGGATGAATGCTCACTAACAGGGATGTAAACAAATTAGTGCACAATATTTGAGAGAAATAATATTTGTGCATGTGAAAAATTTCAGGGATATTTTATTTCAGCTCATAAAACATGGGACCAAAACTTTACATGTTGCTTTTATATTTTTGTTCAGTGTAGTTTGTAGGCAGTTTGGACGCTACAGACGTTTTCGTGAGAAGTTACATTTTCTGGATGTCTCATGGTCTGACAAACACCAGTGTAGCTCGGCCACCTTCCACTGCAGATGCGGGAGGTTACTTAGATTGGTGCACAGTTGCGTCAATAGACTCTTACAATTATATATTCATTGTAATGGTTTTGATTTTGCCCGCCTTGACAGAAGGCGCACCTTAGTTCCCGAGTCCACGCTTATCCAATGATATAGCTGGGAACAGCACGTCAGCAATTGCCCTGTGTAGACCAGTGGACGCGAGTGCTCACGGCCTGCGTGGGACGACCATGAATTAAAGACGTGCCGGTGTTATGGCGTTCCATACATTCTAAAAAATTAATAGAGAGGAGAGAGCGATAGCGATGGAACAGGAAACATGACAACATGTAAGGGGGAAAGAGTAGGCGCGTGGGCTACACACCGTAAACCAAACAAAGCCTGCACTGCAAACGTTCGCTAGATCAACATTACATAATAACATTTGCATAGCCCTATGATGTGTGAACAAGATTGGCACAAGTAAGCATGTCATTGAACTCTGAAGCCTACACCACCTTTGTTCTGTACATATGACAATACAATTTCATTTTATGGATTTGTGCAGGCAAGATATCTGCTACAAAGTCTATAGAGTATTATAATGGCCATGCCCATGCATTGCATGCAGAACTTAAGAATGAAGTGTCAATAAGTAACGATGAAAATCATCAAATAATAGACTAAGAATGGATTATACTTGCGAGCCACTACCAGCTGCATATGTGTGCCCTTGTCCCTGCAGAGGATAGATTTGGATAATATCTCTGTGCACTTCCTGCAAAAGAAGGTTTGACACAAGACAACATATTGTTTACCAGACAGGCCTTGTGGGTCTAAAAATGCCCGAGACTATGCATAAACGTGCATTTACAATGATCCATCCGGATCTGATAGCTGAATTGAATTAATTTATATTAACATGGGATGATGGCTAGACGTAGCAGCATGATGGGGGAATCAAAATCCCGCCAAGGACATGCGATGCAGTGATGAGAAACAAAAATAGCCTACAGTGATATCCTACTTCAGTGGCAAACGTCGGCTGTGCAAATACCCTGTAGCTGTGTGCTTAACTGAGCTGGGAGATGAGAGCTATCCCCTGCAAATCAAAATACAGAGGATAATGATAATCCGTTCGAGTGTCTGGGGTAACCGCTTGAATCAATTTGTGCAAATAATTCCACATGTTGAATAGCGGCTCATGAATTCTAAAATACCCCACGGATAATTAAATGAGCTGATCGAAATGAGTAACAATTCCCACGCAGAAATGCCCTCCAAGTGCATGCTGAAGCCTGAGGTAGCCTACACGATTGCCAAGATGGCAAAGCATGATGGTGTAAATCACCGAGATGATGTGGTTGAGTTGTCGAAGACTGTTGCTGTAAAAGAACAAGTGGGAGACAAGGTTTGAGTTGAAATATAAATACTCCCCTAGATTCATTCCCATTGGTTGAATGGAAGGAAAGCGATTATTGCATGAGTGAGCCAATAGGTTAATCAGCAACCGTGGTGGAATTGCCTTAGTGTGCCATGCTCATAGGCTTAAGTCAAGTCAAATCAAATCAAAATCAAATTTATTTATAAAGCCCTTCTTACATCAGCTGATATCTCAAAGTGCTGTACAGAAACCAAGCCTAAAACCCCAAACAGCAAGCAATGCAGGTGTAGTAGCACGGTGGCTAGGAAAAACTCCCTAGAAAGGCCAAAACCTAGGAAGAAACCTAGAGAGGAACCAGGCTATGAGGGGTGGCCAGTCCTCTTCTGGCTGTGCCGGGTGGAGATTATAACAGAACATGGCCAAGATGTTCAAATGTTCATAGGTGACCAGCAGGGTCAAATAATAATAATCACAGTGGATGTCGAGGGTGCAACAGGTCAGCACCTCAGGAGTAAATGTCAGTTGGCTTTTCATAGCCGATCATTCAGAGATAATAGGTAGATAATAGATGAATGACAGTCTGCACACTTGCTAATAGGAAAGGAGGAGGAGAGACGTGAGGTAACATTATGACACTACCCTGTAAATACCTGCTATGCTGACGAGGTAACATGAGAGTATTTTGCTGAGTCAAGGGAAAGTTAGAGGAAGTGGATGCTGAATTAGAATCAAACAGCGCGTCGAGCAAAGTTGGTGAAGATTCTGAACGGACAACATTAGTGTTGAAAAATGTAACAAAAAGGAAATTGTCTAAAATTGGAGTGGAGGATACGTGTATGAACGACAATTAATCGTTTCTTGTTGGGATGCGTTTGTTTTAAATGGTTATTGTTAAAAGATTATAAATAGTGTCAAAAAGCTGTATGCAGACAATCTAAGTTAGTCAGTCTGCACATTCAAAAATTGTTGTGGAGATGACATCTTAAACTGTTCAAGAGGAGTAGCATGTCAATATTTTTGATTTTATGCAAATGTTAAACATTTGGATTTTTTTATTTGTTTTATTTCACCTTTATTTAACCAGGTAGGCTAGTTGAGAACAAGTTCTCATTTACAACTGCGACCTGACCAAGATAAAGCAAAGCAGTGCAACACAAACAACAACACAGAGTTACACATGGAATAAACAAACATACAGTCAATAATACAATAGAGAAAGTCTATATACAGTGTGTGCAAATGAGGTAGGATACGGGGGGTGAGGCAATAAATAGGCCATAGTGGCAAAATTATTACAGTATGGCAAATTAAACAATGGGGTGATAGATGTGCAGAAGATGAGTATTCATAGGTTCATAAGTATAAATAGCGTCAAAAAGCCATATGCAATTAATGTAAGGTGGGTCAGTCTGCACATTTCAACATTGTTTAATGTTGATATCTTAAACGGTTCAACAGGAGTAGCATTTAGAAGTTTTTACCATTCAAGTCTTCTGCCCTTTTATTGCCATTAAAATGCACTGGTAGCTCATTTAAATATTGTTGTAATACGAAAAGTATGGATGCTGTCAAAAATGTTTTCTTAAAGCTCCAATGCAGACGTTTTTATGTCAATATCAAATAATTTCTGGGTAACAATTAAGTACCTTACTCTCATTGATTTCTATTAAAATTGTAAAAAAGAAACAAAAATTGTTTCTTAGCAAAGGGCAATTTCTCAAGCAATAATTTAGCTAGGACTGTCTGGGAGTGGTCTGAGTAGGGAGGGGAAAACTGAAAATGAGCTATTATTGGCAGAAAGGGTTGAAACTCTCTTTCTTATTGGTCTATTAACTAATTTACCGCATGGTGATGTCACCAGGCAGGCCAAAACTCCATCCCACCAAAACTGGTTGAAATTTCAGGCAGTCTTTTCAAATAGCTCTTACACTAAAAGGGCATTATTCTAATTTTCACAATTTCACAGTATTATTAAAACCTCATAGTATGGAGCTATATACACTGAGTGGAGAAAACATTAGGAACACCAGCTCATGACATAGACTTCTCATCGACGGAGCTGTAGTGGAGCAGGTTGAGAGCTTCAAGTTCCTTGGTGTCCACATCAACAACAAACTAGAATGGTCCAAACACACCAAGACAGTCGTGAAGAGGGCACGACAAAGCCTATTCCCCCTCAGGAAACTAAAAAGATTTGGCATGGGTTCTGCGATCCTCAAAAGGTTCTACAGCTGCAACATCGAGAGCATCCTGACTGGTTGCATCACTGCCTGGTATGGCAATTGCTCGGCCTCTGACCGCAAGGCACTACAGAGGGTAATGCGTACGGCCCAGTACATCACTGGGGCTAAGCTGCCTGCCATCCAGGACCTCTACACCAGGCGGTGTCAGGTTGTAGTATAAAAAGTTTAATAGTATCAAAAATATTTTCTCAAGGAAGCTAAGTTAGGGATGTCTGCACATTTCAAAGTTGGTTTCATGTTTATAGCCTAAATCGTTTAAGCTCTAGAGCTGCTCAATAATAACTAGATGGTAATTTTACATTAAGTAAAATTGTGGGACTTTAGCGCTTTAAAAGTATTTTTTGTGGTATTGGAAGGAGTGTTCTGATTTTATATTTGAAAAGCAGAGAAGTAGATTAAGATTTCAGTGGCTCTAAGTTTTTGACTTAGTTGTTGACATTTTTTGGTCAAAATGTCAGTTGAGATAAAATGTAGTTGATGTAGTTACTAAAACAGCTGTACCGTTTGAGCTGTATAGTATATTTCTGTTCTGATTTCAGATTTGAATAGCAACGAAGTAGACTCAGATCTCATATGTTCTAAGATTTGTCTAACTTGCTGCAAAAATGGTCAAAACAGCAGTTGTTTAAGTAGTTGATGCAGTTACTGAAACAGCTGTCACTTTTGATTGGTAGAAGATGACTCTATTCTAATTTCAGATTTTAATAGTAAAGAAGTTGTCTAAGTTGTTGGGAAAGTGGTCAAAGTAGCTGATTTGGTCAAAAGTCACAATAGGCGTTTTCCCACTGTATTGTTCTTAGCCCCGGGTTATCCTTAATATTGCCTCAAGAAATTGCTAGTGTGTCACGCCCTGAACATAGTAAGCTGTTTTTTCTCTGTGTTGGTTGGGGCGTGATGGTGACTTGGGTGGGTTATCTAGGTGAATTTGTATGTCTATGGTGGCCTGATATAGTTCCCAATCAGAGGCAGCTGTTTATCGTTGTCTCTGATTGGGGATCATATTTAGGCAGCCATTTCCCTTTTGTGTTTGTGGGATCTTGTCTATGTTTAGTTGCCTGTCTGCACTATTTGTATAGCTTCACGGTTCGTTTGTTGATTTTTTGTTGTTTTTGTTCAGTGTTCATTCATTAAAGAGAATGTACGCATACCACGCTGCGCCTTGGTCTCTCTCATACGACGATCGTGACATAGTGTATCATCATCTTAAAACTAGAAGCACCAAGATGGTAAATCTGATCGTTTTCAATTTTGTAATTTCAATAACTTAATTCCAATAAAAACATTGAACCCATCTGTCCCTGACTTTTCGTAAATATGTGTATTTTACACTCTAGCAGTACTTTCAGACAAATATCATAAAAAAACAAAAACTTTCTGAGCATTTCATCCTCAAAGCGCCATGACGGTCAAGATGCATATTTAACAGTAGAATAGCTGGGCCTTGAGGAATACCAATAGCCATCAGTATAATAAATCAATTTAACGATAACATATTTGAAAAGAACATAATACAATTTATTAGTTTATGTTACTGTAGGCTATATGTAAAAACAAAATACAAAAAACTATTATAAGTGTAATAAATTGTATTTGTGGAATGGCTTTGTTATAACTATTAAACAAAAAGCATGTGCGTTGAAACATAGTAAAGCTTATTTTTATAATTACAAAACAAATAAAAATATCCAAATCGCAAGACACGCAGTCAATTCAGAACATTTCAGTAGCCTAATCATCAGTATAGGCGCCAAGGGTGCTTGTGAATAGTGAAAATCAGTACCAGATAATTATATTCTGATTTCAGATTTGAATAGCAGAAAAGTAGAGGAAGATTTCATATGCACTAACTTTTTTTCTAAGTTGTTGGGAAAGTGGTCAAAGTAGCTGAAGTGTGTCAAAAGTTTAATTGTTGCATTTTCAGTGAACTGGATGTTGTGATGTCACAATGGGGCCTTTGGAATGCTGAGGAAATCCCATGAAAGTGGATGGAGGACAAAAAGGACACAAACTGTAATAGTTTAAAAAGTATTAAATAAATCTAAAAGCTGTATGCAAGCACACTATACCAGACCAGTCTACACATTTTAAAGTTCTATGCTAGTGTGAAGGAAAATGTTATATTGGTGCTTTTCTAATAACCAATTTGACTGGGTTCAAGCTAGTGACTGATTGATTGTGCCTAGGAGGAATCCTCACTATCAATATAAGCAATTTGGCAGAATGCCCAGAACATTGTTTTGAGAACAGAAAGGGATGTCTCAGTTTCAAGGAAAGAAAGAAGAGGCCTCGTGAGGTATTGGTCGGTCAAATGCATGAACCAAACATGAATTATGAATAAGCTAAATCATGCAAATATATCTTGTCTGTGTAAGCAGTATATAAGATAACTAAAAGGACTGTCCAGACGGAGCTCACAACCGACATGTACTATGGTGCATTAAGTTTGTTGAATATTGACTTCAGGTGTCAATGGTGTTGAATTTCCACGACACTAGAAAGGCAGTTCAACGGTGTAAGAGGAGTAGCATTGTAAAGAGAAAAAAAATAAAAAAAAATAACTAGATGGTAATTTTCCATGAAGAAAAATTGGTGGAACTTGCTTTAACTCTTTACCGAATATTTTTGTGGTAGTGGAAGAAGTTTCAAATGTTTTACTTAAGCCAAGAAGTTAAATATAGTCAAAGTTAAATTTAGTAAAATAATTGATATAATTATTTTGATAGACTACACTATCAAGCGTATTACTTTGGATTGTGGGGTAGTTAGATCATAATGTCTAAACTACAGTTGTGTGTGAACTAAAAGAAGAAAGCAATCTTCTATCAGAACATGGGAATAAAAAGCAGGATTTCAGATGAATAGATGCATGATTTACACTTGTAAAACGTTCAGTGTGAATGAAGTTTGAATTTGAGTTGTATGATGATGTAATGATTATAAAGTTGTTGGCAATTATTTGGGGAGAGCAATATGATGGTGCATTTAGTAATGACAGCTCTTTAAAAGTATTTTTGTGGTAGTTGAAGAACTATTTAGAATAGGTTTGTATGTAGACCTACTGGTAGCTAGCTGTAGTTCTATCTAATAAATCAAATCTTTAGGCTAAAAGTACATTTCCTGAAGAAAATGTGGTGTGTTTGCTAGCTTGTTTTAAAGTATGTATGGTTTTGAAGTACATTATAGTCGTGATAGTGTCTGCAGTAGTAATGGTGGTGACTGGTTATAGTTTAAAAAGTAGGTCGATGAAAAGTTAGGATAACCTGAACAAATGAAAGTTGGTTTGGTGTTTCTAGCTTGAAACATTCAAAAGTTACTCTTGGTGGCTATTTTATGGAAATGTTGCAAATTTATATATTTATAGTTGGTGGTTACGTTGGTGGGAGTGTCTCGAGTAGTAATGGTGGTTACTGGTTATGGTAGAAAAAGTAGGAAAATCAAAAGATTGATTGGTTGATATGACAGGATAGCCTGAACATGTGAAAGTTGGTTTGGTGTCTCTAGCTTGAACAGTTACAATTATTGTTGGTGGGTATTATATGATAATTATTGGTCATTTAAGTAGTTGTAATTTATAGTGCAGACCAGAGCTAGACCAGAGCTAGTGCGAACCAGAGCTAGCTATTTGTAACCAGAACCAGAGCTAGTGCAAACCGGTCAGTAGATGTGTAGTTGTGTTGCCGGTTCTTTGGGCCCTACAGTATGGATTTGGCCAGTACTTGTGGTCAGTAATTGTGGTCAGCAGTTGTGTTGTTGTGGTCATTAGTTGTGTGGTTCAGTAGTTTTGTGAACAGTAGTTGTGTGGTTGTAGTCAGTAGTTTTGGTAAGTAGTTGTGTGGTTCATTAGTTGTGGTCAGTAAATGTGTGGTTCTGGTCAGTACTTGTGGTCAATAGTTTTGGTCAGTAGTTGTAGGGTTGTGTCCAGTAGGTGTAGTTTTGTAGTTGTGTGGTTGTGATCAGTAGTTGTGGTCAGTAGTTTTGTTTGTGGTTATTAGTTGTGTGGTTCAGTAGTTGTGTGGTCAGTAATTGTGTAGTTGTGGTCAGTAGTTGTGTGGTCAGTAATTGTGTGGTTGAGGTCAGTAATTGTGTGGTTCATTAGTTGTTGTGGTAAGTCGTTTAGTGGTTGTGTCAGTATTTGTGGCCAGTAGTTGTGTGATTGTGGTCAGTAGTTGTCTTCAGTAGTAGTCAATAGATGTGGTTAGTAGTTTTGTGGTTGTGGTCAGTAGTTGTATGTTGTGGTGGTCAGTAGTTGTGGTGGTCAGTAGTTATGGTGATTAGGTGTGTGGTCAGTAGTTGTGTGGGCAGAAGTTGTGTGGTTGTGGTCACTAGATGTGGCCAGCAGTTGTGCAGTTGTGGTCAGAAGTTGTGTGGTTGTGGTCAGTAGTTGAGTGGTCAGTAGTTGAGTGGTCAGTAGTTGTGTGGTTGTGGTCAGTAGTTTTGTGGTTAGGAGTTTTGGTCAGTAATTGTGGTCAGTAGTTGTGTGGTTGTGGTCAATATTTGTGTGGTTGAGGTCAGTGGTTGAGGTCAGTAGTTGTGTGGTTGTGGTTAGGAGTTATGGTCAGTAGTTATGTGGTCAGTAGTTGTGTGGTTGTGGTCAGTAGCAATGTTCCTTCTAATGTTTTTCAGCACTGAGAAAATGTCAGGTCTGCTCAGCGCAAACTTGAACATTGTGAAAATTCTGTGCAACTTCCAGTGCGCATTTACTATGAACACTGAAACGGTAACTTAAAGCAGGTACAGCCTCAGTCAGTGGTCAAGTAGGCTACTGTGGCTATTTGATTATAATGTAGGCCTATCAGAGTGGCCTATCATAAAAAAACTATGGAGAAAATGCACCCCATAACATTATAACATGGAAAAAGCTGTTCTATCATTCACCCCAGTAGAAACCAATTTGTGGTGTTCAATGTAGGTCTACATTCCATGAGACTTTTGATAAAAACATGCATGGCTTGACATTAACCTGTTTATCTGCTTATCCATCAGACAAGGAGGGGACTGAACATGTTGTGTTTGATGCAAGAAACCACTTTACAAAATAAAAATGTGACTGACCAGCTCGATTTGGTCTTATGTAGCAAAAATTGAAATTGTGTTTTTTTGATTGGATACAATTAGAGACTCTGAATTAGAAAATGATATATCATACACTGCAGTTAATGAACAATGAGAAAGTAATTATGCTTTAAAAGTTGAACTTTTTGAGAAAATGGCTTGTGAATATTTTGGTACACCTACTGGAGAGCTCTTCTTTGTCTACACCCATTAAGCATTGTTCACACCCTCTTAAGCCTTAGCACCACCCATCTCTTTAAGGATTCACAGTGTAGTAAACAACCAATGATTACAAGACTAAAAGTGGTGAAAGTAGTAGCAAAAAGTAGTAGTAAAAATTAACTTTATCTAGTCCTTGGCCAAATCCTAATCTGACTTTGGTGCAGGTCATGTTACCATCTCTGGTAAACACACACTATATCAAACCAAATCTATGGATTTGATCTATGGATCTGGTCAGTAGTGTTGTGGTTGTGGTCAGTCATTGTGGTCATTAGTTGTGGTCAGTAGTTGTGTGGTTGTGGTCAGGAGTTGTGTGCAGTAGCTATGGTCATTGGTTGTGGACAGTGAGATTGGTCAGTGATTGTGGTCAGTACTTTTAGTCAGTAATTGTGGTCAGTAGTTGTTTGGCCAGTAATTGTGTGGTTGTGGTCATTAGTGGTCAGTTGTGGTCAGTAGTTGTGTGGTCATTAATTGTGTGCTTGTAGTCAGTAGTTGTGTGTTTTTGTCAGTAGTTGTTGTAAGTAGTTGTGTGGTTGTGGTAAGTAACCAGACAGAAGAATTTTCTTGTTTTTTAAATTTAAGGATAGCCAGGGGAGCACTAACACAGACATAATTTACAAACGAAGCACTTGTGTTTAGTGAGTCTGCCAGATCAGATGCAGTAAGCATGACCAGGGATGTTCTCTTGATAAGTGCGTGAATTGGACAATTGTTCTGTCCTGCTAAGCATTAAAAATGTACCTTTGGGTGCCAGGGAAAATGTGTGTAGTAAAAAGTACATTTTATTTAGGAATGTAGAGGAGTAAAATTAAAAGTAGTAAAAAATATAAATAGTAAAATAATGTACAGATACCACAAAAAACTACTTAAGTACTCTACACCCCTGGTGGTCATTAGTTGTGGTCAGGAGTTGTGTAGTTGTGGTCATTAGTTGTGTGGTTGTGGTCAGTAGCTGTGGTCAGTAGTTGTGGTCAGTAATTTTGTGGTTTTGCACAGTAGTTGTGATTGTGGTCATTCGTTTTGTGGTTCAGTAGTTGTGTAGACAGCAGTTGTGGTCAGTACTTGCGGTTGTGGTCAGTAGTTGTGGTCAGTAGTTGTGTGCTTCAGTAATTGTGATGAGTAGTTGTGGTCAGTAGTGGACACCACTTTTGGTCAGTAAAAAGTAGTCAAAGTAGCTAATTTGTGTCAAAAGTTGCAATGTTGCTTTACAGTTAATGGAAGATGGAAGTGATGATGTCACACTGGGGAGTTTTAGAATATTGAG
The DNA here is from genome assembly GCF_045679555.1 of Salvelinus alpinus. Classification (NCBI taxonomy): domain Eukaryota; kingdom Metazoa; phylum Chordata; class Actinopteri; order Salmoniformes; family Salmonidae; genus Salvelinus; species Salvelinus alpinus. Next base: position 83,259,158 of record NC_092086.1, read on the forward strand.
GAAATCCCATGCAAGTGGATGGAGTGCAAAAAGGTAAAAAAGTTGTATGCAAGCAACCTAGTCTACACGTTTTAAAGTTTGAATGGCGTTTCCACCTTAAACGGTGTAAGAGTAGAAGTGTTCAAAATAATAATAATATGTCAGAAATACTTTTTACCATATTGAAGTGTGGCTGCTTTCGCAAGCCACACAATAACTATAAATCAGAAATAATTTGTGCAATTGTAGAGTGTGGCTGCTTTTGCAAGCCACACTAAAAAGTCCAAAGTACAGTATGCTGAATATTTAAACAGGGACTTTTGCTGTCACAAGTCCCATTAATAAGAGAATGTAATAAATCAAGAGTTGTGCTTTGCCTTCAGCAAGCGCACATCTAATAATAAGGGCGTTATTGTCACCATAACCTAACATAAGCATAAAATAAACGCCTGCAACTAGATTCCTTGCATACTGGTCTTGACAAGAAGAAAAACTGAGGTTTTCTTCTGCACTGTTCAACCAATCTAGTAAATGTTGAGGAGTTAAGATGAAGTGTGCCTTGTTAACGTCCTAAAACGAAAGTCCCTAACCCTGACCATACTGCTAATCTTATGCCTAACCTTAACCTTAAATTAAGACCAAAAAGCTATAAAAAAAAAACAATCATGAATTTTTACGATATTGCCAATTTTGACTTTATGGCTGTGGTTGTTTTCAGGGCAGAATTATAATGCTTTTTCACAATGATTTTATAACGGGAAACATGCATGGTGTGCGCCAAATGTATGAATCTCAATTTTGAGGTATGCAGTCTTTTCAGAAATGGCACATGCAGATATTTAATGTGAAATTTAGGTAAAAGTTATAAATAGAAATTAGCCTTTAAAAAAAAATATATATAAAAAAAAAAAAGTATTTTATTTTTATTAACAACAAATCAATACAGGAAGAACATGTGGGAGCAAAAGTATAAAATATAAATGAGCCCCCAGTACATAGAAGCACCTGTATGACGTAATTCAACAGCATCGCGAGCCTTGAACTTTCGCGAATCGCACATGTGTGAAGCTAGCCACAATAAGGATTAGCCACAATAGAGGAATTTACAGTTTGCCTTCAAAATAAAAGTTGTCAATTGAATGATTGAAACAAAAAGTGGAATCATGCCTTATCTGGACTAGATAATGCTAAACAAGGTCGGAATGTTGTTATATAAATTCAACGACAGACAATCATTTGTTAATTTTACACCAAAAAGTTAAAATCCGTTGAAATCGCACTATGTAGTCTATGTATTAGACTTTAGAATTGCATTGGGGGCATACTTATATGCACTGTACAGCCTAACCTAAGGATGTTGCACCCATGAAATGGGTTATTAGCCTACTCAGTGACACTCGCAGAACACAACTGTGTAGAGTTTACACAAATATAAGCGTCTTAGCTCTTGTTGGAGGACTTTGACTGTGGGAAATCACCTTTCTAGTCAGTCTATTGTGTGTATTGGACATTCATATTGTACTGTACAGCCTAACCTATGGATTGTGCACACATGAAGCCTACTCGGGGACACCCACAGAACACAACTATGAAGAGCTTACACAAATATAAGCATCTTAGCTCTTATTAGGGAACTTTAATTGTGGGATATCCGTTCACTTTAAAGCCTATTGTGCGTATTGAACATTCATATTGAACTGTACAGCCTAAATATGAAACACCAGTGCGAAATGAGCCACATTAACTTATTATTATATTTTGTTGAATTTATATAACAACATTCTGACCTTGTTTAACATAGTCCAAATATGGCACGATTCCACTATTTGTTTTAGTTTGAATCACTTTCAATGGCGGATTTTTATTCTGAAGGCAAACGCCACTAATGGCGCTAATCCTTATTGTGGCTAGTTTCACACGGGTGTGAATCGCGACCAACCGAAACAGTACTCTGGAAGGCGACTTGCTACTGCCTCTTTAAGGAAAAAGGGAAACATTTTAACAAACAATTATAGATAGATGGCTAAGTAGACAACTTCAATGTGGATTTACCGGAATTTTGCACGAACATTTACCGTGAATGTGGAGATAAATGGCGCTTACTTCGGTGGAATAAGGGGATATATGATAGAGCACGAGAGGGTGACTGGTTAGCATAGTTCTCGCTAGCTAAACATGGTGGCCAGTGAGCGAAAAGGGATCTAAAATATTTAAGAAAAGCTTCTTGTTGGATGGTGAGACAACCTTGGTGAGTGAGAGTAACCTTTCTACTCGTACTCCAAACCTTGGCTGGATTTGCAGGTTTCAAATACACTTTTCGGTTCATCTGAATATCCAGTAAGGAGTCGAGCTGTCCCGACACAATCCTTGGACAACCCGCTTGAAAAGTTATAATGAAGTTTGTTTCATGTTCTACAATGTATTGTACATAGACGAACAAATAAACATTGAACAACGATGATTTCAAATGCGCGTTTGGGATTTATCTCGTGGAACATCACTCTCTCTCAATTCCAATGTGAGCATGGTTGTAATATTGTTAGCCTACTGCTGAGTTAAACGGCTACAAAATAACTAGTATTCTGTAAAGACATAATTTAAGCATCAGTGTTGGTAACATTGTTTCATTTAGGAAATTGTATCATATTGCTTCGTTGTGAAAACACCCACTATTTGGCAAACCTTTTCTACTCCTACTCTGGGAACATTCACGGCGAGACGTTATGGACTATAACGTAATCCAACACACACACACAGGCCAGAATTTGTGAATTGATGGAAACGAGTGATGGTTTTAACATTTGGGATTTTACGATACTTCATACAACAAAACGTGGATTACCTTCGATAGAATTTAGAGGACTTGCAGAGAATATTACATGGAGACTCGTCTGACATGCCAAGGAAGGAGTTACCACTACCAGAGGGTTGGGAAGAATCCCTGGATTTTGACGGGAAAGTCTACTACATCGACCACATCAACCACGCCACCAGTTGGATTGATCCAAGAGACAGGTATGGTATAACATTCCAGTGACTCTAAAAGCAAGCAGTTGAGTCTTGCTCATAGATTGATGATATGCGCTATCAAAACCATCAGCATCCATCAAGTGCTCATAATCTAATGGTTCACTTGGCAATTAATGAATGGACTCAACTGCAATCTTTGAATTTCACACAATGTAACAAAGTAGGCTATAAATCTAGCCTGGGCAGCGGGGAGTGTGCGCTATGGAGCTGCACTATCGTCTTGGTTTAATGTGCTCAGCCGGTAATAAACAAGTGTCTCCCACGACCAATTCATACATAAAACATCCTCCGTTCAGGCTCTATAAGCATCGGTTTCCTCTAACTAGCTTTAATGGCATTTCGCGTATTGTCATAATAAAGCACAATTTTCAATCATCATGCTAGAGTGGCTAATGCTACTTCCTGATGTTGCCCCTCGCATGTAACAACCAGAAGTTGTCCGAAAATGGGGGCAAATGCTGTTTAATTACAGTATGTATACATTTCCCGTTTTTTTTCTCGAATCGGCACGCCATTAAAGGTAATTGAGGAGACCGATGCATTTGCAGCCTATATGGAGGATGTTTTATGTACGAACCGATCGCCGGAGGACAAGTGTATTGTTACTGGTTTGGCACATTAAGCCCAGATGATAGTGGAGATCCATAGCGGCTGCCCAGGCTACTATAAATCAAGCCTAGGTGTTGATGGAGAAAAAAAAAACATGAAGATTTTCCTCAGGAATGTGGCTCATGGTCAACCGGGCATTCATTTGCATTCCTGTAATTAGAAATTAGCCCTCGAGGTTTGAGTTAGTTTCCCCCCTCGTAACATTTTAGTGTAATAGGCTTACAATACGTAGAAATGGGTCATGACAGCCAGGGTCTCATTTATACAGAAACTCACTGTCAACCATACTTTGGAACTAATTTCGTTTTACCAGTTACTTAAATACACTCGGACTTTGACACAAAATCTCTTTTAATAGTTTAGTTCTGGAATGCTTGAGATTATGGGATTTTTTTATTCTCATTCAGCCATGGTTCTGGATAAGGATAGGCCTTCATATTATATTACAAGATTTTGAAAATAGGCTTTGTGTCAAAAGTTACACCTGTTTTCCTTGGTGGCTGTCATTGTTGCAGTCAGCACACAGAACCATAATTAAAAGCCAATAACATGACAGAAGCAAGGGCACAGACCTCCCCACCTCCCTGGTGAAATTCCTTGGTAGCAGCAAGACCAAGATGGCAGAACTTTGTAAACAAAGACCTCAACACACATTCCTAAAATGCACGGCTGAGGAGGGCTGAGGACAGAGGCTGTAAAGACTGATTCATTTAAAATCCCTTTCACTGCTTGCCAATGTGCACAGGGTCAAAGTACAACATCACAACTTGGGAAAGAGTTGCGGTCAAAAGGAGAGGGGTTGAGCCAAGTGAGGAGCATAGACTGTCACTGTAAGGGGTCTGTCTTCTGTAAATCATATGCCTGTCTCTTAATATATAATATAGGCCATTTAGCAGACACTTTTATCCAAAGTGACAAGTCACACGCGCATACTTTTTACATATGGGAATCAAACCCACAACCTTGGCACACTCTACCAACTGTGCCATACAGGACCGTTTCTCCTATGCTGTTCACTGGTCGGTTAGAGGGCACAGTAGAACATGAAGCCAGCCCAGAGTACTAAGTCTGAGATGAGACACAGCCATTCTCAAAGTATTGATCTGACTGAAATAACCAGACCAGACTGGCCCAAAACTGTCATTGGACTTTTACATATCTTTCTAGTGCTGTTCAGCAGTAAGACGTTTATTTTGCTGAGCAACAGCTGATGAAGAGTAAGTAGGAGGCCTACTGATGATGATAACAAATTCCCATTAGACTGGTCTGTCCTATTGGTGAAAAATGTGCTTTCACAAATACCTCTCACTGTGGAACCAAAGAATGTACCAGCCAAGTGTGATCAAAGTTCTATTATACATTCTACAGCTATTACAGGCCTATAATATTTTCAAATACTACAAGATATCCCAAAGCTATTGTTGTATGGCAATCTGACCATGTATTCATGAAAACGTTTGCTCTTTGGTCCCCTTAGCCTATCAAACCTGAGTAATGTTCTCTTTTACACTCAAGAATGAAGCCTGTTAGGCTTAATGGAGATGGTAACTGGAGGACTCAGCCCAACATGCATACATGCATGCATCTCGTTGGCCCCGGCCCTGTCCGTATCTTTCTGGGCTGCATTCGCATACCTCAGCCAGACATATTGTTTATCCACCCTCATGGTGACGCACACACCCAGCGCATTCTGTCAGCTGAATGGAATGTTATCTCCCAGATACCAAGCTATTGCAGGAGGGGAGTTGAAGCAGCTCTACTTTATTGTTGAACCTTGAGCGCTATGAAATGTAGGTTGGACTCTCATAAATTTCACTTGAGGAATTTATAGTGCGATGAATGAAAGTCTGACTCATCATTCAGTTATGCTGCCACATGTTTGCACTCTGCCACACTCTTTGTCGCTTTGCATTAGAGCATTATCACCTGCTTTTGACTTTGTATGCAAACCTGCCTAGTGTTTTTTACACTGCCACTCGACTAACTAGTAATGCTACAGCTCACCTAGGGCCTCTTATCAACCATGCCTTATTAAAACTGTTGGCATACATGGAGATTCTCGGATTTGCGTGCACAACAAACTATTGGGATTTCAAACTGTCGCACGTAACATATACGCATGTTTTCATTGATAAATCAGTGCCATACAATATTTCTGCACTTGTGAACGAGCTTTACAACTCCGCTTGGAAAATGCCCTGCATTCATGGTAACAAAAACTGATTAGAAGCACCTGCTGCTCATCAGTTGTTTACCTGTGTTGCCTACAAATACTGTGTTGGATGTAAAAGATTTGCACCTACACACTGAACAAGGCTGCAAAGCAGAAACGTCTGTGTACGCTATCCCTGATGCAGTGAAAATAATAATAAAAAATGAATTAAGCTTTATGTGACATTTTTGAGTGAGGACGCATTACAACTTTTTATTTATCTGAATTCATGGGTTTTACACACGAACCACACTACCGGGAGAGTGCGATGGTCTCTTTTTTGATTATGGTAACAAAAACGCCCTCATTTCCTGTATGATTTGGAGATGTTGGAACTGGACCATGAGTGTCTAAAGCGCAGTGCCAAATTTGATCATATTTCTGTGGAGGTGTGTGCAGTATGTTTTTTTCTTTTGCAGTGGCTTTTTAAAAATGAAAAATTCATGCCGCCTATAGCGCGTGCCAAACACTTCTGCAAGATTGATTGTCTTGAACAATTTTAAAAGTAAATGTTGCATACAGCCCACACTGATATTCAAAAGATGAATTGTTGTTCAATATTTTGTTTATCAATACGTGCCTGTGTTTTATCTTCTGCCTTGGTATAGGCTCTGAGATTAAATAGGCTATTATGTCGCACTTTTGGCTATTGCACCGCAATACTGTAGCCTACCCATACTGTCATAGGCTACCGGTCTATTTACTTTCGAGCATGGTTGCCTATTGAATGCGTGATGGATAAATGTTAGCCTATTATTGTTGTTTAGCAGGAATAAACCAGTGATGTCAGAAAAGGGGAGACGTGCCCTGCAATATGATTGATTTGGGCCTATTTAATAAAAGTAAGATATTGTGTTTATCTTAGGTGACATGTTGCTATGCAATCTTCTCACCAACTGCAAATCTGTCTGTTTTATCATTAGGCCTACGTTTTAATGTTTTTTTTTATTAGTCTACCATTATTATAATTCCTGTGTATCAAACACCCCCATTTCCACAAAAATAACTATTTGCTTGCAATACAGTTGAGCAACCACTAGAAGTTTAGCGTATTCATGGTCTGAGATTTGCGTGGCGATGCGCACACTTTCCCGTCAAGTTCAAAATGGATAAATACCAACCTTTGCGGGAAAACTGTTGCAGGCAAGGTTGTCTTTTTTTTTGCGCACGCACCTTTTGATAAAAGATGCCCCAGGAAATGCCAGACCCCCTGTCTTTGTTTGAAACACTTAGCTAAAGTTTAAACTTGTAAAATCAACAACTACTGACTCTGAAATCCGCTCTCGCTATAAAGGCCTACTTGGTCTGCATGGAGTATTAATAATGAGAATTTATAACTTTTTATAGTGCTTTTCATTACAATCCAAAGCACTTTAAGCAAAGAAAAAATATATATACATGACTTTTGAAGAATTTTTTTTTTTTTCAATGAATGGATGATCATGGTGGGTAGGGTAGTTCATGGCTTCAGCGGTTTCAGATTTTGTTCTTAACTGACTTGCCTAGTTAAATAATGAAAAGAAAAACAAAGCAGTCAGCCCAGGAGGACAAGTAAAGTAGAGGCGGTTGAGAGGGGGGGGGGCACATCCAGGGGGTTTCAGACTGGTCCAGAGCCTTTCATCAGGGCACCGTGGACTTGCCATCTCTGAAGCAGCACTTCTCAGTATTAGTCTCTGAAGTCAGACTCTTATGGGTAGAATCCTCCACTACCGATGTGTAGCGCCCACCTGGGTGAAGCAACGACAGCCGCGAAAGCACCAGAAAAGCACACTGCAAGTCAGTCGAATAGTCCACATTGAAGCTAACCGCTGGAGAAAACTTCAACGTGCCTGCCAACTCCAAACACCATCCCTTTACTTTGAGTCAACATAGCTGGTTTGTTTGCTAGCAAGTTAGCTAGCTAAGCTTCTTGATGACAGTGACGCATTAGTTATGGGAAACCAACTAATGCTTGTATTTGTAAGCAACTCACACACACTGCCCATACAGTAGGCCTAGTAGTTTATGGGTTTACATAAATTCAACAGAATCTTGAAAAAACCCTATCCTCCAGGGGAGTGATTTCCTAAGGGTGGGTCGCGCCTGGTATTTCCTGTATCACACAGCTTATGGAAAAGGCTGGAAAGAAACAGGATTTGTTTTATCATGTGGTTCACAAAAGACAATTATAGAAGCCTTAAGGGGGTCACTCACTCACTACCCACATGAGTTATTGAAGACTCATCACTGTCTGAAGAGATTAGGAGATGTCTAGCCTGGTGTCCACTTCAGACAGACTAGAAGAGGTCTTGCATGCCAATGCACAGCCAGTGAGTGGCTCACGCTAAGCTCTGGACCTATTTAAAGCCCTCTGATTGGTCTATTGAGACAGCAAGTCCGCGCTTTTCGGAGGGTAATGATGAGTTCGGCCATCAGTTCCGAGTGATTAAGGGACTGGATTTGCAGGGGTGAGAGGACAGTGGAATTAATCAAATAATGGGATGATGCGCACACAGTCACTCAAAGAACTTGGCGCCAGCTTTTTGGGGATTTTTGTTTTTTCTCTCCGCAAAGCCTTTTCCTCTGAGATACATTTAGAACAGGCCTTTTTCATTATTCATAAAGTAAAAAAGGAACCCGTTGGGTTTCACCCTGAGCAAAAGTCTCTGTGAGGATGGTAATATCTGCCGTCTGCAGAAAAGAGTTTGAGCAAAGGAATAGATCAAGACAAGTTTTCCCACATGTAGCCTACGCCACTGATAACTGGCATAAGCTTATGTATTCTATCCTTCAGCCTAGGTTTATGTCATAGCTATGAGGGAAATTAGGATTAGGTTAATTGTGAACCCAAGTGTGCCAAGTTAGATCAGCATGAAAAAGACAACAACCGAATATATCCAACCCAGCTAATGTACGAACTGAAAGGCTGATTCTTGGACGTTACTCTGCAAATAGCTCCCTTCCTTATTTCCATTGGCACTTTGCACATTGGTCGTGCTGGTAGAGTCTTCCTGAGGGGCCTTTTGTGTATGGTGGCCACTGAGGTCTCCTGGGTATCCTGTGATCCTGAGCCTGGCTTGGTGTTGGAAAGCCTGGAGGGTTTGCCTCAAACCTCTAAGCAATTTGTGAAATGGCAGGTCCCAGCTTCCGACTATTGTGCTTTGCAAACCCCACTCGAGGCGAATAGAGACCTATTCTAATTAGACCCCTTTTATTAGAGACACACACACATCGTGCAGTTTTGGTAGCCCTCAGTGACAACCAAATTATCTATCTTTGCATGGACCCTGGATGGCCCACTCTCTTGTCATGGTCATCCTGATTTACTCTTGCTGTGACACCTCTAATTCTTACCATCAGTTGACTGTTGTTTCTTGTGTGTGATTTTCAGGCAGACTAAACCTCTGACATTTGCTGACTGCATTGGCGATGAGCTGCCAGTGGGTTGGGAGGAGGCCTACGATCCCAATGTCGGGGCCTACTATGTGGACCATAACACAAGTGAGTCCATTTCTCCATAACACTAACTTCTGTCACCCATATTCATCACACATTTGTGAAGAAACACATGGCCAGTCAAATCAAGATGCAAAATGTATTTCTCATTTTTTCTTGTTTCTTATGTTCTGTCTCTTTCCCCTCTACCACCATCAGAGAGCACTCAGCTGGAGGACCCGCGGGCCCAGTGGCAGCGGGAGCAGGAGGTCATGCTGCGGGAGTACCTGGACGTGGCCAAGGACTCGCTGAGCGCCCAGAAAGAGATCTACCAGGTGAAGGAGCAGCGGCTTCGCCTGGCCCAGCAGGAGTACCGCCAGCTCAACGACGCCTGGAGGGACAAGTCCACCTCTCAGACCAGCTGTAAGGACAAGCCGGGGGGGCAGGTTTATGGGGTGGCAGAAGGAACAGGTGTGCAGGTAGCAACAGTGATGAGGATCAAACGGGGGCAGAGAAGCCAGGAAACTTGAAGGGCTGTACATAAACATGGGGCAAGGAACCAAAGAGATTAGGCGGCAAAAGAGAAGAGAACTAGAGTGATTGGTAGTCTTTTATTACTCTTCTGAGTGATGCAACGCTTTTGACACTGGGGAGGTGCACATCAATTTGATCACAGGATTACAGCACATCATAGTTCACTCAAGTTGTCTGTAATTTACATTTTTGTGGAATTAAAGCTACTCCCTACTAATTTAACTTGACTCCATTCCTAAGAGGAATCCTCTGCCATTGCTCAGACTTGAATGGGTGATTTACAGTGGTTTGATAACACACAGGGGATTGATGAGAAGGGCCTTGAAGTTGAATAGCGCGATGTAGAGGATTAGATAACACCCTGGCTCTTATCTCCCACAGTGAATTCCAGATCGTCCTCCAGCAGTAAATATGACCCAGAAATCCTCAAAGCCGAGATAGTAACTTCCAAAAGTAGGGTAAGAAACCTTTCTTTTATTTATTAATTTTTTACACCATCTCTGTACTCCAACTATGGTCTGCTTTACTTGTGTTCAGTAATCATTAGGAATGGATGTGTATACCCATATGTGTCCTTAAGTCTCCTGCTTTGGCTTAATTCTCATCCCTAAGATTTGCAAACATTAGTGCATGAAAAAGGCTTAGTCCAATGGACTGTTGCTAAGTGACTGAGTGTCCAACTCTTTATCATTGTAAAGGAGGAATGTGTGCAAGTGACATCTTTGTCTGAGACCTCCACCCAGGCCTGGGTCCCAAATTGCACCTCATTCCCTATATAGTGTACTACTTTTGACCAGGGCCCTTATGGCTCTGGTCAAAAGTAGTTAACTACATAGGGTACCATTTGGGACGAATCCCAGAGCTGTCGGTTGGCGTTGTGCAACATTATACAACGGGTGGGCTAATGCTTATTGGTTAAAAGCGCATTCTAGCCAGTGTCTATTCCACAAGTTATCACCAGCTAAATCTATGATGTTAAAATGCCTTTTTACTCTGTTCCATTTGACTGTGCAAACCACTGTCTCATCAGCCCAGGCAGGGAAGTTAACATGATCTCCACCATTAAAAAGCATATAGATGTTTTCTCACATTTCTTTTAGACTAACATTTGCATGGGGCGGTGCACGGGGCGGTGCACAATTGGGGCGGTGCACAATTGGCCCAGCGTCGTCCGGGTTAGGGAGGGCTTGGCCGGCAGGGATATCCTTACCTCATCGCGCACTAGCGACTCCTGTGGCGGGCCGGGCGCAGTGCACGCTGACCAGGTCGCCAGGCGTACGGTGTTTCCTCCGACACATTGATGCGGCTGGCTTCCGTGTTGGATGGGCATTGTATCAAGAAGCAGTGCGGCTTGGTTGGGTTGTGTTTCGGAGGACGCATGGCTCTCGACCTTAGCCTCTCCCGAGTCCGTACGGGAGTTGCAGCGATGAGACAAGACTGTAACTACTAACAATTGGATACCACCACGAAGTTGGGGAGAAAAAAGGGGTAAAATAAAAATAGAAATAGTATGATTAAATTCATCAAAATAGCGTTTTTAATGAAAATATGGCGATCATTATTTGAAAATGTTCGTCTCGGGCCCAACAACACCGGTGCTAATATATCCTCCGAACACTGGCTTCTTGGGCATTTTCACTTTAATAACTCCCTCTGTTGGATTTTTTGATGATGTTTCCTCCATCTTTCCTTCACATTTCATAAAAAAAACAATAAGCAAATGTTTTGCTTTAATAATATGTAATCGGGCTATAAGTTATATCCAAATAAATTTTCTTCATGAAACAAACACAATCTAAATATAGCCGAATATAACAATATAGCCATATATATAGCCGAATATAACAAAAGCCGAATAATCATGTCTTCCGTAATCAATAGTATTACAACTGGGGATTTTTAATTTCAGTAAAATATGCAGTGTGTTTCTCTCAGTTGAATAAGCCGAACATAATCATATTGCCAGTAATCAATAGTATTTCGATTTGGGCACCGCCGCTCGGCCATCGCTCATCCATATACATATATGTACATATTCTCATTCAGCCCTTTAGATTTGTGTGTATAAGGTAGTTGTTGGGGAATTGTTAGATTACTTGTTAGATATTACTGCACTGTCGGAACTAGAAGCACAAGAATTTCGCTACACTCGCACTAACATCTGCTAACCATGTGTATGTGAGAATTAAGATTTGATTTGTTTGTCTCAGGTGAATAAGCTGAAGAGGGACCTCGCCTGCATGAAACAAGAATTGCAGCATAAAGAGCAGGGCTTTGAAACGCTGAAAGAGTAAGTGCAACCCGACATCATTACACGATCACAATTACACGTAGTAGTAGGCTTCTGCTTTTTTCGATACAGCCGTAAAAAGATTCCCATTATCAACACACTCGAGGCCCTCATCTCACTCTGGTCGAAAAGGCAGCTCCCTGGCTGAATTTGATGATGACCCTCAAAATGGTCAAATATCACAATTTTTGTCTGTGAAACACATTTCTCTTTGAATGCCTGGAGTGCCGCCTCTTGCATCTGTGTTGTGGAAAAAGACAGACGGGCCCTGCCTCAGTGCAGTGAGTATTTTTTTTTTAAAGGAATGACAAGCTACATAGTAGTTCGACTGGATTCCAACCGTTCTTCCGTGACCTTCATTTTGCTATCAAATTTCAAACCTTCCTTTGCTGTCAAACATTTACCAACAATCATGAAACCGTACTAATATACGAACACTGCAACATCCTGTCTGTCCTAAACTCTCCTTTCCCAGAGAAAATACTTCAGCGTCTTTATAACAAAAGACCAAAATAGAAGTAGAGTATCTATTCTAACAGCATGTATTTATACTGAAGTGGAAAAGGCTTGGATAGGCTTCACTGGTTCTAGTTCTCCTTGGTCTTCAGTGAAGGAGTGCTGCCCCCTCCCTCCTTTCCTCCCTCCTTCGCTCTCTGAACAATGTGGAAAGACCTGTTATTCCACTGCATGCATGACTTGCTGTTGACTGACTTTACATATTTGATGCTGCTGCCACGGACGGTCTCTCCATGTGTAGCTGACTGTCTGGGCTTCAGGCTCTTTCCTCTCTCTACACCTGTGGCTCTTAAAATCCAGTTTGGTGCCCGTCGTGGATCCTTAGTTTTGTTATTGTTCACTCTAATCCAGATTAGATCAGGATGGTTTAAAAGTGTCACTAGTATTTTCATAGTGAAAATGAAACATGTTTTTTTAAACAACATACCTCTTTAACAAACACCAAACTAAAGATGAATAATATGAGAGCAAAAATGTACACGGTTGATAGTGCTATCTATGTAGTTTTTAGGCCTACTCACTGATGCACAGTTTCATAACCTATATCACTGTCTGGTCAGTTTCCAACTTGTCTCTTTTTCACTCTTTCTCTCCCTCTCCCACCTTATCCCTGTCCCACCTTATCCCTCTTCCTCCCCTCCCGTCCCCTCCCTCCAGGATCGATCACAAGGTGTCCAGTGCGCCGTACGGCTTCAAGCTCCATGAGGCGCAGGCCATTCTGAACGAAGTCAAGTCTATCAAGGACGCCATCAGCTCCGGGGAGAAGGAGAAACAGGAGCTCATGCAGGTAAGCGGGGAGGGGGATGAGGGAGGGAGGGGATGGGGGTCAGGTGTTGTAGTGCTATGAGGAGATGGGTAGATGACAGCCTGTCAGCTTCATATGAGACGATGGGGGGATCAGAGGATGCGGGAGTGAGGGGGAGAACGGGTGGCTGTTTTGAGCTAGGCTGACTGTCATGGAAAGGAAAGCGAGAGAGAAGGAAGGAGGGAAAGGAGTAAAGAGGGATGGAGATGGAGTGGGCTGATGGTCAGGCAGGGAAAGAGAGAGGAGAGAGCGAAGAAAAAAGGGAGTAGACAGGAACTGCAGAGTCTCGTCTTGGTCTCGTGTTCCTCTTCATCTCACACAGCATAGCATTTTCTCTCTGCTGGTGCGTCTCCCACCCTCCCTTGTTACCTGTGTCCCCTGCAACCTCTCTGTCTCCCCTCTCCTGTCCCAGCGCCCCTGGGCTGAGTAGCAGACAGACAAGACCGCATGGTACTGCAGACTCTGTCATGACTTTGCTGCTCAATCAATGATTCACCAGCATGCTAAGTCTTTTAGAAGCTGAGCTGGAGGAGGGGTTGGTACTCGACCTACCTTCTTCATACTTCCTCCTCTGCTCTGACCTGAGGGAGTGGGACACACGTGCGCTCATGCACACACACACACACACACGCACGCACATCAAATGTGCCCCAGTTTTAATCTGGGTGGCAGTAGAAAACAACAAACTGTGTTTGTTAGTAGGGGCTGGGTTGTGTTTAATAATGCAGAGCCTCTCTCTCTCTCATGTGCTCTCATCAAGTCTCCCCTCCCCAGCCTTCTGCAGATGACAGTTCAGTTGTATGTACAGTTTAAGTCGGAAGTTAACATACACCTTAACCAAATATATTTAAACTCAGTTTTTCACAATTCCTGACATTTAATCCTAGTAAAAATTCCCTGTCTTAGGTCAGTTAGGATCACCACTTTATTTCAAGAATGTGAAATGTCAGAATAATAGTAGAGAGAATGATTTATTTCAGCTTTTATTTCTTTCATCACATTCCCAGTGGGTCAGAAGTTTACATACACTCAATTAGTATTTGGTAGCATTGCATTTAAATTGTTTAACTTGGGTCGAACGTTTCGGGTAGCCTAACACAAGCTTCCCACAATAAGTTGGGTGAATTTTGGCCCATTCCTCATGACAGAGCTGCTGTAACGGAGTCAGGTTTGTAGGCTTCCTTGCTCGCACACACTTTTTCAGTTCTGCCTACAAATGTTGTGTATGATTGAGGTCAGGGCTTTGTGATGGCCACTCTAATACCTTGACTTTGTTTTCCTTAATTTTAAGCCATTTTGCTACAATTTTTGAAGAATGCTTGGGGTCATTGTCCATTTGGAAGACCCATTTGCGACCAAGCTTTAACTTCCTGACTGATGCCTTGAAATTTTGCTTCAATATATCCACATCATTTTCCGTCCTCATGATGCCATCTATTTTGTGAAGTGCACCAGTACCTTCTGCAGCAAAGCACACTCACAACATGATGCTGCCACCCCAGTGCTTTCCGGTTGGGATGGTGTTCTTCGGCTTGCAAGCCTCCCCCTTTTTCCTCCAAACATAATGATGGTCATTATGGCCAAACAGTTCTATTTTTGTTTCATCAGACCAGAGGACATTTCTCCAAAAAGTACGATCTTTATCCCCATGTGCAGTTGCAAACCGTGGTCTGGCTTTTTTTATGGTGGCTTTGAGGCAGTGGCTTCTTCCTTGCTGAACGGCCTTTCAGGTTATGGCGATATAGGACTCGTTTTACTGTGGATATAGATACTTTTGTACCTGTTTCCACCAGTATCTTCATAAGGTCCTTTGCTGTTGTTCTGGGATTGATTTGCACTTCGCACCAAAGTAAGTTCATCTCCAGGAGACAGAACGTGTCGCCTTCCTGAGCGGTATGACGGCTGCGTGGTCCCATGGTGTTTATGCTTGCGTACTATTGTTTGTACAGATGAACGTGGTACTTTCAGGCATTTGGAAATTGCTCCCAAGGATGAACCAGACTTGTGGAGGTCTACAATTCTTTTCCTAAAGTCTTGGCTGATTTCTTTTGATTTTCCAATGCTGTCAAGCAAAGTGGCACCGAGTTTGAAGGTAGGCCTTGAAATACATCCACACGTACCCCTCCAATTGACTCAATGTGTCAATTAGCCTATCAGAAGCTTCTAAAAGCCGTGACATAATTTTCTGGAATTTTCCACGCTGTTTAAAGTCATATTCAACTTAGTGTATGTAAACTTCTGACCCACTGGAATTGTGATACAGTGAATTATAAGTGAAATAATCTGTCTAACAATTGTTGGAAAAATTACTTGTGTCATGCACAAAGTAGATGTCCTAACTGACTTGCCAAAACTGTAGTTTGTTAACAAGAAATTTGTGCAGTGGTTGAAAAACGAGTTTTAATGACTCCAACCTAAGTGTATGTAAACCTCCGACTTGAACTGTATGTGTGTGATTTGTATTGTCTGTCTGACTGCAGTGTATGAAGCCTGTCCTACTCAGTCAGCATTGTGTCAGTTGCCAGTCTTGTCTTTGCTGGTTTTGCTTGAATTGTGTACTTTAATATTAAAGATGAGGTTCATTCCACTCTGTGCTTCAGTGCTGAGCCATTTATTATTTATTTTATCACTGACTGCACTGATTTTATCATTGATTTAAGTAGGTTACCATGTTTGGCCACTTGCAAAAACACATCTTTATGCAATGTACAGGACTCTATTTCTATGGTCTGTATTATAGATTTAAACCATAGGACAGGAGCTTTGTGAATGGAAGACACAGAGCAAAATATGTCAACAATACTAGCTCTGACTTCTCTCTGATGTGTCAAGCCTGTATACAGTTTGTCTGTCTCCTCTCCCTGTAGAAACTAGCAGTGCTTAAGGATGGCTTCCAGCTGGACTCAGTGGATTCTCAGTCTGACCTGTGGGGCAGCAGCCCCTCCCTGGCCAACTCTGAGCTGTCCATCCCTCGACTCTACTCCGAAACCAGCTCCCAGACAGACATACCTGCTGAGGTGAGAGGAGGTTGTGTTCAGTTGGCACCAAATGGACAAATTGGGAGGCACTACCTGGACTTGTCCAATAAGAAACGCTTGTTTTCGTTTTCTGTTTAAAGATGTTTTGCTTTGGTGTGCCGTAATGAACAGGACCCAGGTGTAACCTTTGGAAGCGTGCCATGGAATGATGCACAGATACTGGTTGCATCACTAATTGATCAGAATGTAGGTTTGTCACACCACACCTTCAGTTCTGTTATTCTTTTGTTTGATCCAGTTTGGGACCAACACCAACAAGTTGGCAGAGAAGGTTCGACTAAGCCTGAAGTATGAAGAAGCAAAAAGAAGGTAACTTGTGTAACCCAAATAAGGGGTTTTCAAACTTTTCTTTCCCAGGCCAACCGGCGACCCAGGGAACCCCATCGTATGTTAGCACATAAAAATAAAAATAAAAGTAAAATTTAGTCTTCTCGTCAGGTGAATGATATTGGCAAGTAGAAGTAATCAACATTTTAAAATGACTAGATTTGGTAGACAGTTGTTTTGACCTCCCCACAGTTCATTGGAAGAGGAAGTGTAAAACTCTAACAATAGTCTATTAGCTAGAAAGGTACACTACATGACCAAAAGTATGTGGACAATGCTCGTCGAACATCTCATTCCAAAATCATGGGCATTAATATGGAGTTGGTCCCCCCTTTGCTTCTTTTACAGCCTCCACTCTTCTGGGAAGGCTTTTGACTAGACACTGGAACATTGCTGTGGGGGCTTGCTTCCTTTCAGCCAGAAGAGCATTAGTTAGAACGGGCACTGATGTTGGGCGATTAGGCATGGCTCGCAGTCGTTGTTCCAATTCATCCCAAAGGTTTTCGATGGGTTTGTGGTCAGGACTCTGTGCAGGCCAGTCATTCCACACTGATCTCGACAAACCATTTCTGTATGGATCTCACTTTGTGCATGAAAAACAGCCCAAGACCATTATTCCTCCTCCACCAAACTTTACAGTTGGCACTATGCATTGGGGCAGGTAGCGTTCTCCTGGCATCCGCCATACCCAGATTCGTCTGTCGGACTGCCAGATGGTGAAGCGTGATTCATCACTCCAGAGAACGTGTGTTCACTGCTCCAGTCCAATGGCAGGAAGCTTTACACCACTACAGTCGATGCTTGGCATTGCACATGGTGATTTTAGGCTTGTGTGCGGCTGCTCGGCCATGGAAACCCATTTCATGAAGATCCCAATGTACAGTTCTTGTGCTGACATTGCTTCCAGAGGCAGTTTGGAACTCTGTCGTGAATGTTGCAACCGAGGACTGATGATTTTTACGCGCTTCAGCACTCGGAGGTCCCGTTCTGTGAGCTTGTGTGGCCTACCACTTCACGGCTGAGCCATTGTTGCTCCTAGACTTTTTCACTTCACAATAACATCACTTTCAGTTGACTGGGGCAGCTCTGGCAGGGCAGAAATTTGATGAACTGACTTGTTGGAAAGGTAACATCCTATGATGGTACCACATTGAAAGTCACTGATCTCTTTAAGGCCATTCTACTGCCAATGTTTGTGTATGGAGATTGTGTGGATGTGTGCTCATTGTTAGTGATCATGGGAGCCCTGACATTGAGTTTGAGTGGAATAGGATCACCTGTTGTGCAGTGGGAGCCAGCTCCTCATAGCTGGTTGATGCATGGAATGAAATGTGTTCCTATAAGCCCGAGTTGCGCAACATTTCCATAGGATATGCAATTGCGTGAGAAAATACTTTTGATGGCCTCTGTTAAAAAGAGGAAGATTCTATAGGCTAGGTCTATATTTATTTATTTATTTATTTATTAAGCAACTTCCCTAATATTGCTTTGCTTTACAACCGGAGTAGCTTACCAGGCTGGCATGAAAATGAACTGCGGGAAAGCGTCCTCCTTCAAGCGCATACCGATGACGTCTTCTATTTCCCACCGCCACTGTTCCGACAGGTGCATGATAATGGCCCATTTCTAAATTATAACTATTTTCACACACATTATTTAGTACATGTAAAGATTCAATTGAGAATAGTCTGATGAGTGAGAATATTATCACACAGCCACACAATCTCCACTTTTTTGGTTACATGATTTCATATGTGCTTATTAATAGCTCAACACAGAATAGTCGCATGTGTGCACGCCCTCAAATCGTTTGGAGAAAATATCCTTTAAATTTCATTCAGCTTTGTTCAAATATATTCTTCATAATATAAAATAATACCACGAAATTCTAAGCATATCTTGTCTGCCAAATGAACTAGGGTAGCCCACTGCCATTTGGCGTAGCCAGATCAGGCCCTACATAAGGACAAATCATAGTATGCTATTCTGTTCTTCTGAAATGGACTACATTTTCTTAATTTCATGCTTCTTTAGACCTGTCTAAAGATCAGTGTGGAAGCCAGGAGATGCTAAATGTGTTTATGTTAATTAACGGTCAATTACTGTGAGAATGACAGTTATTGGCTTGACAATCACCGGCTGACAATTTCGTGACCCCCACAGCCCTACTCGTGAAACGACCTCTTACTTCCTTCATACTGGACACAGACACATGAAAATGGTATCCGCAATGGTATTCTGTTGCAGCTAGTGATATTCATAAAATCATTATTTTTCACGTTATCCAGATTACTCATTCCCAACACAACCCATCAAGTATCAGTCTAGTGACTTTATAACTTGCTATGAGCGTTCATGAGCCTTTATAATGACCTTTAACATATTATAAGCCATATTATATCTCTATTAAACTTCTCCTCCACAGAATTAAATACAACATAAAAGAACATGAATTATATGATGTCCTCTCCTCCCCCAACCCCAGGATTGCCACCATCGAGGTGCAGATAGCCAAACTGGACAGTGAGGCTTGGCCGGGGCTGCTAGACCCGGAGCGTGACCGCCTCATCCTCATCAATGAGAAGGAGGAGCTTCTGAAGGAACTGCAGTACATCAAGCCCTGCAAGAGAGCGCCCAATGAACAGGAGAAGATTGAGACTGAGAAGAAGATGCTTGAGAGAGACCTGCAGGCTGCCAGGGACAACCAGAGCAAGGCCCTGACTGAGAGGTGAGCATGGGAGGTGACGCGAGTGATGTGCCCCCTTTCGTTTATCCCCAACTAAGTAATCGTGATCACCCTGTGGCTCACTGACTTAATGAGAGTTGGCCATCACTCCATCCCTGGGTAAGGTCACGGTCAGGGAAGGAGGGATAAGAGGGAATACAGCTGCACACCCGGAAAGCATTATGGTCACATACAATGATACAGGAGATTCAATTAGTCATCCACTCTTCTGTCTTTGCAGGAAACTTTTATTGCCACTTTTTGGCGTTTTAATGTTCCATTAGTCAGCACCTCACCAAAAGAGTGCATTCTTTTAAATGAATTTATACATCTAATTTCAATGCTTGCCAGACAACGGGTCGGCGTGTCTGTTGCGTGAAGGAGAGAGGGGGCCATTGGAATCCCACTGGAACTAGGCTGCAGTATATTCACAGACAGGGAATAGATAGGCAGAGCAAGGCCCACAACATACTGTACTGTACCTTAGCTGCAGTGAAAAGACATAGTGCAAGTGCCTCAGGTGCAGCACCTGATATGACTGTTACATGAACACAAAGGTCTACTCCCTGATGTGGACATGGTGATGGACTGGGCCCCGTGGCTCTGTTAATAGAAACAAATAGAAACTAGACTGAACACTAACTATGGAAAACAGACTGATGTCTCCGACTAGGTTCAAGAAAACACTGTCAAACAGGTTGAAAAGCATCACACTGTGCTCTATGTCGACCCAATGTTGTGTATGTCGACCCTGTAAGAGTTACTCTCAGACACACGACACACCTGTGCACCTTTTGTTGTGTTGGCTGCTTCAATCCACATAACCTTTTTTCATGGCCCATGATTGTAATTGGATCACAGACTAGAAGTGGATAGTATATGTACTGTAGTGTAGAACCCATAGCCTCTTACCCATCACTGGCCCTCTGTAATGTGCATTTTTACCCTTTAGTGATTGGACACCTGCACTCTGGATCAGGTAACCAAGGGGACTACAACAATTGGGCCTTGTGACTATGGCACATTTTCCTCTCTCACTCACATTCTCTTCTCCCTTTCTCTCTCACATTCCTGTCTCTTTTCCTCTTTCTCTCATTCATATTCCCCCTCCCTCTCCCCCTCTATCTTTGCTAAACAGCTACCTTGTTCTCTGTTCTCAATACTGTACCTGCATTGAGTTCCCTCTCTGGTTTCTCCCTTCCTGTAACCTGAGCGTCACTAACCGGGGATGTAGGTTGGAAACAAAAGATGCCTTTTTCTAACTGCTGGTTCTGTAACCGCGGCCTGGAAGATGATCAAAAGACTCAGTTATTATGTTATGGCCTGTTTCCATTAAAGCCTCATTACACTGACACACTCCACCAATAAATAAAGAACTGGATAACAAGATGTCTTTTATGAGACACAAGTGTCTGCCTTTTGCTCTTTTAACTGTGTCGATACTGCGGTATATATTTTCAATCCGGCTGTGACCTAACATGTTTTGTTTTCTATCAGATTGAGATTGCACTGTAAGAGAAACATGCTGGTGAGAGAGCTGGAGGAGATGGTTCGCCTGGCCTCATCACTACACACTCAGCTCAAGAGGTATGCACACTCACCTGTCTATATAACAAATTCAGCTACTGTCTCCCAACACTTCCACACTGTCAGTTCAGGAGGCACAATCACTTAAATGTATCTACTAAGCATGTAAACTCCTATTGCACAACTCGATGTGCACATTTAAAATGAAAAACGATTTAAGAATACATTTTATTGTCTACATGGAGACACAGGCAACATTTTTACCGTGGAGGTCTTGGTGAGGTTATAGTCACTAAGGTGTAATGGTACACCGCTACTGCACTCTGCTCTAAAGTTGTTCACGAATCACTACACTTCTATGAGCACAGCCTCTTCTGTCTCCTCTCCTATCTAGCCTCTCACATCTCAAAATGGGCTTAGTGCTTCTGAACATTCAACATTTTCATCCAATTAACCCATTTCACCTCTGAGGCAACTGTAGAGTTGCAAGCTGTTTCATCAGGTATTTTCAATAAACATCACAACCCGGCTTTGCCTGGCGCCCTGAGCCTACTCGCTACCCTTTGAGGGGAAAGAGTGGAACTTTAATCCAAGGTCTACACGGGAGCTGGGGAATGGTGAAGATCACATTCCCCTCATTCACATGAAAGGATTTTATCTTTCATTTCTTGAACCCCATAAGTTCACATGAGGTCTGTTCTAGACTACAGTATTTTCTAGGGATGCATGATATATCGGTGAACATATCGGAATTGGTCGATATTAGCTACAAATGCCAACATCGGCCTGATGTCTAGTTTAACGCTGATGTGCAAAACCGATGTCAAAGCTGACTTGCGTATGTACATGACGTAATGACGCCACGTAAAATGTAGCGCTTCACGTGAAACACAGCATTCCTAACCTAGCCCACAATGTCTGCTGTGTGGATCAAGCAGTCAACAAGTCGAGCGGTCATTTGAAAGAGTAAGAACATTTCAGCGAGACAACTCCATGTCGAAATCCATTAACGGCAAGATAATGTGATTCGTTGCCCTTGACAATCAACTGTTCTCTGTCGTGGATGATGTTGGCTTTCGCTGACTGGTCGAGCACCGGTACACACTACCAAGTGCGCTATTTTTCAGATGTTTCCCTACCGGAGTTGCACAGTAATACGTCCCTGCTATTAGCTTCACGACTGACATTTGGACCAGCGATGTCAGCCCCATGAGCATGCTGAGTCTGGGCACAGTGGGTCATCGAGGATTTCGTACTGAGGAAAGTTGTATTGCATGCTCATGAATGTGCTGGTTGTCATACCGCTGCTGCCATTTCAATGGCATTTGAGAACATGTTTGAAGCTTGGAAACATGAACACGCTAGCTCCATTCAAACAACTGACTCGAGAAATAAGCTCATCAACTGCGCCTGAAGCAGATGTGATACCCTCTGTCATGGCATTGAAACGCCTGCTCAACAAAACTGCCGACACAGGCTGTAAACAAGCGATTCGGTGGCATTCTCTGAGCCTCTTTACTGTGTCGCCACCATGCTCAACGCTATGTACAAGGACTGCTATTTTGATGCATACAAGAAACAGGGTTTACGTGAAATGTTACATACATAGCTGGACCAGATGGAAACGGACACAGTGACAGTGTGCACCGAGGGAGAGAGGCCACGGACAGACAGAGCTGAAACTTCACTGCTTGACATGTATGATGAAACCATGATTGGCTTGACTTCGAGACGTGTTATTCGGGAAGGGTGTCCCTCCTACCCTATAAAGAGTTAGATGCAACGTCTGAGTCATTCAAACATCTCTTCTCGCTTTTCATCAGAAAGCTTACCTCAACAGGACTGCATTTTCCAGAAATAGCTAAACTGTCCACAGGCTTACAACTCGCTCGCCGGGCTCTATTCTCGGGATTGTGCAACGGTGACAATTTTTCCTTTCCCTTCACCATAGCTAGAGGAAAAGTATTAGAGGGTGTAACGGTTACTGCTGTGACACGTCTAACTCGTTCACGACCAAGTTAGCTGTATCCAAACAGTGACTAGTCGTCGGCAAGCTAGCTTTTGGGGTTTTTACTTCGGCAAGAAAAGTTTCTACTAGCTACATCAAGCTATCTTTTCTAACCTGTCCTCTTGAAACGGTATCCGGCCATCACACCGAGTGTTACCGTCAGAGAACCCACGCTAATCGCTAGCTATTGGGGACTAGCCTACCATGCTATTTTTTCTGACAGTTAAAAAACGTAACATCCAAGCAATGGCGACAAAGGCGTCTTCCACCCAAAATGAGGAGAAGCTCCCGACACGAATCTGCTCCTGTGGGAATAAGGTATCGGAAATGGTGTGAGGAGAAAAAGAGGGAGGGTGAAGCCCTCCAGCTCTGTATGCCCAGGAAGACACAGCCCAGTGCCTCGCCGCACCTTCGCCCAGGCCGCAGCAGGTCGATCACCCTTAATCTTTTAAGATCCCGGTTCGCAGCCTGGGGAACCTTGGGCCCCTGGTTTAAGAAGCCCTCCTTCCCGCCCATGGCACCCAGGTGCCAGCCTGCTACTAACCCCACCCAAGGGGTAAGGAGGTAGAAGCACATGGCCTAGCGATGTTCCCATCGCCAGAGAGGCAAGTACAGTCTCCCCCAAGCACTGTTCTATCCCCTGCTCCAATCCTGTGCCTGTTCCAGGGTGAAAGTTCCCAGGCACCCCAGTGTTCTTTTCGGCGTACCAGGCCCGAGTTGGTACAGCCCAAAGAGAAGAGACAATATTCAGATGGATGCTTCCACAAATCCCCCCTCTTGTCTCACACTCCCCAATGTCAGTTCACATTTTTTTTTTATACTAGCGCAACCAGGCTACAGGCCAAGGGCGCAGTCAGACATGTTGTTTCTCAGAAAATCAAAATAAACAGGGTGCCTCCCTATAACACCACCAGAGGGAGCTACTGCTCCTTCTGCGGTGACAGGCCACATAAGCGCGCTCCCGCTACGAGCCAGCCGGACGCGCGTAGTGCTGCGGCACCATCTATGGGGGAAAGCCCGGTCAGCTCTCTCTCGGAGCAGAGAGAGAATTGGCGGGCATGCGCAGTGTCAAACTGGGTACAGGGCACGATAGACAGGGGATACAGACTTAAATTTGCTGTCACCCCGCCCAGATTCAAGGGAAACCTATGCGCTCAGGGAGAATCAGCGGGTGTACTCGAGGAAATCACATCGCTAATAGGAAAAAGGGCAATAAGAATTGTTCATCCTGACCAAAGCTACTTTGGTTTTTACTCAAGATATTTCCTGGTTCCAAAAAGGAAGGGGGGGGGGGGGGGCATACGCCCAATCTTAGATCTACGTGCTCTGAACAGACACATGAGAAAGTACACGTTCAGAATGTTGACACACACTGCTCTGCTACATTCTGTGTGCCCAGGCGATTGGTTCCTATCCGTCGACCAGAAGGACGCTTACTTTCACATCTCAATATACCCCACTCACAGAAAATTTCTCAGATTCGCTTTTCAGGGCATAGTCTATGAATTTCTGGTGCTCCCTTTCGGCCTCTCTGTCACCTCATGTTCTTCCGAAGTGTACCGAGGCAGCCATAGCCCCACTCAAAGAGAAGGGCATTCGGCTGATGACGTACATAGACGATTGGCTGATGTGCGCGCAATCGAGACGAGGTCTTAGAACACAGTCAGCTATTATTGGAACACCTGACACTTCTAGGTTTCAGAATAAACGCAGTAAAGAGTATTCTGATTCCCACGCAGACAATCTCTTTCTTAGGTTTAATCCTGTATTCGGTATTGCTCAAAGCTCGCCTTTCGGTGGAACGTATAAGAACAGTTGAAGATTGCCTAGCACTGTTTCACATAGGGAACCTGGTCTCTTTCAAAACATGCCTGAGGCTACTAGGCTTGATGGCATCGGCTTTAGCAATCATTCCATTTGGATGTTTGAATATGAGAGGGTTCCAACGCTGGGTCTCTTCTCAGGGTCTGAGCCCAATACGTCACAAACATCAAATCTCAAGACTGCATGGTAGCACTGCACTCCTGGAGACACAGGACGTGTCTGTCACAGGGTGCCCAGATGGGCACTATTTTATCCAGAAAATAAGTAATGATGGACGCCCCTCTTTCTTGTGTTGGGGTGTGACCCACAAGGGCAGAACAGTCAACGGGGTGTGGGGACCCCATCTCAGTTCTACTCACATAAACTGCCTGGAACTCCTTGCAGTGTCCCTAGCATTAAAGTTGTTCCTCCCATTTTTGGAGGGTTGTCATGTTCTAGTCAGAACAGACAATACCACTGTTGTGGCTTACATAAAGAGACAAGGGGGACTGCGATCTGCTCACTTACACACACTGGCACGCAGACTGATTGTGTGGAGCAGTGTGCATCTCCAGTCACTGAGAGCTACTCATGTACCGGGAGTATTGAATCTGGGGGCAGATTTTACTTTCCTTGGGGAATCCTCTATTCGGAGAGTGGAAACTTCACCCAGAGGTAGCCAATCGGGTTTGGATGCACTTCGGCATTCCAGGAGTGGATCTTTACGCATCAATGGAGAATACTCAGTGTCCACTGTTTTTTCCCCTGAGTGATCAGGATGCATTGATGGGAGTGGACGCGTTGGCGTACGAGTGGCCAGGCGTCCTCCTGTATGCATTCCTCCTATTGGCCCTGATTTTCCCCCACCCTAGCCAGGGTGCGGGAGAAGGGGCTATCGCTCATGCTTATAGCGCCACAATGGCCAGGGAAACACTGGCTAGCGGAGATCACTCAACTACTATGTGGTCCTTTGTGGCCCCTCCCCCTGCGTCGGGACCAACTGTGCCAGGCGCGAGGCGAGATTTTACACCCTCACCCTGAACGGTTGGCACTCTGGGCCTGGCCCGTGAATGGTGCATCTTGAACACTGCCGGGCTTCCTCAAAATGTAATTTAGACTATTCAGAGTGCTCCACCAGGCCCCTTTATAATTATAAATGGCAGGTGTTTGAGGAATAGTGAGCTAAAATACAGATAGTGTTATTCCAGTGCTCTGTCTCGGTAATTCTGTCTTTTCTACAGGAATTATTAGAAAAGGGAAAGGCTTTTTCTACTATTAAAGTATATCTGGCAGCTATTTCGGCTTGTCATGTGGGTTTTGGGAACACGACAGATGGGCAACATCCCCTTGTCGCCCGTTTTATGCACGTCGCTTGCGTCCGGTGTCCAAACAGCTGGCCCCGTCATGGGATTTATCAATTGTTTTGGATGCTCTATGCCAAAAGCCTTTTGAGCCTCTGGATCAGGTGGAACTGAAGATGCTTTCATGTAAGACCGCGCTATTACTAGCACTGGCAACACGTGTAAGTGACATTCACGCATTATCTGTGTACTCGTCCAGTGCGCAATTTGCACCTGGTAACAAAAGGGTATCATTGCAGCCTAACCCCGCATTTATCCCTAAGATTATGAACCCATCTTTGATGCGTCTTCCCCTTGAGCTTGTAGCTTTTTATCCTCCACCGTTTTCCACTCCGGAACGGCAACGGTTGCATATGTTGTGTCCAGTACATGCTCTGCGCATCTAGATGGACAGGACTAAGGGATTTAGGAAATGTGATCAGTTTGTTTCCTGGGCGAAACCGCACACAGGTAAAACGCTCACTAAACAACGCCTCTCCCACTGGATAGTGGGGGCTATTGCTTTGGCCTACACAAGTAAGGGTCTCCAGTGTCCTGCTGGCCTACGGGCTCATTCTACTAGAGGAATGGCTACGTCCTGGGCTTTATTTAAGGGCATATCTATCCAAGATATTTGCTCCGCAGCGAGTTGGGCTTCGCTTCATACATTTGCAAGGTTTTATACGCTCGATGTTACTGCACCGACCCTGGCGGATAGTGTTTTACGTGTAGGATCTTCTGAGGGGCAAGGCCCATTTGTGTGATATATAGACCAGGGCAGTCGGTCGTCAGGATAAGCCTGTCTGGCAATACGGGAGTCAGTATATCCCATAGTGAAATACCGAAATTAATACTTGAAAGAGAACTATAGGTTACGACTGTAACCCCGGTTCTCTGATAGTATGAGTGAGGTATTTCACCAGAACGCCCTCCTTCCACCGTAGGCATGGTGCCAGGTTTCCTCCATATGTGACGCTTGGCAATCAGGCCAAAGAGTTCAATCTTGGTTTCATCAGACCAGAGAATCTTGTTTCTCATGGTCAGAGTCATTTAGGTGCTTTTTGATAAACTTCAATCGGGCTATCGTGCCTTTTACTGAGGAGTGGTTTCTGTCTATCCACTACCATAAAGGCCTTATTGGTGAAGTGCTGCAGAGATGTTTTTCCTTCTGGAAGGTTCTCCCATCTCCACAGAGGAACTCTGGAGCTCTGTCAGAGTGACCATCGGGTTCTTGGTCACCTTCCCGACCAAGGACCTTCTCCCCCGATTGCTCAGTTTGACCGAGTGGCCAGCACTAGGACGAGTCTTGGTGGTTCCAAACTTCTTCCATTTAAGAATGATGGAGGCCACTGTATTCTTGCAGACCTTCAATGCTGCAGACATTTTTTTGGTACCCTTCCCCAGATCTGTGTCTGGACACAATACTGTCTCGGCGCTCTACGGACAGTTCCTTCCAATATTTTTCTTGCCAAAAAAGAACTAGACCTATAGCCGATATTTAAAATTTTAGCGGCCTTTTAAGCATTCTAGTACAGTTAAATAGTTGAAACACACACATTGACCAAAAAGTTATTTTGTTGGCATTTACGTATGCCCCCATTACCAGTAAAACCTTTTTTCTTTCACTTACTTGCAGTTTCATTTGCTCAGTCGTTTCGTTCTCAACCAGGATTTTATCATATATGTCAAGAAGTGAAGTTTCAGCTCTGTCTGTCCGTGGCCTCTCTTCCTCAGTGCGCACTGTCACTGTGTCCGTTTCCATCTTGTCCAGCTGTGTCTAACATTTCGCGTAAACCCTGTTTCTTGTCTGCATCGAAGTAGCGGTCCTCGTACCTAGCATCGAGCATGGTGGCGACACAGTAAAGAAGCTCAGAGAGAATGCCACCGAATCGCTTGTTCACAGCCTCGAGTACTTTTGCAAGTTTTAACCCCATGGTCTGTGTTGGCAGTTCGTTGAGCAGGTGTTTCAATACCATGACAGAGGGTATCATGTCTGCTGCAGACGCAGTTGATTAGCTTATTTCTCGAGTCAGTTCGAATGGCGCTAGGAGTGTGTTCATGTTTTCGAATGCCATTGAAATGGCAGCAGTGTAATGAGAACCAGCACATTCTTGAGCATGCAATACGGCTTTCCTCAGTACGAAATCCTCGTCAACCCACTGTGCTGTCAGACTCGGCATGCTCATGGGGCTGACATCACTGGTCCAAATGCCAGTTGTGAAGCTAATAGCAGTGACGCCCATAGCAAGAAGCTCATAGATGTGCGTTTTAACAATACTGTGTAACTCCGGTAGGGCGACATCTGAAAATTAGCGCCTACTTGGTAGTGTGTACCGGGGCTCGTGGTGCTCGACCAGTCGGCGAAAGCCAACATCATCCACGACAGAGAACGGTTGATTGTCAAGGGCAATGAATTCCATTATCTTGGCGTTAATGGATTTTGCCTTTGAGTTGTCGCCCTGAAATTGTCTTAGTCTTTTAAATGACTGCTCGATTTCAACTTGTTTAGTTGTTGGAAGTGTGCTTACACAGAACAAAAGCAGAAAAATAGTATCACTATTTTTCATGGCATCATCTACCTACGTTGTATAGGGATGCACGTCAGCTTTGACATCGGTTTTGCACATCGGCGTTAAACTAGACATCAGCCGGTAGTTAAACATTTTTATTTTTTTTTATATCGTGCATTCCTTATTTTAATCAATTTTAGAATAAGACTGTAATGTAACAAAATGTCAAGGGATCTGAATACTTTCCGAATGCACTGTATTTGGTTTTGGTTGAAGATCTGATAACGTTCAGTCTCAAAAATAAAGAAAATCAGAAAGTGGGCACTTTTTCACAGCACTAACTTCAACAATAGAGAGAGACAGAGAGAACATCGCTGTCTCTGTCTCTGTCTCTGTCTCTGTCTCTGTCTCTGTCTCTGTCTCTGTCTCTGTGTCTGTCTGTCTTTGTTCTCCTATCATGCCTAACTCGTCCTCTCTTTCTGGCTGATATACAGTACATCAAAGGGCTGAGATGCAGAGAAACTCCCCTGTGTCATTCCTTATGAACTTGCCAAGCTATAATTAGGATTTTTGCTGTAGAGCAGAAACTGCATTTGAAGTTACGGAGGGCTAAATGAGGGGAGGAAAATAGGGTTTTCAGTGCCCACACAGACAGGGGAATGGCTACGGAAAGCATAGGTCAGACCAGCCGTCTGTGAGCTGAAGCGCAGCTGGGTCATAGGTCTGCCTGGAGTGTGCTCCTAGTGCTTCTAACACTGGTCTTCTCTCTCTCTTTATCTCTCTCTGTTGGTCCCTTGCTCCCTTTTATTATGGTCCCAATTCTCTCTCTCCCTCCTCTCTGCCCTCTTTCTGTCTCATTCTGTCCCTCCTTCCTTCTCCCCATCCAATCCTCTCCTTTGCCTCTTTTTCTATCCATCTACTTCTATCCCCTCTCTTTCTCTCTCTCTCTCTGCCTTCTGTCTCATTCTCTCTTCCCTCCTTCTCTCAATCCAACCCTCTCCTCCCTCTCTTCCTACAGTCTGTCGGCCAGCACACTGTCGTGTTCGTCAGGCAGCAGCCGTGGCTCGTTGACCTCCAGCCGGGGCTCTTTGGCTACCACATCCTCCCTGGGCTCCACCTCCTCCTTGAGCTTTACCGACATCTACCTGGAGCAACCCGAGCTGGGAGACCCCGACTTCCAGAACAAACTGGAAACCCTACTGCAGGAGGGCGGCCCGGTGGTCAGCTTCCGGCCCTCCAGCTCCATCACCACCATCCACGAGCACGAGGTGGTCCCTGTAGTAGATGCCGGGACCGGGGCTGTTGTCGGCGGGGGAGCGGAGGCCGGCACCAGGCTACAGGCGCTGAGACTATCGGAGACGCCAAGGTCCATGAGCTCGCTGTCGCCGAGGTCTTCGCTGTCGTCGCTCTCGCCACCCTGCTCGCCCCTGGTCATGGACTCCACATTCCTCTCAGGGGAGGGGTTTGCAGTGTTGGGGGGCCCGGGGGAGCTGGATGTGGAGCTGCATTGCAGGCTGACAGAGCTGGGGCTGGACAGGGAGGAGCAGCAGCGAGGTGGAGGGGTGGAGATGGACACTAAGCAGGCCATGGCTGGAGAGGTGCTTAAAGGTACAGTCACTGTCTATTATCTGAAATTGGTACGGCATTGTCAGAAGTCATTGTATGAACTGTGACTGTGTGGTGGTGGAAAAAGTACCCAGTTTTCATACTTGAGTAAACGTAAAGTGACTCGAGTGAAAGTCACCCAGTAAAATACTACTTGAGTAAATATACTTCAGTATCAAAAGTACATGTAATTGCTAAAATATACTTAAGTATCAAAAGTGAAAGTATAAATAATTTCAAATTCCTTATATAAAGCAAATGGCATAATTTATTTATTTATTTATGGATAGCCAGGGGCATGCTGCAACACTGACATAATTTACAAACTAAGCATGTGTTTAGGTGTATGTAAAGGTGTATGTAAACTTCTGACTTCAACTGTGTGTGTACATACAGTGGGGAGAACAAGTATTTGATACACTGCCGATTTTGCAGGTTTTCCTACTTACAAAGCATGTAGAGGTCTGTAATTTTTATCATAGGTACACTTCAACTGTGAGAGACGGAATCTAAAACAAAAATCCAGAAAATCACATTGTATGATTTTTAAATAATTAATTTGCATTTTATTGCATGACATAAGTATTTGATCACCTACCAACCAGTAAGAATTCCGTCTCTCACAGACCTGTTAGTTTTTCTTTAAGAAGCCCTCCTGTTCTCCACTCATTACCTGTATTAACTGCACCTGTTTGAACTCGTTACCTGTATAAAAGACACCTGTCCACACACTCAATCAAACAGACTCCAACCTCTCCACAATGGCCAAGACCAGAGAGCTGTGTAAGGACATCAGGGATAAATTGTAGACCTGTACAAGGCTGGGATGGGCTACAGGACAATAGGCAAGCAGCTTGGTGAGAAGGCAACAACTGTTGGCACAATTATTAGAAAATGGAAGAAGTTCAAGATGACGGTCAATCACCCTCGGTCTGGGGCTCCATGCAAGATCTCACCTCGTGGGGCATCAATGATCATGAGGAATGTGAGGGATCAGCCCAGAACTACACGGCAGGACCTGGTCAATGACCTGAAGAGAGCTGGGACCACAGTCTCAAAGAAAACCATTAGTAACACACTACGCCGTCATGGATTAAAATCCTGCAGCGCACGCAAGGTCCCCCTGCTCAAGCCAGCGCATGTCCAGGCCCGTCTGAAGTTTGCCAATGACCATCTGGATGATCCAGAGGAGGAATGGGAGAAGGTCATGTGGTCTGATGAGACAAAAATAGAGCTTTTTGGTCTAAACTCCACTCGCCGTGTTTGGAGGAAGAAGAAGGATGAGTACAACCCCAAGAACACCATCCCAACCGTGAAGCATGGAGGTGGAAACATCATTCTTTGGGGATGCTTTTCTGCAAAGGGGACAGGACGACTGCACCGTATTGAGGGGAGGATGGATGGGGCCATGTATCGCGAGATCTTGACCAACAACCTCCTTCCCTCAGTAAGAGCATTGAAGATGGGTCGTGGCTGGGTCTTCCAGCATGACAACGACCCGAAACACACAGCCAGGGCAACTAAGGAGTGGCTCCGTAAGAAGCATCTCAAGGTCCTGGAGTGGCCTAGCCAGTCTCCAGACCTGAACCCAATAGAAAATCTTTGGAGGGAGCCGAAAGTCCGTATTGCCCAGCGACAGCCCCGAAACCTGAAGGATCTGGAGAAGGTCTGTATGGAGGAGTGGGCCAAAATCCCTGCTGCAGTGTGTGCAAACCTGGTCAAGAACTACAGGAAACGTATGATCTCTGTAATTGCAAACTAAGGTTTCTGTACCAAATATTAAGTTCTGCTTTTCTGATGTATCAAATACTTATGTCATGCAATAAAATGCAAATTAATTACTTAAAAATCATACAATGTGATTTTCTGGATTTTTGTTTTAGATTCCGTCTCTCACAGTTGAAGTGTACCTATGATAAAAATTACAGACCTCTACATGCTTTGTAAGTAGGAAAACCTGCAAAATCGGCAGTGTATCAAATACTTGTTCTCCCCACTGTACATACATACATACATACATACATACATACATACATACATACATACATACATACATACATACATACAGTGAGGGAAAAAAGTATTTGATCCCCTGCTGATTTTGTACGTTTGCCCACTGACAAAGAAATTATCAGTCTGTAATTTTAATGGTAGGTTTATTTGAACAGTGAGAGACAGAATATCAACAAAAAAATTCAGAAAAACGCATGTCAAAAATTTTATAAATTGATTTGCATTTTAATGAGGGAAATAAGTATTTGACCCCTCTGCAAAACATGACTTAGTACTTGGTGGCAAAACCCTTGTTGGCAATCACAGAGGTCAGATGTTTCTTGTAGTTGGCCACCAGGTTTGCACACATCTCAGGAGAGATTTTGTCCCACTCCTCTTTGCAGATCTTCTTCAAGTCATTAAGGTTTCGAGACTGACGTTTGGCAACTCGAACCTTCAGCTCCCTCCACAGATTTTCTATGGGATTAAGGTCTGGAGACTGGCTAGGCCACTCCAGGACCTTAATGTGCTTTTTCTTGAGCCACTCCTTTGTTGCCTTGGCCGTGTGTTTTGGATCATTGTCATGCTGGAATACCCATCCACGACCCATTTTCAATACCCTGGCTGAGGGAAGGAGGTTTTCACCCAAGATTTGACGGTACATGGCCCCGTCCATCGTCCCTTTGATGCGGTGAAGTTGTCCTGTCCCCTTAGCAGAAAAACACCCCCAAAGCATAATGTTTCCACCGCCATGTTTGACGGTGGGGATGGTTTCTTGGGGTCATAGGCAGCATTCCTCCTCCTCCAAACACGGCAAGTTGAGTTGATGCCAAAGAACTCCATTTTGGTCTCATCTGACCACAACACGTTCACCCAGTTGTCCTCTGAATCATTCAGATGTTCATTGGCAAACTTCAGACGGGCATGTATATGTGCTTTCTTGAGCAGGGGGACCTTGCGGGCGCTGCAGGATTTCAGTCCTTCACGGTGTAGTGTGTTACCAATTGTTTTCTTGGTGACTATGGTCCCAGCTGCCTTGAGATCATTGACAAGATCCTCCTGTGTAGTTCTGGGCTGATTCCTCACCATTCTCATGATCATTGCAACTCCACGAGGTGAGATCTTGCATGGAGCCCTAGGCCAAGGGAGTTTGACAGTTCTTTTGTGTTTCTTACATTTGCGAATAATCGCACCAACTGTTGTCACCTTCTCACCAAGCTGCTTGGCAATGGTCTTGTAGCCCATTCCAGCCTTGTGTAGATCTACAATCTTGTCCCTGACATCCTTGGAGAGCTCTTTGGTCTTGGCCATGGTGGAGAGTTTGGAATCTGATTGATTGATTGCTTCTGTGGACAGGTGTCTTTTATACAGGTAAGAAACTGAGATTAGGAGCACTCCCTTTAAGAGTGTGCTCCTAATCTCAGCTCGTTACCTGTATGAAAGACACCTGGGAGCCAGAAATCTTTCTGATTGAGAGGGGGTCAAATACTTATTTCCCTCATTAAAATGCAAATCAATTTATAACGTTTTTGACATGCGTTTTTCTGGATTTTTTTGTTGTTATTCTGTCTCTCACTGTTCAAATAAACCTACCATTAAAATTATAGACTGATCATTTCTTTGTCAGTGGGCAAACGTACAAAATCAGCAGGGGATCAAATACTTTTTTCCCTCACTGTACATACATACATACATACATATGGGTGTTTTAGAGACAGGGCTGTATCAATATACACACTGGTGATGTAACATTCAACACACTCTAACTGTATTGAACTGGATGGTCCGGCTTCCTCCACTGTAGTAGGGGTGTGAGTGCATGCACCTCATAATGAATTCAAGATTGCACCTGAAACCTGATTGCCAATGGGGGCACTACAGGGGGAGAAGTGAGAGACTGGGGGTTGAGTTATGGCCCACTGTTAACTGTGCTGGTGTTGTTGTAAAGTGAACCTACTCCAGCTATGCAACTCAACACCGGTTTCCATGGCTGCAAGGGGGAAAGGTTGTGACTGTGTTGTCTTTCTCTACACTCCTCTTTTCCTCCCTTCTCTTTTATTATCCTCCTCTTCCCAACCCCTCCCTATCCTCTTCCCAACCCCCTTTTCACATAGATGCCGTAGCGCAGGTCCGAGGGACGGTGGGTGCTGGGTCGAAGAAGATGGGTGTGACGTCAGCAGTGTCTGATGAGTCGATGGCGGGTGACAGCGGGGTGTATGAGCCCTCTGACAGGTGGGTACTGTAGTAGCCACTGGGTCACCTGGAGGACAAGTGTCTCTAATTTCTTTACACTGGAGCCTGACCCGTCACGGATAGTAAGAAAAGATTGGTGCTTCATTAACACCCCTATCTAACTATATGAAAGTGAACATTGTTGTCTCACGCATTGACTGTATATATGAATGGACAAAGCTATCGATCACGTAAGGTCTCATGGAGACATAACGTGCACAGTTTGAGCTACTCCAGGAAGTGACATTGCAGGCTAGCTCAGTGCTGCCCCCTCTCATTGAGTAACTCAAGTTAAAGGCTGACCGGGGTACTGCAGACTGCCATTAGCAACTCAATTATCCTGTGCATTTTTATTTTTGTTGTTTCATGGACATACATTTGGTGTATTAGAAGCAATTATTGGTACAATGATCATGTAAAATTAATAGTATTTTAAGACAGATTGACCACTAAGATTGCCCTTTTTCCATCCAATGAAAGATACTGTTTTCTGCAAACAATGCCTGCAGTACCACGGTTGGCCATACATTTCCGTGAGAGGGGACAGTCATTCTCCCCTGGTCTCACGTCAGATGGCGTCACTCTTACGAGATGCTCGTCCCTCAACCGATCTGTCTTGTAGGACTTGGAACTCATCTCTAAAAATCGCGGTTTTGCTCATCCGCCTAATGCCACGTACACATTGTGACATATTTCATTACGCCGTACGTCATCTTCATGCAATCTCGTACCGCTACTGGACGGAGAGCATAGGGTTTCACAATGCATGACAAGATTGTGAGCTTAGTCTCTCGTCAAAGATCACATTTATTTTGGGAGATTGCAAAATATGACCTTTTCATTCACAACAGGAGAAACCTATTGTTTCAGGTGATAATATACCTGTTTAGTTACTTTTTCCTTAACTTGTTTCTCTAACTTTCTAGCAAGTCAAGCTGGCTTACAGAACAGCTAGCTAAACGCTTGGCTTGGTTGATAATGTAGCTAGCAACCTCCACCTAATAATTATCATAATTATCATAAAAAACAAACGCCATTACCATCACAATAAACTAAAACGGGTTTATAACATAATTGGCTTAACAGCCAATGTGTATTATTTAACATTACTATTAAAGTGGTACTCACTTATAGGAATGGGTAATTGTTTACAAGTTGCTAGATATCCCATAAAGCCATCGCTGAAAACCACATTTTCATCTTGTTCTGTGGTTTTGTAAATTCCTTTCTTTTTTTACTTGTAAAAAATCTCCAAACAATACAAAAGACAACATACAGACGCACACAAACATCAACATCACTCCTGCCCAGACCTATCTGTTCTCACCCCTATCTCCACTGCCTGCACTATTCATTTCCACAAGTCCTCAAATTGCACCATTTTGTTCCTCTCTGTCGCCCACGCTCTTTCAATATTCAGATAATGACGCATTTGATTTTTCCATTGTCTTAACGATGGAGGATTGGTTGATTTCCAGTTTAAGTGTACGTTTTTTCAAGAAGAGAATTGTCCAACCCATCGGGTATCTCACTGCTCCCTCATGTTGTGACATGTCTTGAAATATGCAGACAGACGGATTAAAAGTACATTTACATTGGAATACTTCTGACAGCCAACTTTCTAACTCCACCCATAACTTTTGGACTTTATAGCATTCTCAGAAGGCATGAATTATTGAGTCGTTAGTTTTACACTTAAGACATGACTCTGTTGTTATGCTGCAGAATTTGTGAATTTTGGTCTCAATAGTTGAGTTTATACTGGATTAAGCGTACATTTTCGTTACCTGTAATTTCGTTCGTTAGGTTCAAACATTCCCTCCAACTTGTTCCAATAGTTAATTTTTTTCTAAGAGGTAGTGAGTTGGATAGGTTCTCTGCAAGGTTTTATATAACTTAGCCATCATAGGAATATCCTTTTCTGACTCAAATAGGATTCCTTCAAGATTGGAAATATTTTGAATATCAGAGCAATCGAAATTTTGTGACATTGAATTTTTAAAGTTGCATGTATTTGAAAATATCTGCGTTGGTTAGTCCAAAATTTTTAATTCTGTCATGGAAATAAATGTATTTGCTATTACCAAGTCATTGACGGTTTCTATGCCTTTAGTTTTCCATGTGGACCAATTTATTGGTGTATTCTGAAGGATTGTTCCATAGGGTTGTGTTTGTGGGAGTGATATTGGTTCTTGTAGAATCCAATTCATTTTCTACCATATTGTTCTTAACTATGAAGTTGTTAATGCTCTTAGCTTCATCCTTTTGAAAATAGACAAAAAGTTTCTGGGGGTGAGCATGCTCATCTTCATATGTACCCATTGTTTGTCTTTAATGCATTTAACAATATGTCTCTAGTAAAAGCCTTGGATGTCAAGTTGATACAATTCCTAGTCTGGGAGGTTAAAACCACCCTCAGTTAGGGTCATGTAAAACTTTCCTATTTATTCTATGAGTTTTATTTGCCCAAATGAAGTCTGTTAAGACAGAGTATATATTTTTTTAAAGTATGTCTTCGGTGGGGTAATTGGTATTACTTAGAATAAATATAAAAACTTTCGGAGCCATGCCATTCTGAAGAGGTTTATTCTACCTGTAAGATTTATGGGAAGATTGTTCCATGTTAAATAGATCTGCTTTCATATTGTTGAGTAATGGGATAAAGTTATCTTTATATATTTATCACGTATTAAACATCGTAAGTATTTTTTGTGGTCCACTTAAAGGATGGCTGTAGATCATGAGTTATTTTTCCTATTACCATTATTTCATTATTCCGAGTATTCCGAAAAATATTTTTAGCAAGGGGGGCATTGAGTTTTCAATTTTGGTTAGGTATATCAGCAGATCATCGGCAAATAAGTTAAGTTTATATTCATGTTTACAGATACCTGTTAAGTTTAGGTAACTTCCTGTTTTATTGACTGACTCTGCCTGCAATGAAGGCGACATAAAGTTTGGAAAAGTTCCAAGTATGTGGCATCCGTTTCGCAACTGAGCCTTCAACTGCAAGGGGGCGCTGCGATACCACTCTGTTGTGAATGGTCCCCATTGAAATGAATGATATCTGGCGGAACGTAACAGACTGCTCAGTTGTAATGTGAATGAGACGTAACCTC
Source organism: Salvelinus alpinus (assembly GCF_045679555.1). Classification (NCBI taxonomy): domain Eukaryota; kingdom Metazoa; phylum Chordata; class Actinopteri; order Salmoniformes; family Salmonidae; genus Salvelinus; species Salvelinus alpinus. The sequence continues at coordinate 83,296,773 of NC_092086.1, forward strand.
CTTGTGCTTAACACTAGTTCCTAAATCTGAAAATCACTCCGTTCTCAGAAGCTAGGACGCGCGGGCTACTACTGCAAACCGTGCTTGATAAGCTGACCAAACAGTTAGCAGCCTAGTGCAAGCTTGTTTGAATGGCCATACGTTAGCTAGTTGGCCAGCTTGTTGAAGTTGTACGGCACCAAAGTTATGGGACTGTTACAGGAATCAGCTTATCTGACTTTGACAGCTGGCATTGTGCTTCACTACTTGAACATTTGGCCAACGCAATAAGGTCACAGAGAGCAGTCAGCTATGCTTTAGAACTCGGCGATCTGTTCACTGCAGAACATATCATGAAAAGTAAATTGTGTATTAGCTAGAACTTCACTACACTAACTAGCTATCTAGAGGGAGTATTCGGCACTGTGTGAACTGCCGTTGTTAGTATCCCTGCCTTTCATTTCCTATGGATTGATTTTAGACTAGTTCAGCCAGTCAGTAGACACTATGCGTCAGCTAGCAAATTTTTGTTCACACAACACCTTAGTGAGATGTAGAATTAGGTAGACTTGCTCATGACAAAAAAGTGTACATTTTAGCTACAGGTATATAGTTTTTGGTAAGATTGCAAATATTAGTGGCAATATAGTCCCCTACCGTCCTCAGTCATTTTCCATCCAAGTTGTCAATACCAGGAGGTTTGTCAAAGTTAGTCAACTTTAGAATAAAATGGTGTTTGACCAGATACAATGCTATTTCACAGTAAACACATTTTCTGACTCAGGATGCTTATAGGGAAGGGCCCTAAACATGCAACATATATAGCACTAAGACAAATGACTGATGATAGACTGAAAGGAATTGGTAATAATACGATTGTGGGAGCTGTTAGGCTGCATTGCAGCTTTTGACATTATTGATCAAAGCCTGCTGCTGAAAAAATCGGTGTTATGGCAGAGGATGTAAAGCCTTATCGTGGATCGAGAGTTTTCTATCTAACAGAACACAGGGTGTTCTTTATTATACAACGGGTGGGTCTAATCCTGAATGCTGATTGGTTCAAACCGCATTCCAGACAGAGTCTATTCCACAAGTTACCACCAGCTAAATCTGACATTATAATAGCTATTTATTCTGTTCCATCTGACTGTGCAATCCACTGTCTCATCAGCCCGGCAAGTTATAAACTTAATGTCTAGATGCTTTTTATAGTGGAGATTATCTCACATTTCTTTTAGACTAACATTTCGTTTTCAACAGCGGAGATTTGTATAAACCTTGCTGTCTGTCTCTCCGACATTTGCAACATTGTTTAAATATTCAAATTTGATCTCCAGCTGTTCCATAGTAATGAATGAGTCGGGACAAGAGACAGGCAGGCAGCGTTTCTCAGCCAGTCTAACTCATGAATCAGTATATACTCATGAATTTGTATATATTTTTATGGATATATACAAAAATGTCAATTGAAAAAATGTAAAACTAAACAGTGTAGCTACTGTAGTTTGCAGTCTTTCCAGCTTCAGTTTGAAGTGATTCTGTTAGCTGTGTTGTTGGCTAGCTCCTCTGAACAAGTGTCCTGACGAGTGAGCACATTTTCTATGTCAGGCCGAATCGCACCTCATTGTTATGGATGTCACAATAATTGTCACTTTGCATAAACAAATGCAAATACAACTACTGTTATTTTGGCTGCACTGTTTCACGTGAGCGTAAATTAGCCGTAGTTGGCTAGCTAGCAAGCAAGGGATAAGAAAGTTGCCAGCTAGAATGGCAATGCAACATTTAGAACGAATCACATAGATACAGAACAAAAAGACTGAATGACTGGGTCGAACCAACAGAACGAACGACCAGCCAGTTTGGGTAGCAACCCTAGATTTGTGTTGGGACTATATCTCGTGGAAGGATGAAATAGTATGAATAAATTAATCAAAATAAAGTTTTTAATGAAAATATGTCAATCATTATTTGAATATGTTGGTAACCCGTTGTATAAAAGTGATAATGCCCTCGAAGCTGGTGTTTGGAGGATATATTGGCACGGTTTGCCGACCCTCAGCTTCGTCTCGGGACTAAGAACACCCGTGCCAATATATCCTCCAAACACCGGCTTCTCGGGCTTTATCACTTAAATGGAAGCCTCTAACATAAACCAGGTAGAGTCTGGCATACTTCAAGGCAGTGGTTTTGGCCCCTTTTTTCAATTTTTACTAATGACCTAGCACTGAGTAAAGCTTGGCTATGTACGCTGATGACTCAACAGTATACACGTCAGGTACCACAGCAAGTTAAAGAGCTGCAGTCAGTTTTAGAATGGGTGATAAGCTAGTCCTAAATATATAAAAAAAAAAAAAAGCTTTGCAACACATCATTCGCTGAAACATAAATCTCAACAAAATTATGTAATGAATGTGGCAATTGAGCAAGCTGAGACTAAACTGTTTGATGTAATCAAAACATTGACACAACGGTAGCTAGGATGGGGAGAGGTCTGTCATTGAAAAGCACTGCTCTGCTTTCTTGACATCATAATCAACAAAACAAGGCCTACAGGCCCTAGTTTTATCACACCTGGGCTACTGCCCAGTAATATGGTCAAGTGTTAAAGAGGGGCATGGGCAAATTACAGTTGGCCCAGAGCAGCATGGCTGGCCCGTAAATATACACAGAGGCCTAATATCAATAAGATGCATGTCAATCTCTCCTTGTCTTCTGTGAGAGGTATTGATGTGTCTGTTCAAACAGCTAACACACAACTCAGACACCCATACATACCCCACAAGACATGCTAACAGGGGTCTCTTCACAGAACAGACTCTGGGGAATCACACAGTACCACATACTGTAGAGCCATGACTACATGGACCTCTCTTCCACATCAAGTAACTCAAGCGAGCAGTAAAATCTGATAAAAAACAAACAAACATATAAAACACCCCACGGTGGCACAACGCGGACTGTGAAGAGACACACACACACACAAACACGCAAACACATTTGTAGGTTTGTAAATGTAATGTTGTGAATTTGTGGTTGTAGAGTAGTAATGTGGTGATGCCTTGCATGATGTATTGTTTGTTTGTGATGTATGCTGTTGCGTTATGTTATATCATTGTTTTACTCTTCCTGGGGTCCAAACAGGATTATCTGCTGCCTTGGCAGTAGCTAATGGGGATCCTAATAAATTAAAAAAAAATATATATATATTTTTAGGATGATATCAGGACGATGTCAGCTTAGTAACATTTTTTAAATGTTTGGAATGTATATTGTAGCCAAACAAATTTTTGGGTATGAGTGTTTGCGAGTTATGAGTGCAGACGTCCGTCACGCTATCTGACGTGAGACAATGAGTGAACATATGTGTTTACACAGAGAGGAAGAGGCAACGCGAGAGGGTTTACTGCCGTCAAAATCTGTCCACGATAAGCAGACCAATAAGCAGATCGCCTGCCTTTCCCGCCTTTGGGACAATGACTCCGATTGTTAGGGCGGCTCGAGACAAGACGATCTCGTCATTATATACAGTATCTTTGGTTTACATCAAGTGATCGCTGGAGACAAGCTGTCTGCAGTACTATTTGTCAAACAAACATCCAGCATATTTGCATTGTGTTTTGTTTGCACCGTTTGGTCCCGGAGCGTGAGGGGCTTTTTGTCATATACTGTATGTTGCCAGTCCCTCTCACAACTTACTCTGCTATTTTGAAGTCTGGTTGCCATATCTGTTTGGGCTGATATCACCTATAATTTTAGTGACCTGACTTCAATGTAAGGTTAATAGCTAAAGCACAAACCAGGACTGGCTTCCAGGTACTGTATTTGATAGCCACTTTGTGGATCTAACCCTAAACCTGTTGTATGTGTCACTGTTCCCAGGCCTGTCCCCCCAGCAGAGCTGCTGCTGGGCTATGAGGAGAGGGGAGGTCCTCTAGGCTGTGCCCAGGTCAGACTGGGCCTGAAGTACGAGGTGAAAGACAAGCGTTTCACCGTGTTAGTCATGCAGCTCTCCAACTGCAGTGCCCTCACCCTGCTGCCCAACCACAAAATGTATGTAGCTAAGTTAACTTTTCTCTTTGCTTTAGGAGTGAATGCCTGTCATTACTTGTTAGGTTATGTGAAACAAACACCTCTCAGATTGTCTGACTGTCTGAGCATACAGTGCATTCGGAAAGTATTCAGACCCTTGAATTTCCCACATTTTATTATGTTACTGCCTTATTCTCATCAATCTACACACAAAACCCCATAATGACAAAGCAAAAACATGTTTTTAGAAATTAACAAAAAAAAAGATCACATTTACGTAAGTATTCAGACCCTTTACTCAGTAATTTGAAGCATCTTTAACAGTGATTACAGCCTCGAGTCTTCTTGGGTATGACGCTATAAGCTTGGCATGCCTGTATATGGGGAGTTTCTCCCATTCTTCTCTGCAGATCCTCTCAAGCTCTGTCAGGTTGGATGTGGAGCGTCGCTGCACAGCTATTTTCAGGTTTCTCAAGGAGAGCTGTTCGATCGGGTTCAAGTCCAGGCTCTGGCTGGGCCACTCAAGGACATTCAGAGACTTATCCCGAAGCCACATTGTCTTGACTGTTGGAAGGTGAACCTTTGCCCCAGTCTGAGGTCCTGAGCACTCTGGAGCAGGTTTACATCAAGGATCTCCCTGTAATTTGCTCCGTTCATCTTTGCCTCGATCCTGACTAGTTTCCCAGTCCCTGCTGCTGAAAAACATCCCCACAGCATGATGCTGCCACCACCATGCTTCACCATAGGGATGGTGACCGGTTTCCTCCAGATGTGACGCTTGGCATTCAGGCTAAAGAGTTCAATCTTGGTTTCATCAGACCAGAGAATCTTGTTTCTCATGGTCTGCCAAAAGGCACCTAAAGGACTCTCAAACTCCAAGCGGGCTGTCATGGGCTTTTTTATTGAGGAGTGGTTCCGTCTGTCCACTCTACCATAAATGCCTGATTTGGTGGAGTGCCGCAGAGGTGGTTGTCCTTCTGGAAGGTTCTACCATCTCCACAGAGTAACTCTGGAGTTCTGTCAGTGTGACAATCAGGTTCTTGGTCACTTCCCTGACCAAGGCCCTTCTCCCCCGATTGCTCAGTTTGGCCAGGCGGCCAGCTCTAGGAAGAGTCTTGGTGGTTCCAAACTCATTTAAGAATGATGGAGGCCAGTGTGTTCTTGGGGACCTTCAATGCTGAAGAAATGCTTTGGTACCCTTCCCCAGATCTGTGCCACGAACACAATCCTGTCTCGGAGCTCTACGGACAATTTGTTCGACCTCATGGCTTGGTTTTTGCTCTGACATGCACTGTCTACTGAGACCTTTTATAGACAGGTGTGTGCTTTTCCAAATCATGTCCAATCAATTGGATTTACCACAGGTGGACTCCAATCATGTTGTAGAAACATCTCAAGGATAATCAATGGAAACAGGATGAACCTGAGCTCAATTTTGATTCTCATAGCAAAGGGTCTGAATACTTATGTGAATAAGGTTTTTATTTGCTAAAATTTCTTAATCTGTTTTCGCTTTGTCATTATAGGGTATTGTGTGAAGGTTGATGAGGAAAATGTTTTATTTAATCCATTTTAGAATAAGGCTGTAATGGAACAAAATGTGGAGAAAGTCTAGGGGGCTGAATACTTCCGAATGCATTGTATGCTGTCTGTGTACCCACTTTTCTCATTTAAGTCGGTGTGTTTGTATTGAAAGTACTGTGTCATTTGTTCTCAACGTTACACTCAACTGTGTGCACATTGTCTAGGTGTTTAACTGTGCTTCCCTTCTGTAGGTACATCCGTGTGGCTGTCCTCCCCTGCTCTGAGACCACCCGCTGCCTTTTCCGGACGCGTGGCTCTCTCCCCCAGGACGTCGTGGAGGTCAACGAAGTCTTCGGCATCCAGATGGCCCACAATGTTCTGCGGCAGAAGACCCTGAGGGTGGACGTGTGCCACACAAGCCTATCTGGCCGCGAGGAGTGTCTGGTGAGTTTAACGACACACATTTGTAAGTTAGCGTCAACAAAACAAATAGTCCTTATCACCAGCACACCCATATACAGTAGAAACACTGCCACCCACAGTGGTGTATTTGCAATGTGTACATCGAAATCCCAATGTATACCTTTTAAGCTTCCACACCTGTTGTTATTGAATCATATGACAGTGGTTTATTGCCATAAGTGGATTTTTGTCGCTCTGACACTCCGTATTGTGTCTCATGCATGAAGTCTGTTACATCAGTGTATAACATCCTTCAGTAAACCACCTTTTAACTCTTATAATGTCTTCCTCCTCTGGGCAGGCTGGTGCTCAGATAAGCCTGGCTGATGTCAACACCTCTGGGGAGAGATGTGTCAAGTGCTACAACCTCCTGAGCTACTCCTTCATGCCCCAAATCAATAGCAAGGACAAAGAGACCGGGACGGCTACACAGTCTGAAAGGGTAACATAGACCTTCATTCGTCATGTATAACAATAGGCTGCATTTCAAAATGAACTGGCTCTGTTGTTTTAAATCTGTATGTAGACGTGATACATAAGTGTTCTTTCATTTATAAAAATACTGTATGTATCTCATGAATGCATGTAATAGATGAGTAACTGTGTTTGTGGTGTGTTCCAGAGCTCTGTCACCACCACAGAGAGAGTAGCAGGCAGTCTGGAGGGTGCACCAGAGGAGGATGAATGGTGAGCTCTCCCTACGTTAACAACAGCACCTTTATGCCTTTATTCTCCCGTCTTCTCATCTCTCCTCCTCCCCCTTTCAACCTCTATGGAGGACAGGCCATTCTTCCATTCTCGTCACACACACAAACACATCCGGAATCCCACCCTGCAGGTTCAAAAACACAATGACAGTGCTTGAATTTCTGATACACTCCCCCCTTTTATCCCTCTCCCATCTATCTCTCCCGTGGGAATAAGCTAAGACGTTAAGTGGCGATTTCGAAAGCCCAGTGGCATACTAACCACCTCTCCACTCCCACACCCCCTCACAGGTAGAATCCGATAGATGAATAACTCATAGGTTTCTCCCTCCTTCCCTCCCTCAGTCCATCTGATAGTGTTTCAACCCTCCACAGGCACAGTGAAGTGCTGGAAGGAGATGTATTTGAAGATGAGGGAGACAACCGTGTAGAGGGGCCTGAAGAGAAGGAGTTGTATCCCGAGAGCAGTCAATGGGAGGGAGAGAAGGTGGCGGCCAAACCTACTCAAACAGGAACTATGACTGAGAGAGTAAGTGGGGACTCCAACTATACAATATGCATAAATGAATGCAATTTTATTTGACATTATTTAATTTGTTTTTAATTACAGAGGATTTTAATGGGAAGTATTTGAGTAAAAACATGTTAATTTGGTTCAAACTCAACCGTTCGACAAACTCCTTAATATGCAGACTCAAAACGTGCTCAACAGTTCTAAGACATGACTGTGAATGGCATGATCACAGTTGTAACTGAACATAACAGTAAATCTGTAAGCCAAGCTTGACTGTGTGAAATGACTGATCTCGTGCTCGGTCCCCAGGTGAACAAGGAGACCAGTACCAGCCTTAACCACCACCATGCAGCCTCCTCGGTGGTCCGGCCCAAGGAGCATCGACTCCGCGATGCTCCCCAGCAGAACCCCTTTATCCGGGGAAACACCATAATCCGCTCCAAGACCTTCTCCCCTGGGCCCCAGAGCCAGTACATCTGCCGGGTGAGCAAACACACTCCTCATGGACATATTTAGTACTTATCTAGAATATACTAGTGCATATCTATACTAGATATAGATTTACATTAGTACATACTGTATCTACTCTCAAACTTAGTAAAATGCATAGCCTCATTTTTTAAATTGTACTTATTATACACTACATGACCAAAAGTATGTGGACACCTGCTCGTCAAACATCTCATTACAAAATCATGGGCACTAATATGAAGCTGGTCCTCCCTGTGCTGCTATAACAGCCTCCACTCTTCTGGGAAGGCTTTCCACTAGATGTTGGAACATTGCTGTGGGGACTTGCTTCTATTCAGCCACGAGCAGTAGTGAGGTTGGGCTCTGATGTTGGGCGATTAGGCCTGGCTCGCAGTCATCCCAAGATGAGGTTGAGGTCAGGGCTCTGTGCAGGCCAGTCAAGTTTTTCCACACCAATCTCGACAAACCATTTCAGTATGGACCTCGCTTTGCGCATGGGGGTATTGTCATGCTGAAACAGGAAAGGGCTTTCCCCATACTGTTGCCACAAAGATGGATGCACAGAATTGTCTAGAATGTCATTGTGTGCTGTAGCATTAAGATTCCCCTTCACTGGAACTATGGGGCCTAGCCCGAACCATAAAAAACAGCCTCAGACCATTATTCCTCCTCCACCAAACTTTACAGTTGGCACTAGGCATTAGGGCAGGTAGCATTCGCTTGGCATCCACCAAAGCCAGATTCGTCCGTTGGACTTCCAAATGGTGAAGTGTGATTCATCACTCCAGAGATCACGTTTCCACTGCTCCAGAGTCTAATGGCGGCGAGCTTTACACCACTCCAGCCAACGCTTGGCATGGCGCATGGTGATTTTAGGCTTGTGTGCGTGCGGCTGTTCAACCATGGAAACCCATTTCATGAAGCTCCCGATGAACAGTTCTTGTGCTGACTTTGCTTCCAGAGGCAGTTTGGAACTCGGTGGTGAGTGTTGCAACCGAGGACAGGTGATTTTTACACGCTTCAGCACTCAGCAGTCCAGTTCTGTGAGCTTGTGTGGCCTACCACTTCGCAACTGAGCCGTTGTCGCTCCTAGATGTTTCCACTTCACAATAACAGCACTTACAATTGACCGGGGCAGCTTTAGAAGGGCAGACATTTGATGAACTGACTTGTTGGAAAGGTGACGGTGTCACGTTGCAAGTCACTGAGCTCTTCGGTAAGGCCATTCTACTGTCAATGTTTGTGTATGGAGATTGCATGGCTGTGTACTCGATTTTATACAATGGGTGTGGCTGAAATAGCCGAATCCACTAATTTGAAGGAGTGTCTACATACTTTTGTGTATATAGTGTAAGTTGATCTGGATAAGATTAAAAAATACACTTCACTTTGACTACTGTTTTCAGTTGAGCTTAGCTTAGCAATGCATCCTTAACCCAACAAAAGCTGTTATTTTTGCTGATCTTGTTCTAACTTTCTTAATTTTGTTTGTTTTTGCCTTTCTACTATGTGATCATCAGATTAACCGCAGTGACAGCGACAGCTCCACTCTGTCTAAGAAGTCTCCATTCGTCAGGAACGCATCGGAGAGACGCAGCATGCGCATGAAAAAGGTAGAAACTACCCGCTTAGATCGTATCCATCCGGCCATTGATCCTATCATTCTATATTTCTACGTCGTATAAATACCCACTTCATCCTATCGATCATTCTATATTACTATTATATAAACCACTCACTTCGTACCTATCCTACCATGGTGATACTTCCTATCGTTCTATATTTCTATGCTATAAATACCCATTTAACTTTCATTTTCTGTCTGTTTGCCAAGGTTCTCAGTATAACAAGCACGTTTTCTTATTTTTCAGTCTCTATTTATTCCAGTGCTTTGCTCTGTTCTCACAGTTCTGGCTCTTGACAGTCTAATAGTGCAGTCAAGTCTCAAGCTGTGGCCACATTATTAGATACACTCAGCCGTTCATTTACGTTTATGGTTCCATAAACCAGAGGCTCAGCCTTCAGTAAAAGTGAGTCTTAATATTTAATGGCTGGTTGAATTGTTAATGTGGCCTGACATTCTTTGGCCTCTATTAATGCTGGGACAAGGAGTGATCTATGTCCAGGACAGATCTGTGTGTCTGCTAGGAGAGGAAAGGGGAGGGGGGCACTGGGAAATAGCTGCTCTATCTCCTTGTACCTTCCTATGTGTGTTAGGAAGAGAAAGATGTGTGTGTTTATGTCTGAGAGTGTAATGTATCAATCATAAACTCACCGTTTCCATCTTCCTTCCTTTCCTCCCCCCAGCCCCCGGTGCCGGTGCGGGGCCTGGACGGGCTGCTGCGGACCAGTCTGGACCTGGAGCTGGACCTGCAGGTTTCCAGGACTCGTCACACGCGGCTGTCCCAGGAGCTTCGAGTCCTCAGGGAGCTGAAGGAGCAGCTGGAGAGAGCCCGGCAGCAGGGCACCAGAGACCTCCCTACCTGGGTGCAGGACGACGAGCGCTTCCGTCTGCTGCTCAGACAGGCTGAGAAACAGGTGGGAGAGGGAGAGATACTGACCCCCGCAACAATCGGTCTGTCACCAATGCGTTTTCGGGTGGTTCTAGAATTGCAACCTCTAGTGCAGTAGTGCACTATATAGGGAATAGGCTGCCATTTCAGACAAAGACTTTGAAACCAGTAGGAGACTCTCACCTAGTAGTTATATAAACTCAGCAAAAAAAGAAACGTCTTCTCACTGTCAACTGCGTTTATTTTCAGCAAACTTAACATGTGTAAATATTTGTATGAACATAAGATTCAACAACTGAGACATAAACTGAAAAAGTTCCACAGACATGTGACCAACAGAAATGTAGTAATGTGTCCCTGAACAAAAGGGGGTGATCAACATCAAAAGTAACAGTCAGTATCTGGTGTGGCCACTAGCCGCGTTAAGTACTATTACCTATTGCGGACAGTCTGAGCACTGATGGAGGGGGATTGTGTGTTCCTTGTGTAACTCGGGCAGTTGTTGTTGCCATCCTGTACCTGTCCCGCAGGTGTGATGTTCCGATGTACTGATCCTGTGCAGGTGTTGTTACACGTGGTCTGTCACTGCGAGGACGATCAGCTGTCCGTCCTGTCTACCTGTAGCGCTGTCTTATGCGTCTCACAGTACGGACATTGCAATTTATTGCCCTAGCCACATCTGCAGTCCTCATGCCTCCTTGCAGCATGCTTAAGGCACATTCACGCAGATGAGCAGAGACCCTGGGCACTTTCTTTTGGTGTTTTTCAGAGTCTGTAGAAAGGCCTCTTTAGTGTCCTAAGTTTTCATAATTGTGACCTTAATTGCCTAAGCTGTTAGTTTCTTAACGACCGTTCCACAGGTGCATGTTCATTAATTGTTTATGGTTCATTGAACAAGCATGGAAAACAGTGTTTAAACCCTTTACAATGAAGATCTGTGAAGTTATTTGGATCTTTATGAATTATTTTTGAAAGACAGGGTCCTGAAAAGTTTATTAGATTTTATTATACATTGTTGTTCCAATACACACCTGTGAAATATTAAGAGAGGGTTTAAATGCTGTTCTAGCTGTTGACTGGCCATGAGGAGTTGTTTAAGCCTTTTTTCCAGCTTCTCTCTAAGCATCTGTGTGGTGTTGTCTGCAGACCCGTGAGGAGCAGCTGCAGGAGCAGAGGGTGGAGAAGATGATGCGCGCTGCGGCCAAGGACGTCCACAAGATCCGAGGCCAGAGCAGGAAAGAGGTGCCAGAGGTCCAGTCCTTCAGGTCAGTACAGTAGAATACATTACAGAACAGCAACAGTGCAGTGTAACATACCTCCTGTAAGAGAAGTTGATCCATTAAGCCATATCTCGTTCCCCATGTATTGGATGAATGTCAATGTGTACATTTGTTTTTAGCTTCTCTCACCAGGTCTCATTAGGTCCAGTTGAATGAAGTACAATTTGTGGTCCATTCCATTTGTATGCCAGTTAATCTAGGAATGTAAGATGATAGGGAATTTTGAGTGGGGAAATGGCTATGATGTGGACTGGGATTGATTGACCCTGGCTCTGAAGTGACTGAAAGACGTTTGCCTCAGTGAACACGTAGCCAGTGCTTGACTTGGGCTGAAATAGGGCTGGTAATCATGTTGGGTGCCGGTAATACTTATGTTTAGGTGCAGGAGCTCAACAATACTTTTGAGCTGATATTCTATAAGGAAGCTCAAGCAGTAGAACATTTGAGGTGCCGGTACTCAGCTCCGGTGAGCTCCTGCCTAAGTCAAGCACTGCACATAGCCCACCATTCAAAATAAAAATCTGTTTTGTTCACCGTATAGAAGGGGATGTTAGTTGTGTTTTTAGGCTCATGTGAAGATAAACTCTTCTGATTTCAGAGAGAAGATGGCCTTCTTCACTCGTGCAAAGATCAACATCCCCGATCTACCTGCCGACGACGTGTAGCGCATTTCAAGTATTCTACAGTCTTAACTGCTGTTTCCAAGGAGATGACTCTGACACAGACTTCTGGTGGTATAATGAAGAATGGAGAATAATAATGTATAGGAAAAACCGTCACATTTTTAGAACTTTATTTTTTATTTTTATCTCAGTTGCTCATCTGTATAATTTGTTATTAGCACCTAGCAACATGCATTTTTCTATTTTCTCCACTCTGTAGCATTATTTTACTGTTACTAATAAGTGGATGTTGGTAGCTACCTTTACATGTTTTACGGTAAAATCGTCATTCCAATACCACACCGGTGCTTTCTGTGTGAAATATGAAAACATAGAGACGACAAATGCTGTTATTTTCATTAGCCAGGACCATTTACTCGCTGTAATCTAAGATGTGAATATAGACCCCCAGAGGTACTTTACTTCAACATGATTTATAGCACAACACATCTACAAAATCAACATTCTGATTGAATGATGGTGTACTGTGACTGGATGAGTGGTTGGTTGTACAGTATACCGTAACCTGCTGTCTGTCCTTAGTGGCATTGTGTTCTCTTATTACTGCACACTGTCTACTGTGTATGTGTTACCAGTCAGGCCATCTATACTGTACATGGCTCTTGTAGTGACTCACTGGTGCACACACTATCTCTCAGCATTGTGTAAGAACTGCACTAACTCTCTCTAATACTCAGGTAGTTTATCGGATAGTTTGTGCACTTTTAAAATAGGAATCTAAAAAAGAGTGAAGGGGTTGAAGAAGTGGGAGGAGTGCTCTTCTCTGGGCAGGATTGATTGTTGAATCACCGTTTAACGAAGCACATTATGATTGTGAAACAAAAGAAGTGCATTTTATGAAGGTCATTAATTTGCATTTGATGAAGATCATTGCTGACGATAAACTCCATATTTATTGTATGAGTCAAAACCCAAGTGAAGTGATCCAAAAATCATGGAATAACTGACAACTCCCAAGTATACAAATGCAACAACAGGGCGCTGAGATGGGTGAGCCCTGGGAGGGCATAGGCCTACCCACTTGGGAGCCAGGCCCAGCCAATCAGAATGATTTTTTTCCCCCACAAAAGGGGTTTATTACAGACTGAAATACTCCTCAGTTTCATCAGCTGTCTGACTGGCTGGTCTCAGATGATCCCGCAGGTGAAGAAGCCGGATGTGGAGGTCCTGGGCTGACGTGGTTACATGTGGTCTGTGGTTGTGAGGCCGGTTGGAAATACTGCGAAATTCTCTAGAACGACGGAGGCGGGTTATGGTAGGAAATTCTGACAACAGCTCTGGTGGACATTCCTGCAGTCAGCATGCATATTGCATGCTCCCTCAACTTGAGACATATGTGGCATTGTGTTTTGTGTGACAAAACTGCACATTTTAGTGGCCTTTTTATTGTCCCCAGCACAAGGTGCACCTTTGTAATGATCCGGCTGTTTAACCAGCTTCTTGATATGCTACACCTGTCAGGTGGATGGATTATCGTGGCAAAGGAGAGATACTGCATGGAGCATTGTCACATCAATGACCACAGGAGTTGGCGAGACAGCACTAACAGATCTGGAACCAGGCTCACTACTAGTACCATATGGAGCTGCTTAAACCAGCCATGTCGCCCTCTCTCTCTGTTAGGAGACCTGACGAAGTCCTGCACGGTGCCTTGCAAAACTGGCTTTCAACACTGCTCTCAATGTCAGTGGTAGAGTCGGGAGCACATATATGGCTCTGTGTAGCGAATGATCACGTCTGTCATCTTCAGAGGCGACTTGTAGTGTGTTTTAATGAAATGTGATGAAGTGAAACGTGTTAGTGGATCAACAGGCAGTACAGGGAGAAATGAGCTGTTTATAACTAGGCCACTGGAAACTGTACAGGGTGGGTGATCTAGATCAGAACAGTCAGCTTGCTACTCACATTCCCTGTAAACACTTGGATGGCATTTGAGATGATAGAGATGTGTTGGATGAGAGTTTGGAGGGGTGATCATAAGGGGATATATACACTGGCAAGGGCCCCTGTTCACATATTCAATGCAGATGCAAATGTCTGTGGAGTGTTTTGGATTTAGCTTTTTAACAAATCCTACTCACACAGGCCTTTTTTTGGTGTTGACCAAGCATGGTTGTGATACCAATTATAAAAGGCCTGAATTACATTCTACTCATATTGGAGAAGCCAGAACTAACCTTACTTTCTACAGAAACATAGCTAGCTTCTTTCCCTCTCAATGGAAAGCTGTTTAACACCATACATACGTAGCACCCAAAGACCTGATGTAGTCAGAGACGATATAAAGCTCAATTCAACTCTAGGCTAATACCACTGTGGTAATGTAGAGATTTGCCCAATCCACAACAGGCTGGATGACAATGAAACAAACAGGTTAATGCTAATTGAATTTGGCCATAGAATGGGCGCATTGACTAAAGGTGGAGAGGAGTCAGTGGAATGAATCACATTCCCTTCCTCAGCTGAATGGTCCTCCAATGAAGTCACCTTCAGTGTTGACGACACCAGAGTGGCCCAGCAACTGAATTTATGTAATAGCACATGACCTTTGTTGGATTTGAATGGGCATGAATTGGCTCTAACGTTCTGCAAATGATGAGCAGAACTCACTGGTGTCCAGTGTCCCACCCCAGTTGACATTGCCTTGTAGTTTGATGAATACATTGCATGTTTCATACTCTGTGAATAAAATTATACCCTGATTTGAACATCAGAAAGGATTTTTCAAATCTACCCCATACTAATAATGTTAGATTTGATAGTGTTTCATTCCTACTCTACTTTTTTCATCTATCTTTTCCTTACTGGTTGTCTTTTGCCTTGATGTGCACTATTTTCATAAACTGGACCTGTGAGCTTTAGCTAGTGATAAAGAATGTTTCTTGGGTTATTGTGATACTCCACTGTCTTTTATCGCTAAGTTGTCATTTTGTTTTCTCAATTTCACTTTTCTGTTAAATGGTGTAGGCAGTCACACAGGCACGCACCGTCTTAGTCACCCAACTGGATATAATATGAGTTGCTTTCTTGCGCACTCTAGGTTAGTGTGATATCCTTATAGCCTCTTTGTCATACACAATTAGCTAGACACCCCTTGGAAATGGAATACAAACACACAGTTTAATTTAGTTAATTAAACTTTACGATGTTGCACTTCACTACTGTAAAGGAAAGCCACTGTTGACGGCACAACAATCTATTCTACTGGAATCGGACATGAACTGTATACTGTGAATGGATCCTTTGGAGAGTGTGCTGTTTTTAGATTAAATCTGATTTTAACTGGAGTTGAAAATGTGGTCACCATCCAAGAAGAGAACACTACTTTTTGTTGCCTAAAATAATGTGTACTGTTTGCAGTTGAATGTGAACTGTTTACTTAAAAAGAAATCACGATTTACTCCAGTGTAGAGAGAGGGAACAGAGGTCTTACATTAGGACTTCTGATTGGATTACACTGTGTCTGGATGGAACAGTACTATGTGATTAACTGAAGCTAGTCACGATTGACTAAAGGCTCAAATGTACTTTTCTATAACACCACCCGGTATGTATATTGTAGAAAAGTCCATTTCATCAGAAACAAATTATGTAGTAGGTCTTGCTTCGAGTAATCAAAAAATCATGTCAGAAACTGATGCTGGTCATGAATGATTTGTTGTCTTGTAGGTTGTGATATAATTCTTGTTTTGAAGTTCAAGTGCATTTTTGTTTATTTGCTCTGTTGTATTAAGGATGGCAATGAGACTGGTATGTGTATAGAGATAGTTTGAGAAATACAGCATGTATTTATTGCACTTTGTGATTTGGGTGTGCTGTTTGTTTCCTTTCTCGTAAGACTCCTGAAAGCTGTGAATTTTATTATGGACACTACTGTCAACCAGATTTGTAAATATTTCACCAGCACAAAAAAAAATGTTTTGTAGTTTCACAAATAAAAATAAGTTCTTTTGTTCTACTATTGCCTGCGCTTTCCCCTCTGTTTTGTGTGTCTGTGGTGTATTTAATGTAAATGAAACTCATTTGCAGAGCACTGAATTTTGACAAACGCTTTGACAAAAAAAATAAACGGCAATAAATAATAATAAAATGTAACACTTGCTATGTTTTGAAAGTTCAAGCATAACGTTATAGCCTATGACTGTAGTACCTACCTATTCGACTGTGGTAGTACATTGGGTACCCCACACGAGGGCGGTAAATAGAATTTCCGACATTTAACTTCAATGCCTCTTCCTCATCTAAGCCGGGTTCAACTCGCATTCAAAGAAAGTCATTTAGCAACAGAAGCAAACGCTAACTTACTGTTCTATACTTGTACTGAAAATGGGAGATCCTGTGGCTGGTTACATGTCCCGACTTCAACAGCAGGTCAGCTCTGATACTTTACGTATACCTACCTACCTCTTGGTTTGCAATAATGCAATGAAATTAAGCAAGTGTAGCTCCGCCAACGTGGACATGTTGGCTAGTTGCTGACGTAATGTGTGGCAAGGCAGCTAGCCAACTTGTAGTTCTGCTTGTAACTAGCTAAACGTTGCAGGAGCTTGCTAGCTGCTTGAAATCTGCTATAAAACGTGAATTCAGGCTAAAGTGTTATCTTTGTTGTATTCTAGCCAGCCAGTCTCGCTCTGTGCGTGTGAAAAATTACCCAATTGTCATACTAAAAGTGAAGATACCTTTAATAGAAAACGACTCAATTATTATTTATTTATCCTTTTATTTAACAAGGCAAGTCAGTTAAGAATAAATGCTTGTTTACAATGTCGGCCTACACCGGCCAAACCCGGACGACGCTGGGCCAATGTGCGCCGTCCTATGGGACTCCCAATCACGGCCGGTTGTGATACAGGCTGGATTGGAACCAGGATGTCTGTAGTGACGCCTCTAGCACTGAGATTCAGTTCCTTAGACCGCTGCACCACTCAGCAGTTAGTTACTTGAATAAAAGTATAAAAGTAAGTGGTTTTAAATATACTGAACCTGTTAAGTATCAAAAGTAAATGTAATTGCTAAAATATACTTAAGCATCGAAAGTAAAAGTATTAGTAATTTCAACTTCCTTATAAGCAAACCAGACTGCACAATTTTCTTGTTTAAAAAATGTACGGATAGGCAGGGGCACACTCCAACACACAGACATTATTTAAGCAATAAGGCCGGAGGGGTGTGGTATATGGCCAATATACCACGGCTAAGGGCTGTTCTTCCACGGAATGCCTGGGTACATGCCTTAGCCGTGGTATATTGGCCATATACCACAAACCCCCGAGGTGCCTTATTGCAATTAGAAACTGGTTAGCAACGTAGTTAGCGCAGTAAAAATAAATGTTTTGTCATACACTGGTATAAGGTCTGATATACCACGGCTCTCAGTTAATCACCATTCAGGGATCAAACCACCCAGTTTATAATTACAAACTAAGCATGTGTGTTTAGTGAGACTCCCAGATCAGAGGCAGTAGGGATGACCCGTGTTTTCTTGATAAGTGTGTAAATTGCACCATTTGTCTGTCCTGATAAGCATTCAAAATTGTAAAGAGTACTTTTGGGTGTGTCAGGGAAAATGTATGGAGTAAAAAGTACATTGTTTTCTTTAGGAATGTAGTAAAGTAAAAGTTGTCAAATATATAAATAGTAGTACTTTTACACCAATGGACAGGTAACAGGTAAGTCAGCTGTCACTCATGCCGCATTCAAAACAACTGGGAACTCTGAAAAAATCAAGATCCAACTGGGAAAAATCGTTTTGAACGGTCATCCAACTCGGAATTGAAAGTCGGAAACTCGGGCATCTTTCTTGAGCTCCGACTTTCAACCTGAAGATCACTGACGTCATGATTTGACCTAGTTTTTTTAATATTTATTTTTTTATATATAAAGTTCCCAGTTGTCTTGATAACACCTTTGATGTTGATGACGAAGGAAGATGCAGTGTGCGGCCCTTCCCATCTAGACATTTACTGATAACAATCATATTAAATCAACATTATTCTGTAATAGACAATTATTTGCTAGCTAACTTAGCTAGCTGACGGTTTCAATTTTGTTCTGACGGGTGTGACATCTGATTTCCTCAATCTGTGCTGATATCAGTACCTAAGCCTTAGTTTATGAGTCAAAGGCCTGAATATTGTCATACACTGCACATTGTACCTCAATCAATGTTTTTGTGGAGGCAGGACATGTTGTTGACAGTGAACCCTTTCTCCGTCTAGGAGCTGGAGATCCATTCCCTGACTGCAGAGCTCGAGAGCCTGAAGAACCCACAGGGCCTGGGCTTGTCCTCACACCTGGATGGGCTGAGAGAGGAGAATGCCAAGCTCAAATACCGCCTCAATGTCCTCAAAAGGGTGAGTGATCACGAGTAGGAATTTCCACACGCCGCTCTAGCTACATTAATGTTATGAGATTGAGCTATCGTTCTTGTTCATGCACACAGGAGGTGACTAAATGCTTAGTTTAACCTGTTATGTCCTCTTTCATTACTGGTCAGAAGAGAGGGTGAGAGAGAGACAGAGGCTGAGTTGCTCTATATGTTCTACTGAAGGGCTGTCTCTCTATGCTCTCCCCCAAAGATCCTTTGGGAGGGGAGGAGAGATTCTGCGTTGCCTTTATAGGTTGTCCTCTATACATTGTATTGTTGTGCTCTCTGTCTATTTTCCCTATCCAGAGTCTGCAGGAGGAGAGGAGCCAGTGCAGTAAAACCATGATGAACATCAACCAGCGCCTGCAGGAGATCTTTGGGGAGGCCATCCGGGAGGCCTGCCCCGACCTGGAGAACCCTCCCCTGGCCGTCACCCCCAACCAGCAGGCCAAGTTTGGGGACTACCAGTGTAACAGCGCTATGGCCATGGCCCAGGTGGGACTAGAACACTGATGGATCTTATTCTCTGACTCTTCTTTTCTCTGAATCTCTTTTACACTCGCTCTTAATTTCTTACCTGTTTTGATATGTGTTTGTGTTGTCTCGCTGTCCCTCTGATCTCTCTCCCACTGTAACTCTTTCTTTCAGTCTCTATCGATTGCTCTTTCTGAGAGAGTTTAGCATATAGCCTAAATATCAACAGCTCAACTTTCATTTGAGCAGTTAGGTGGTGAATGAAATGGGAGTGTAATTGTTTTGGACTTGTGTTTCAGATGATGAAATCAAAGGGCCTGAAAGTTAACCCCAGGCAGATCGCTGAGAATATTCAGCAGAACATTCCTGACAATGAGCTCATTGAGAAGACAGAAATTGCTGGACCAGGTTTTTGCCCGCATACAATATTTAAGATAGAGTCCTTAGTTGAAACAAACACAAAGCTGAGGGATGGGCCTGGAGAAATGTGACCACTATGAAATTCATAGTCTGAGCTATAGATGCCAGGACTGACCATCCATGATATAGTTTTAACCATGTTTTAAGGCTATATACAGTGTTTGTTCACATTTACGTAGTTTACAAACAATGGAGCAAAGCAAGCTTATTTTGGGTTCTGAAGGGGTATTACAGTTTGAGCTCATGAGGCATTTTTAAGTTATATTCTTCAAGAATCAATGGGTATATATAATTAATTTCTAAGTCCAAAAATGGATGGAGCAACTAAGGATTCTAGATTTAATTGATTATAGTCATGTGCTCAATGAACTGAGGGCTGTTACATAGCTTTTTGTACCCTCAGGGTTCATCAATATTCACCTTAAGAGATCGTTTGTGTCCAAACTGCTGACCAACCTGCTACTCAACGGTGTCCAACCTCCTCGCTTAGAGAGCAAGAAGAAGGTAGGCGAACATCCTGCTTTTACAGACCCAGCCGTTGCCCTTTTCCCTTTTTAAATGTGGGGATGAATCTTCTGTGTGTTTGGGTTTTCTAGGTGGTTGTGGACTTCTCATCTCCTAACATCGCCAAGGAGATGCACGTAGGTCACCTGCGCTCCACAATCATTGGGGACAGCATGTGTCGTCTCTTTGAGTTCCTGGGCTACGACGTCTTGAGGTCAGTCAAAATATGACGTAAAAATACAAATTCAGTTTATCTCTTTGAAGTGTACTGGTAACACTTTATTTTATGGTACAGAAATGACCAGGTGTTTACTTAAAGTACATGCTAAAATAAATGGTAATAAAACAGTACCTAAACAAAACCTATGAATGTGTGTATAGTTTTTGTGGTACATTATTAAACATCTGTAGCAAATGCCAGTCACTAATATACCATGACTGAGCCAAATGAATGCCAACTGAGCCGGAGTCACCCCTACAATGCACCGTATGCTAGTTTATTTATGTGACATCCTGCCCTGCAGTATATCCTTTTTTGTGTGTGTGTTTGTTTACCATGTCATCACTGCATTTATTTGTGTTTTGTACCCAAGGCTGAATCACGTAGGGGACTGGGGCACCCAGTTTGGGATGCTCATCGCTCACCTGCAAGACAAGTTCCCAAACTACCTGACTGTATCCCCTCCTATCGGAGACCTGCAGGCCTTCTACAAAGTGAGTCCACCCAAAACATCAGCTTTTTCTATAAAGTTGACCACTAGATGGAGGTGGTGGGTTTAAAAAAAGAAAAGGAAAAGGGTATGGCATTAGACATGGCATGTCCTTTCCTTTGGCCAACTTTTGAGTTGTGTAGACTATCCTAGGCATACAATACATTCTGTTCCTCACTAGCCGTCATCAGATATTTTGCCTATTGTCTCCCCTGCTGATATGATTGATTCCTCACTGTCTGTGTGTCCCAGGAGTCTAAGAAGCGTTTTGACGAGGAGGAGGACTTTAAGAAGAGGGCCTACCAGTGTGTGGTCAAGCTGCAGAGCAAAGACCCAGCTTTCATCAAAGGATGGAACCTCATCTGTGACGTTTCCAGGAAGGGTGGGTGGGATGAATGGATGATGAAAGTCAAAATGTATTATAAAGGTGTTGATCTAGGGGTAGTTAGACCGTATGCCAAGTACTGTGAAGAGTCAAAGATAACATTATTTAGCACAAGTAAATTCACAAAAATAAAGATATAGGCTGCAGTAGTTTAGCTTTGAATGAAAGGTCACAATCAGACACACATGAAGTTGTGGCATTGGCCATATTGGACTGTTTGATGTTTATCAGTGTCATGGAGTTGTTAAAATCTTCACAATGGGAGGTTCACATGGGGTGATGAGGTTCTTCACACTAGTTTTCAGGGTGACTGCTCTATTGTCAGTTCTGTTTAATTTGTGTGTGTGTGATAAAGGTCATGGCAGGCGTGAGGCGTCGGACGTCTGACAGGTCACAGCTCTCCATACTGTGTGCGATCTCTGGAAGGATTTAAACCTTGACGTGACAGATAGGGAGAGAGAGACAATATGTTCCCAATGCCTTTATCAGCCATCAGTCCCCACGGAGACCCAGCTGAGGAAGGGCAATTAGGTTGCTCCATCCTTTTCTCTTTTTTTCTTCCTTTCACTGAATGAGTGACTTAATTTCCTCGAGTCTCATCCAAAGACATGCAGTGTGTTTAGTACTGATATTCCCCTGGTGTTGCTACTGTACTGTAACAGAGATTTACCTTTCCAACTCTTGTCTTTATGTCTCTCGTAGAATTCCAGAAGGTCTACAACTGTCTGGATATCCAGATCATCGAGAGAGGAGAGTCCTTCTACCAGGAGAAGATGACCGCCGTGGTCAAAGAGTTTGAGGCCAAAGGTCATTCAGTTTGAATCAATCAAAACAAAGATAGCTTTACGTTGTCATTCAGTTGATTTTCAGCTTATTCATATTGAGCTAGAAGGACATCATGTACTCTTCGGCTCAGGTTGGTTGCTGTAGTTGGCCTATGTGACCAGAAGGGGGCACTGTTGTCTCAGCAATACTCACACTCATTTTTTCCTCAATCACTCTCTTTCACTCCCTCCCTCCCTCCCTCCAGGCCTGGTGGAGATGGATGAGGGCCGTAAGATAGTGTTTGCCCCGGGCCAGCAGATCCCCCTGACGGTGGTGAAGTCTGACGGTGGCTACACCTACGACACATCAGACCTGGCCGCCCTGCGCCAGCGGCTCTTTGACGAGAAGGCAGACATCATCATCTACGTGACGGACAGCGGCCAGGTGAGGAGGGTGTGGAGGGAAGTCTGAGTGCCAGTCTGTTTGTGCTATCATGCCTACTCGTTGTCATGCAATACATGTTTGGCTTTGACAAGGACAGCATTTGGGACCAACAAATTTGGGACCATGCTACCTCTGTTGTGCCTCTGAGGTCCTGGCTTTGACACCAGCGGTGTCACCTGCTGAAAATGTAATCCACTTGGGGTCAGCTGTCTGTGTCTTGGTTTCTCTGTGAGAAGACAGTCAGGGACAGGTATGAGTAGAGGACTTCAGAGTGCTGCCCACTCACTAGTTCAAGACCACAAGCATTGCCTTGTCTGAGTGTTCACTGTCATTTTTATGCTGTTGAAGTTTCTACTGGACTGGATCGTACATGCAAAATCATTAGGCTCACCGTCACTAATAGCCTGTCAAACTCTGTCGCAACATTCAACTGGTGTTCAATTCTTTTTTTGTGCTTTTTTTTGTGACTAGTTTATTATGCGCATGTCTGTTTTTTTTCACAACAGGGCACCCACTTCCAGGTAGTGTTTGCAGCGGCTCAGATGATTGGCTGGTACGACCCCAATGTGACACGAGTGGAGCACGCTGGTTTCGGAGTGGTGCTGGGAGAGGACAAGTGAGTATCTACAAATTATTTAAGTTATTTTTTTCCAGGGTCCTATTCATTAGGGCACTCAACAATAAAAGAGTTTGCAACAGAAAACAAAAATTTGTGATTCTTATTGGACAAGTCCAGGGTGCCCCTCCTGTTTCAGTACATTTTCTTCCATTTGGTGCTTAATGAATGCGACCCAGATTGGCATACTCCGACAGACACATGCCTAATTTAGTGTTCATAGCTCAGTATACTGTACTGGGCCGTCCAAGAGAACACCCACCCACTTGTGGCCTCAGCAGCCTATTGAATTAGCACACTTCGCTTTTATTTGTCCATTATTTGCTCTATTGGCCAATTGGTCGCGCATCGTCTTGTTGTGTATGGCTAATCGGAGTATCGTTACCGAGCAGATAATGTCACGTAGTGCATTAATAAAACATCAAACACAGGCAGAGAATATGTTGTGTTGGTCATAAGAGGCTGTAGGGGAGGTGAGAGGAGCCAACTAAGTGGTGGTTAGCGCCTGGTACTTCGCTGTAGCCTGGGAGGAAGCTGAAGCACTGTCAAACGCTGGTCACAGTCCAATACGGGAAAGTGGAAAAGCACACTTCCTTTCTCATGATCACTAATTGAACATGATTTCATTCATTGAACATGATTGGATAGAGCCATGTAAGTGGAACACTACTTATGTTAGATTAGTGGTGAAGGAAGGAAGGATGTGTTTTTGAGGTGGATTTGAACAGGGCCTGAGTGTTGTCTTTGTCTGTTTGTCCACAGAAAGAAGTTTAAGACTCGCTCCGGGGATACGGTGAGGCTGATGGACCTGCTGGACGAAGGCCTGAAGAGGTCCATGGAAAAACTCAAGGAGAAGGACAGGGACAAGGTGACGAATGGATGCTGCCTGTCTTTCCAACATTACTGCATAGCCATAAACTCTTCAACTCTTCGCAAGGCCAAATCAGGTGTGATAGTTGATAGTACTTGGCTGGGACGAAAGTGCACCGCACACGCACCCACCCAAACACTGACAGGAGAGTGTAGAAAACGTCATTACTACAGCCTGAACAGTCATCTTACTAATGAGCGTGAAACTAGCCTGGCTGTGTGAAGTCTTTACTGAAGCTCAACAGTGAGTCCATTTGGAGTTTTAAACAGAGAACAAACAGCTACTGCTCTTGCAGATTGTCTCCTGCGTTGAACACAGCGCTGTGAACGATGCCTCTCTCTCTAATCTTTGTGTTCTAAAGGCTTCTGGGATACAGAAACGCATACTGCTTCCACCTGGCATAGCTGTCTGTCTGCAAATCGCAGCCCGCCTCTTTTTTTCTGATCCTATTACTTGTGTTTGTTTCTATGAAGCAAGAAGAGGTCCTCTGAAGTGTGGTTTGGCTGATATGTTTCTGCTAAGCCTATAATTGTCAAGGATATTGAAAGTTACACACGCTGCATTAAATTATGCGGAAAAGTTAGTGGGCGTATAATTGCGCTGTTCCCTAGGGCGTAATCAATTAAGCAAACGCCGGCTGAGGGAGCCAACTCAGATCTATTCTGAGATATTTTTATTTTGTTAGTGCAGTAAGCGTACCCCCCTCAGCCCGTTTCTCTCCAGGCCCCTACGTAGCATCGTTGGCACCACAGGGCTGGCCACGTGCCCAACCCTGCCACATGAAGCATGCATGAGAGAACCAGCTGTTCCGGACGACCAAGTATGTTGTGAAGAGGTCACGACAAAGCCTTTTCCCCCCTCAGGGACTGAAAAGATTTGGCATGGATCCTCAGATCATCCAAAAGTTCTACAGTTGCACCATCGAGAGCATCCCCCCCCCCCCCCCCCCCCTTTTGTTTTTACATTGCTGCTACTCGCTGTTTATTATCTATGCATAGTCACTTTACCCCTACCTACATGTACAAATTACCTTGACTAACCTGTACCCCCCACACATTGACTGGGTATCGGTATCCCTTGTATACAGCCTCATTATTTTGTTGTAACTTGATTTATTTTTTGCTTTAGTTTATTTAGTAAATATTTTCTTAACTCTATTTTCTTCAAACTGCATTGTTGGTTATTAAGGGCTTGTAAGTAAGCATTTCACGGTAAGGTCTACATTGTTGTATTCGGCGCATGTGACAAGTAAAATTA
This sequence comes from Salvelinus alpinus, assembly GCF_045679555.1. Classification (NCBI taxonomy): domain Eukaryota; kingdom Metazoa; phylum Chordata; class Actinopteri; order Salmoniformes; family Salmonidae; genus Salvelinus; species Salvelinus alpinus. Next base: position 83,321,751 of record NC_092086.1, read on the forward strand.
GATTTTTGTCCCAACCTCATTAAAATTAACCCGCCCTGCTCAAAACACTCAAGCACAAAAATCCTATACATACAAATGCTAAAGAACACAATCCACTCTCTCTCGGTACTTGTGAGCCTGTCCGTACCTAACAGGGTATTTGACTCGACATGGATGTCAGAATGCCAGGTCCAACTCATAGCAGTACAGTACTTCAACTTGTCCCAGATATCTTGTGACACACAGAAACAAGTTGTGACCCATCTCAGATACCAAGTGACTGAACACATGCTGATTGGCTGTAACTCTGATCATAAGATGTCTGTGTGCCCCAGGTTCTGAGCACGGAGGATCTGACCAAGGCCCAGCGCTCGGTGGCGTTCGGCTGCATCAAGTATGCCGACCTGTCTCACAACCGCATCAACGACTACGTGTTCTCCTTCGACAAGATGCTAGACGACCGGGGCAACACGGCCGCCTACCTCCTCTACGCCTTCACCCGCATCAGGTGAGCCATCCCTGGGGAGCTACACTCACCCCCTACCCTTACAGTCCCCTGGTGGTATTAACCCAGAGTGGCCACGCCCCCAATCTGTCTCCATTTATCTGTACATGAGTGGAGGGGGGAAAAGCCGTCTTGTTCAGGGTGGTCGATGGTAACAGACTAAGTCAATAGTGCACTCCCAGGTGGCGGTGGCTCCTGCTGTGGAGGGGTTACACACGTTTGTTTGAGCATTGGGTTTGAAACCCCGGATGCTGCTCATCTTGTAGATCTGCGGTTGTAGATAGCCAAAGAACACAATGGCATTGTTCTGGGATCATTTGGTTCACTGTCAGTCCCCAGTAAGGATCAGATATAGTCTCTTTTGATAGCCGGCATAATGCTCCAACTAATCTCGGTTACCCAGAAGTAAAATTATCTCACGTAAGTTTATCATTTCCTGTTTTACTTCTGGGGGGGAAATGCCATTGACAATTGTGATTACCTTTGGGCAAAGGAAGGAAGCGAAGTCTCCTCCCTCGCAAATGGAAACTCTGGGCCAAACCACTCCCTTCGGCTAATTTCACCCATGTTTATCATGGCCAAAAAGGGAATGTTTGCTTTCATTACTTTTTATGATATAGACAATTTTGACTTTGTGGCTGTGGAACCTAGTGGAAACCGTTTATCATCCTCACACAAGCTTGAAAGTCACTGTGCCAGTTTAAGCACTGCCTTCGCCGCATCCTGATTCGTCCAAATAATCAATGATTCAAACCCTAAACCAGGAACTACTGCTGCTCGTAGTCACGTAATCCTATGTGAGCTTTGACAGATTCTCGCAATTTCATCTGTCCAAGAGAGATTATGCTCCAACGAACTGAACTATCTGGATCTGCAAGTCAATTGTAGTCCCACCTAACACGCGTTGCTATAATCATGTGATAACCTGCCTAGTTACAATGTAATCACAAGGTAGGTACACTTTATAAAATGGAACTGGTCTGCCATTTATATCCTACTTCACATATCCCTTCCCCTCCTGTGTCTGCAGGTCCATAGCCCGGTTGGCTAACATCGACGAGGCAGCGCTCCGTAAAGCAGCAGAGACCACGGAGGTGCTCTTGGAGCACGACAAGGAGTGGAAGTTGGGCAAGTGTCTCCTGCGCTTCCCTGAGATCCTGCAGAAGATCCTGGATGACCTGCTGCTCCACACGCTGTGTGACTACCTGTATGAGCTGGCCACAACCTTCACAGAGTTCTACGACAGCTGTTACTGTATCGAGAAGGACCGCCAGACAGGTAGGGCAGAGACACTGGGGTGATGGAGACTGAGAAAGTGTCCGTCTTTCTATTAGTTGATCTGTCTCCATTACATTCATCCATCCAATGGTCCATACTAAATGCTGGTTATACATATCCCTTTTAGGAGTACTCTTAAAATCTGCGATTTTTCTTTGCTTTGCCATTCGGTAGTTGCTATCGTGCACAGCCTCAGACTTCGGCTGGCCTCAAATAATCCTTAATATCCCATTGTGAGGGACAATCACAAACCACACCATTCAGAGGTGTCAGAGAGCAAGTGACATTGTTAGCCAATCCGCTCACATCTGTAAGCATTTACCCTACAGTGGGCCGCGTCGCTAATGTTAAGTCCTATTTACCCAGGGTTTAGCATATCACAGAGTGTTAACTTAACGTGCTGCTCACGAGTTAGCCCCCAAGTTAGACCTACTCGCAACCAAATTGAGTGTGAATTATAGCACATAAACCCCCTAGAGTCGATTGATACACACTACACTATGGAACTCTATGGAAAGGGGAGACTCTCACAAACACGATCGTGTTCTCACGACCCCACAAGTGTCACGGCACTCGTCTGAAGGTAACCGGTACCCTATTAAAAAAACTAATGGAAGTAAGAAGGTGCCTACCCCAAAACATGGGTTAAATATGTTTAAAAATAGCTGGGTAATATTGATATTATATTTTATGTACAGTACCAGTCAAAAGTTTGGACCAACCGACTCATTTCAGGGTTTTTCTTTATTTTTACTGTTTTCTACATTCTAGAATAATAGTGAAGACATCAAAACTATGAAATAACACATATGGAATCATGTAGTAACCAAAAAAGTGTTAACCAAATCAAAATATGTTTTCGATTTGAGATTCTTCAAATATAAAACCACCCTTTGCCTTGACAGCTTTGCACGCTCTTGACATTCTCTCAACCAGCTTCACCTGGAATGCTACTGTGTGTGTGTATGTGTGTATGCCTGAACAAGGCAGTTAACCCACTGTTCCTAGGCCGTCATTGAAAATAAGAATGTTCTTAACTGACTTGCCTAGTTAAATAAAGATAACGTGTGTGTGTGTGTATATTAATTTATTTTAGGACAGACACTTCAACCTTGTTTCTTATGATTTATTCTTTGACTACCTTTTTTCCATTTATGAATATTATTCAATGGGCTTTAGTAGTAAAGGTCAACATCAATATTTTATCAAATAATTTGTGTATATATATATATACACTGCTCAAAAAAATAAAGGGAACACTTAAACAACACAATGTAACTCCAAGTCAATCACACTTCTATGAAATCAAACTGTCCACTTAGGAAGCAACACTGATTGACAATACATTTCACATGCTGTTGTGCAAATGGAATAGACAAAAGGTGGAAATTATAGGCAATTAGCAAGACACCCCCAAAAAAGGAGTGATTCTGCAGGTGGTGACCACAGACCACTTCTCAGTTCCTATGCTTCCTGGCTGATGTTTTGGTCACTTTTGAATGCTGGCGGTGCTCTCACTCTAGTGGTAGCATGAGACGGAGTCTAGAACCCACACAAGTGGCTCAGGTAGTGCAGTTCATCCAGGATGGCACATCAATGCGAGCTGTGGCAAAAAGGTTTGCTGTGTCTGTCAGCGTAGTGTCCAGAGCATGGAGGCGCTACCAGGAGACAGGCCAGTACATCAGGAGACGTGGAGGAGGCCGTAGGAGGGCAACAACCCAGCAGCAGGACCGCTACCTCCGCCTTTGTGCAAGGAGGTGCACTGCCAGAGCCCTGCAAAATGACCTCCAGCAGGCCACAAATGTGCATGTGTCTGCTCAAACGGTCAGAAACAGACTCCATGAGGGTGGTATGAGGGCCCGACGTCCACAGGTGGGGGTTGTGCTTACAGCCCAGCACCGTGCAGGACGTTTGGCATTTGCCAGAGAACACCAAGATTGGCAAATTCCCCACTGGCGCCCTGTGCTCTTCACAGATGAAAGCAGGTTCACACTGAGCACATGAGCACATGTGACAGACGTGACAGAGTCTGGAGACGCCGTGGAGAATGTTATGCTGCCTGCAACATCCTCCAGCATGACCGGTTTGGCGGTGGGTCAGTCATGGTGTGGGGTGGCATTTCTTTGTGGGGCCGCACAGCCCTCCATGTGCTCGCCAGAGGTAGCCTGACTGCCATTAGGTACCGAGATGAGATCCTCAGACCCCTTGTGAGACCATATGCTGACACATGCACATTTGTGGCCTGCTGGAGGTCATTTTGCAGGGCTCTGGCAGTGCTACTCCTTGCACAAAGGCGGAGGTAGCGGTCCTGCTGCTGGGTTGTTGCCCTCCTACGGCCTCCTCCACGTCTCCTGATGTACTGGCCTGTCTCCTGGTAGCGCCTCCATGCTCTGGACACTACGCTGACAGACACAGCAAACCTTTTTGCCACAGCTCGCATTGATGTGCCATCCTGGATGAACTGCACTACCTGAGCCACTTGTGTGGGTTCTAGACTCCGTCTCATGCTACCACTAGAGTGAGAGCACTACCAGCATTCAAAAGTGACCAAAACATCAGCCAGGAAGCATAGGAACTGAGAAGTGGTCTGTGGTCACCACCTGCAGAATCACTCCTTTTTTGGGGGTGTCTTGCTAATTGCCTATAATTTCCACCTTTTGTCTATTCCATCTGCACAACAGCATGTGAAATTTATTGTCAATCAGTGTTGCTTCCTAAGTGGACAGTTTGATTTCATAGAAGTGTGATTGACTTGGAGTTACATTGTGTTGTTTAAGTGTTCCCTTTATTTTTTTGAGCAGTGTATATATATATATATTTTTTTTATACCTAAAGGGTTCCTAAAATTCTAAATCAAATAGCTAAATGATCCATAGTATGACCATCTTAAAAAAAATAAAAAATCCATATGTCAGTTTAGCACCTCCCCCCCCCCAATGTCTATACTAAAGAATTACATTCTGAATGTCAGCTTGTTTTCCACCCTTAGTAACAATGAAGGCCAATTTGAGTTTTAACCATACAAATGCTGGTCTACAGACCAATGGAAGTCTTTCATGAGTAGTCTATGGGTGGTTCTCAATAACACCCTCTCTTTGCTTTTGTCATCCTTTGCTAAACTGGTTTTAAAGGAGCTGACTGGGATGTATATCATTGGATGACAATGGCATGGACATTACCAAGTGCTTGAATGACTCTAATATGACAATAACAGATGATTTGTTAGTGTGAATGAAGGGGAAGTGGTATAGTTTGTCAATTACATCAATGCCCATGTCCTATAATGACTCGTCTGTTTAATTTGCCCTCCCTCTGGCTTAATTTCTATTGGATCTCCTGATTGTCCCATGGATCGTTGAATCGTGAACATTGATTTAGTGACTGCTCTATTATTGGGATGTGATTCTGTGTAATTTTATTGGATTGAAATGACCTCCGATCTATGTGTTGACCCATCTCTCTCGCTGTCTCTCTCTCGACAGGTGAGGTGGTAAAGGTAAACATGTGGAGGATGCTCCTGTGTGATGCCACTGCCGCCATCATGGCCAAAGGCTTCGATATCCTGGGCATCAACCCTGTCTCCAGGATGTGACCTCATCATAGTGACATCACAATGCCCTCGTCCCATCTCCTCGGACGACAGAAATAAAGAGCCACTTCAACCCATTAACGTCACCTGGGATCTTACTGTATACCAAATAAAATAAAAATTACTGCTTGTAAAAAAAAAAAAAAAAAAAAAAAAAGGATCTAGTACCCTGCTCATCATTCTCCATATAAATGTCAGAATACCTACCAAGAGATTGAGGAATGTCTGGAGAGGCTGCCAAAACAGCAATACTGACTTGAGCTACAGCTCAATAATTGCACAGGGGATTCGAGATGTATGTGTTAGACATTGACCTCTGTTTATTGCAGTAAATCTGGGCTGATCCTGACCCGGCCAAATAATACAGTATTTCAGATGAAAGACGTCAGTCGCGAAGGAAGGAAGCATAAGTAGCTAAACATGTATCCTTTCTTGCCGTGTGGACGGTTAAATAGAGCATATTATTTTGGCTATTTGAGCCTCATTTTTGGGGCCTTTGAAATTGACAGGTTTTCTGTCATCTTAGTCCAGCTACCCCATCTGTCATCTGACTTGAAACCCATATACATATTTATAACCCATGCACCTGTGGTATTGGTCACTTTGAGGACAGCCAAGTGCAGAAGACTTTCCTGTCCTGAAAAAGATTGAATCAAAGTGACTTTTCAATCCACTTTCATATCAATAGGCAATTATTGCTCCCATTTATATATATTTTTGAAAATGTATTTGAAATTGCAATGATTTTCAAATAGATTTTTATTGTATTGATGCATTTACATTTTATCTACGGTTTTGTTAAAGCCTCCATAATTTCCTCACAGTAGAGACTCAAATGCATGATTCGCACTTTAGGTCTGACTTAAACCTGCTGACTGAATATATTTATTTATTTAATTTATTTACTTTGTCCTTTTCAGCATGGTTCCAGCAACTATGGGGGATGTGTAACGAAGCCAGCCCATGTACAGCTTGGCTTGGCTAGGCACAGTTTGCCTTATAGTGTGAATCAGCAACAGAGAGATTTGGGGACAACAGTTGTTCTCCCAAGTGACAGTGGTAGAAGATCCTCACCCTGGCTATTTACCTGCATGCCAAGGTTAAATGAACACTAATGATGAATGCCTTGTCCCATCCTGATAATCAGCTGTGTGATTAATGGAATTGATTTGTCCAGCTAAATGGACAATTGCTTATTATTTACTCATTGCACAGGTAGCTGTGGACTGACCAGATATTGATTAGACTTGACTTAAGTTCTAAATTTCACATGATAACAAGGGGAAGGAGAAATAACGAGGACTAATCAGTTTGTCTTTGTCTCAATGCCAAATATCCTGTCATGGTTGGCGAGGCTCCTTTGTTAGTTAAATACTATATATTTTCTGTGCAGGTTCAATGAACAAGGTGCATCAGTGACTTCGCACAGCTTGTGACAACTGGCTTTACTTAGGTGGTCCTCTTGGGTCCATTGGAGCAAAGGGTGTCCACCATGGCTTTCCACTTCAGCCATTTCTGTGTGAAGACTTTTGCCCCTTGCCAGGGCTTTACTGAGTTTACCACAGCATGTGGTTGCTCACTTATTAGATCCGTGGCCTCAAATTATACTCATTAGCCTCTCAAATGAAATTGGACTAGCCTGATTAATCATCAAAACCAACATTGTATTCTCTGTCATCGCAACTAAGTGTTATGTGTTAGCAGGTGCACTAAATTACTAATTTAGTGATAAGTGATAATCTCACACTCAGAGGCAGCCAAGACTTTAATTGTAAGGCTGTGTTTTCCCATGGGAAAGTTATGCACTGTTGTAGATGGATACAGACTAGTATTATGCTGTAAAGGATGCCATGAGCAATATAAATCACCTCTAAACTTGAGTTGAGCTCATAAACTGTGATAAGTGTCTGTGTATGATCCGTCACCAGAATGTATGAAATATCCATATTTATATGAATCTTTTATCATTCCCCTGCATGACTTTATAGCTAGTCTTCAATACCTACTGGAACAGCGATTCCCAGTGCCTTTATTAAAAATGTATCAATCTTCCACAATATGGGTACTTTGGTGCACATGTCCCCGGTTGAAGGACTGTGCTGAAGGTGTTTTGACAAAGGCTTCAGGAGGAAAATGGTTTACCACATTGTTTTGGCACCGATCTTCAATAACACCTGCAATAGGATTTACTCACAGTGGAATAGAGATCCTCAGCAGTACTCTATAGTTTCATCTTATTCTGTCTCTGGTTCAGCCAGGCGGTGGACTGCACTGCACAAAATGAAGGGTTTTTTCCTCAAATGTTTACTTCAATTTCCATGGACTGTAGTCACAGCCAGGTCTTTTGTGCTATACTACTAGGCTGCCTAGTGTTAGGTTGTTGGAGGAGAGGTTTGGTGTCGAGGGTCTGTGGAGTAATATTTCTGGCCTCTTTGATTCCATATTGACCTTTTGAGTTACAAAGACAGCCCAATTCTGGTATTTTTTTTACACTAATTGGTCTTTTGACTAATCACATCAGATATTTTCACATCAGAGCTTATCTGAATGGTCAAAATACCAATTAGTGAAAAAAAGTTCAGAATTGGGCTGAACATGTAAACACAACCAGAATCATCAAGTTGTCAAGAAACTTCCGAATTGCTCAACCATATGGGATGGCGTTACCCAAACCCAATCTGAAATCTTCGCCACAGGCACTAGCCCTGTTATAAGCTATACGTTTCTCTTCTAAAAGACTGTTATAGAAATTCCACAAAATCCCCTTTTATATCCAGCCTGATGGCCTAACCATGTGAGGTATTTTGGCTTCCCCTTCACATGCAGTTATTCAGCATATTCATGATTTTAGGAGAATGCCTCAGTACTAGGTGCTTAAAGGGGATTCAATAATGTGATCTAGGAGATTAATCAATAAGATATGCAAATGTCATTATGCAAATATGACACGAGTGGGCGATTTGACAGCGTAAATCATTTCCTAAGAATATTGTAACAGAGGAAGAGAGAGAATGTTTGTCTTTGGAACTCAACATCATCATAAGTCCAGACCTGTAAATCTTGTGTGTGATAAAAGCACTGAGTGACATCATCTTCCTCTGGCTGTTAGCTATTTCAGGGTCTTCAGAGAAAACAATCAGTGTGACTGGCTGGCTGGGATTCAAGCAGACTATCACACAACACACACACAAAGCAAAGCAAGAAGACTAGAGAAATCAACATTTTAATCAGTTGTCATTTTGATTCAACACACGTATTACAAAAAGGGATTGCTGCAGTTTTCCTAAAGCTTGAAAACCAATATTTAAGTAAATATATTTGAATATTTCTGAATACAAATATTTTGTTAAATAATTTTGAGGAATAATAAAAGTAATTAATAATAAAATGTAATTAGATAAACTACACATTCATGAACATGTACATCTATAAACATAGTGTAACTGACCCTTTTAGTGAGTATACTGTGATACATTTTGAAGTTTACAACATTACCAGAGAAACACTGTAGTGTCAAGTCAAATACACACATACAACTAAAATGAAGTAATTAGACAATCCCTTTGACAGTAAAATTATAAATACAAAGTACAATTTCGAGGACAGCAACGTGCCTCGCAGAATATCCACCACAATGGCACAAATGTACATGAGAATCTTCACAATTCACAACTGCAAGAGGACGCTTTCCTGAATCCTTAACTTTGTCCCGCTTCAAAGTGTGATGCAACCGAGGCTTTCCTCTCCAAAGAGGTAGATCTGCTCTTGGTATATCTGAACTGTTACACAGGCCCTGTTTTTAACTCTTAAAACCTGTGGCGTCTGGCAGTGCTCTGTCGGAGGCCCCCCTGCCATGCATTAGTAGGCCTGAAACAGTCACTCAAATGGGATGAGATGTTCCATCCTGGTGACAGGCTCCCACATCACTCTTAATAATGAAAAACTCAACCGCCTCCACCTGAACACTTCATCAGACAACCCCTGCTGCGAGTCCAGAGGGGCAATTGTCTCCATAAAAAAATATAAGGTTTCTGGAATTCATATCAGGTCTTGGGTTTAAGACAACTTCTCAGCTCCCCCTCCTGCCTTCCACCCCCTCCTGCAGTCCTCTCTGCTACAGCTGTATGCCTGCAGGCTTCTGTCTGTTTGTGTTGTTCTTTCCTCATCTGTTCCCCTCTCGGGGTAGATGAGGCCTGGGTTCTGTCTCGGAGCTATGACTTAGATCTTGGTCTCTCTGTGGTCAGGTCTGAATGAGTCTCTGATGGCCAGAAGGTTGGAGGCCAGTAGGTGTCCACTCACTCTGTTGTGCCATTCCTTGGATCGGCCCCTGGAAATCACACACAATAACAGGAAGTTAGTACACAGGAAGCGTCACCAGGGTTCAGATGAGACAGTCAGAGAGACACATCGGCCGCATTTCAGGCAGACTACATTGCAGTTGCCTGCCAGACATAACCACATCATATTATATAGCAATCTGATGCGTGACTTCAAAGTAAATGACTTGACGAGCAACCATTGGTTGCTGTATCCCACTGGGCACACAGTGGTTGAATCAACTTTGTTTCCATGTCATTTCAATGAAATTACGTTAAACCTATGTGGAATATATGTTGAATTGACATCTGTGCCCAGTGGGATGTAGCATGACTGCAATATAGTCTGCCTGGAACGCAACCAAACCTTGGTGTAAGAGACACACTGACTAAGACCATTTCACTTTCAATTTCCTCTATATCAGTGTCATTGGCTTTCGCTATTAAGCTCAGCAGACCAAAGAACAGTGAGTTGATTATCGACGATAAGCCAACAAGTACTCAAACCTAATGCCACTAGCACTGCAAATAAACCCAATATGCTAGGCCTGCCCAGCTCTTTTCTATGAGTATTTAAAGAGAGTAGAATGAGGCAGAGATGTTATCTCCGTTACCGCTCAGTTCTGATGTAATGAAGTGAGAAAACCCTGCAGAGATAATCATCATAATCGTGTGAATCTGTCTTGTTGGCAAACCGTCTCGTTCAAATCTCTCTATGCTGCCTAGTGTGATGAGTGTGGGGCTGAGGCCCCGATTCTGACCAGAATTAAGCACGCGTAAATGGAACGGAATTCCCTTTTATGCACTTTTCTCTCTATGCGTATTCCTACCTTGAACTAAAGCATTAGAATAGTGTGCTATTCGTTTTGGATGGAGATTGAATAAATGAAGGTGTGGCGGAGGTGTGTCTACAGACATGGCGGAGTGGCGGAGGTGTGTCTACAGACATGGCGGAGTGGCGGAGGTGTGTCTACAGACATGGCGGAGTGGCGGAGATGTGTCTACAGACATGGCGGAGTGGCGGAGGTGTGTCTACAGACATGGCGGAGTGGCGGAGGTGTGTCTACAGACATGGCGGAGTGGCGGAGGTGTGTCTACAGACATGGCGGAGTGGCGGAGGTGTGTCTACAGACATGGCGGAGTGGCGGAGGTGTGTCTACAGACATGGCGGAGTGGCGGAGGTGTGTCTACAGACATGGCGGAGTGGCGGAGGTGTGTCTACAGACATGGCGGAGTGGCGGAGGTGTGTCTACAGACATGGCGGAGTGGCGGAGGTGTGTCTACAGACATGGCGGAGTGGCGGAGATGTGTCTACAGACATGGCGGAGTGGCGGAGGTGTGTCTACAGACATGGCGGAGTGGCGGAGGTGTGTCTACAGACATGGCGGAGTGGCGGAGGTGTGTCTACAGACATGGCGGAGTGGCGGAGGTGTGTCTACAGACATGGCGGAGTGGCGGAGGTGTGTCTACAGACATGGCGGAGTGGCGTCTACAGACATGGCGGAGTGGCGGAGGTGTGTCTACAGACATGGCGGAGTGGCGGAGGTGTGTCTACAGACATGGCGGAGTGGCGGAGGTGTGTCTACAGACATGGCGGAGTGGCGGAGGTGTGTCTACAGACATGGCGGAGTGGCGGAGGTGTGTCTACAGACATGGCGGAGTGGCGGAGGTGTGTCTACAGACATGGCGGAGTGGCGGAGGTGTGTCTACAGACATGGCGGAGTGGCGGAGGTGTGTCTACAGACATGGCGGAGTGGCGGAGGTGTGTCTACAGATACACCGTATTCTGACCTTCACTTTATTCCCTAATAATTCCACCAATTTTACGCGAGAGGAAACCATGAATACAAGCATTTTGCTACACCCGTAATAACATCTGCTAAACACGTGTATGTGACCAATATGATTTTATTTGAATAAGGTCTAGCGAACCTGCCGGTTCCAAGTGGATAAAGTATCTACTTTTTCCCGATAGAAATAACACCATTCTCCATGCACTATAATTTACAACTAAATACGAGCTATTGGTAAGAGCTCCAGTAGGTACATTTGTAATCCATTTGGATAAGGGCATTGTAAATATAAATGACTCTTGTTTTATATATATATTTTACCTTAAAATCGCTGGAGACAAATGTGAAACCAGTCATATGGCAGCAAACTGAAGCATGCTGTGCCATTATGCAGAATTGTAATTGTATGGCCTTCTAACTTGCAGGGATGGGAACTCTCGAATGTCTTAATTATAGGCTACCCCGACTTTCTCTGTTTCCTATTTCTATCTTGTTAAAAATTTGCCACTATCAGTATCTACCGTCAGTAGGTCTAAAAACAACACATTCAACTGGCAATTTAATGTTAGTTCCCTTCAGTTAGTAGGCCTATAGCCTAAATTATCATTCCATTTAATTACATTGTTTCGTTTACCTTAATTTGCTTCCTCTGTAAACGCCATCATGGCCGTGTGGTTGTTGCTGAGGTTCATTAGTACCAGTTGATAATATAAAAAAATACATGAAGTCGTTATGGAGCGCAGCCCAAGCAGTAAGTTTGAACCTGACGCATGGCGCCATACTTGGCTGTGTCATTACACAGTTCCATGGTTAATGCAGGCAATGGATGAGGGTATAACCCACAGTACTATTGTACACTATTCTCCCTATTATAATTATATGTACACTAATCTACCAACATCACCATGTGCAGAAGAACTGAATGTGGACATTTTTAATTCAATGTATTTTTTTGCGTAAAAGCTCCTCAAACCTGTTTTTTTGTATGATTCTTACAGTTTTTCCTAATCCTAAAAGGCAGTGGTGTAAAGTTAAAATACTTTTAAGTACTACTTAGTTTTTTGGCGTATCTGTACTTTACTATTTATATTTTTGACAACTTTTACTTTTACTCCACTACATTCATAAAGATAATAATGTACTTTTTACTCCTTACATTTTCCTGACACCCAAAAGTACTCGTTACATTTTGAATGCTAGCAGTCTGCCTCTGATCTGGCAGACTCACTAAACACAAACGCTTTGTTTGTAAATTATGTCTGTCTGAGTGTGCCCCTGGCTATCCGTAAATGAAAAAAACAGAAAATCGTGTCATCTGGTTTGTAATATAAGAAATTTGAAATGCTTTATACTTTTACTTTTGATACTTAAGTACATTTAAAACCAAATACTTTTACTAAAGCAATATTTTACTAGGCAACTTTTACTTGAGTCATTTTCTTTTAAGTTATCTTAACTTTAACTCAAGTATGAAAATTGGGTACTTTTTCCACCACTGCTAAAATGTGCCAAAAATAATGTAGTATACTCTAATCAAGTATTTTTTCATCTACCAGTTGGTGTTGAAATGGAGACGAATATGCATATACTGTATTTAGATGGATTTCTTTCATTTATCCCTATTTTCTAAAATCGTTCTCTCAATGTATTCTAGTCTGTCAACAAAATTAGAATGAAATGTACACCGTTTTTAAAGGGATGGCTTAAGATAAATGTACTGATAACCCTATTGAATTAAACTCCACAAGAAAATCTGTTGGCCACCAAGTGGGAGGGTTTTCAGTGGTTCAGTGGTAACATTTATTCAGCGTGCACAAGGGAACCACACTTGCAAAGCCTGTTATGCAACTGAATAAGGTAAGTCTGAATACCAAATACTCAGAAGTGTATAGGAAACGCTTGTGTAGGATTGCCGTAAATTTCTAAATCGGAATCGTGCCCTAAGTGATTAGTCAACTACCCCTACTGATGGTGGGCTATTAGAGCAGCACAATAGCTCCCAGTATAATTCAGGGGGAGAACACTCTCTCCTACTGTCCCTCTCTATGCCCCCCTCATTCCCTTTCACACTTTTCTATCTCCCTCTCCTCCCCCTTCTCTCTCTCTGTGTGCTTCTAGACACCTGTTTTCCATTGCATGGCTTGTTTCATTAAATCAGCCGAAACAAATGGAAACAGCGGTACTCTACCGAACAACCCAGCAGAATCATGCAGGGAATAAATTGATCAGGTAAGAAGCAGGAAATCTATAAGGAAATGTGAAGAGAGCTAAATCATGTGAGCACCAGGGGTGCCTTTCTATTCATTATGTTCCTTCTCTAGATGAGTGTGTCTCTTTTGAGAGGCAGTGATCGCACTTGAGATACTGGTGCAGTCAAAAGCAGAGAATACCTCATTACAGAAGGTAAAGAATAAGCGTGTCTCTGGATATATTTTTTAAAGGCTGTGCATTCTCTCTCCCCTCCCTCCCTCTCACGGTGTTGCCTACCTGGTATCTGTGCGACAGAGGTGTGTGAGTCGGGACCTCTTGGCACCTAGGGGTTCTACCAGGTAGAGACAAGAGAGGACCTGGGCTCTCACCCCCTCCATGGGGGCCTCAGGGTGCTCTGTAGATACAGCGGACACATAAACAGGTCCGGCCGACGAGTCTGACTGCCAGGTCCTGCATGAGAAAATTGTAGAAGATTCTTCTGGTTAATTTAAAAACAGACTTTCAGAATCAAGCTCCGTGAGAAATAGACCCTCAGATATTCAGCCACCATTTGACTAGGTGTTTGAGTAAACAGTCAACATTCCTTTGACTTTGACACTAATGTAACATAATTAGTATAAACGAGCTCTTTCATCATTCACCGTGATGCCAACATGTAGCAATGGTACAGTACAGTAACAAGCAACATGTCAAAACAACTTTAGCCAGAGTGTTCAAGTCCAAGCTGAACTCTGTTTGTCCCTGACTCATCTGTCCCTTGTACTCAGCAGAGTCAGCAGCCTGCCTAAAGACCCATGCAGCATCGTGCAGCACGGTGCAGAATTGGCCTGGCAACGCCTCATTACCTGAGCAGGAGGTGCTCCTGTGGCGGTCGGGGTCCCAGGCCCTGCAGGAGGTAGCGATAGATCTCAGTGTCCTTTGTCAGGGTCTGGACTACTGCCGACTGTTTGAGAGTCTTCTCCCAAAGACCCTGCTCCCTCAGGACCCGCTGGAGGGCCTCTTTCTGGGGGGCATCCACCTCAATGGAGCCCTTCCACAACCGCAGCGGCCAGCCGTCATCCACCTGGTATGGGGAGGGCGGGGAAGGAGAGGAAGAGTGGGTGAGACCTATTGTGAGAATCTAATTTTGAACATATCTCAGCTCAAATTCTCAGTGTGCTTAAATCCCTTTCCTGCAGTCAAATGACCAAATCGCCCTATAGTGGCGTCATTGGTGGAATGTTATTCATATTTTTCATAATTCCATAATTACTAAACATTATGTTTTTAAAACACTGAAAATCTGGTGTTTTTATGTCGAACGGTTTTGTTTTATTTCAGTCTTCTGTGATGTATATAAAGTGTTTTAATGGGATGCAAACTCAAAATTGAATACATTTCAAATCCATATCTGACATTGGACAGTTTTTTGTTTTTGTTGTTGTTGCTCATAACCATGTGTGTGAGGTCTATTCTTTTGTTTCAAAGTAGATTTGTTTAAGACTACCAAGAAACACTGCATAACCCTGGTTTAGTCCACTGCAGTAAAAAGTTAATTGGTCTGACTAACTGGACAATCAATGGTGTTTCGATGTTGACTCATACATAATACCCCTTTTAATAGTCAGCAGTATTCTTTATAGGTGGTGTTGTTTTGGTGTGCTCTCAGAAAAAACATTTCACAACCATGTGACGATGGGGGGGGGGGGGGGGGGGTCACTGTAACCAAGCAGTAACTTGTATCTATTATATGTTATTTGACTACTATTTCATAAATTTGTTAGTTCCTTAATTCATCCATTTATTTGTTTGTCGTTCATTCATTAATTCCATCAGATTCCATCGCACACCTTCTTAAAGGCCAGGTCCACTTGGTCTGGTCCAGAGCACGACTCCCAGCCTTGGCTCTTCTCCCTGGCCTCTCTCAGCAGGTGCTGGGTGGTCTGGTCCAGTCTGGCCCTCTCATCCTGCTCCTCCTCCCCATCCTGAGAGGGCGAACTCCGCCCCCCATCCGCCCAGAGAGCCTCCTCACTGGGGCTGCGCACACTCTGGTCCGGCCAGAACTCTGGAAGCTGGAAAGAGAGAGGAAGAGTTAGCTAGACTTTTCCCACATAAGGTCACATATGACTTAATCTTGATGTCTATCACAAGATATACTGTATGACTTCTTGACCAATCGATATGCTATTGCATCAAGCGAAGATATGGTGACTAAGAGCCTGTTGTTGGCATTCATAAATTCTTGTTTTCTAATATTTTTATTCTGTTTCATCAAGTAAATGCAATGAACTGACTGAACTGAATAACATAGATGAAGTGCCTCTTCATTTAATTTCCCCTGCAGATGGTTTATGGCAGGAATGGGCAACTGGTGGCCCGCGGGCCCCCCTTTTGTAGGTCCGTGGACCAATTTCACACAAAAATACATAAATAATTAAATGTTTAATTTTTTAGGAACTTAGTCGAAGTCTCAACTTACTGTTGAGAGTTAGAATAATAGAATATACAAGGTGCAATTTCAAAAATATGGTTGGGAGGGGTATATGGATGTGGGACCCACGAGCCACTGTGGCCCCTCCGTTTTTCTATGGCCCCCACCCCCATCAAAGTTGCTATCCCTGGTTTACGGTTGTGAACAACAGGGAAGTGCCTTCCTGCTTTTTCTAACGTACTGTACAGTAAGTACTACTGCACAGTGAGAGTACACTCATGAGAGAGTGGTGTGTGCTGTGTCTTGTAACACCCACACACTGTGCACACGTGATGTTAATTAGTGTGGCTAGAACAGGCTGTACTGTAACTGTACTGTAGTGTGTACCTGAAGGAGGCGTAGGGACTCTGTCACCATGTGGGCAAGGCCCTGTGTAGCGGCCAGGTTCTCACTCAGGTCCCTTTGGTCAGGCCTACCCAGGCTGTACTTCCTGTGGCTCGACCTAGGTCAGAGAAACAGGAAATGTCATTACATCAGAGTTAAAGATTTAGGGGGTACAGTTTTGCCATTACTCTATACTCTCCTACAGTTTTTGGAGATCCTTGCAAGCAGACTGTTATTCAATGCTTATGTAAAAAGAAACGTCAGCATCGACTTCCAAACCAAGAAAATCATGTCGCAAAAGCAAAGCAGTTACATTTTTACTAACATCACTGTATCCTTGAAGCACTATATGCCACAACACAACAGTCCGTGGGAGTAGAGTTTATTTGTTCTGGTCATTGTTCCTAGTGTGACATGTTTCAAGGCATAGCTCTGTTTCCAGTGATGGGAGATACAGAGTGTGTATTGTGTTGTGTTATGACTTCCATCTGTGCTCTACTCTGACAGCCTGTGGGGAAACGGTTGAGCCAACTGGCTCCCCTGGACAGGCTGGCATTATACGAGGAGGAGGAGGAGGAGGAAGAGAGGGGGAGGAGGATAGGTATATTGTCTCTCTACATCAGACACAATCAGGCCTGTGCTATGTGACATCACTGGGTCCACGATGCCACTTTTTGATGTGAAGTGTAACTTCTAGACATGCTGTCAGAATACAGGGTGTCAGCAGAGTGTGTGCAGCTGAGTGTGTGTGTGTGTGTGTGTGCGTGTGTCTATCTTCCCAGTGCTTCACTTCAGAGCCAACAACTACAGATAACCAGTCTTGTGAAGTTAATGAGAGTGCCAGAGTCCAAAACAAAGTTCAAAGACTGATGTGTTTTAAAAAATGAGTCACTTGGGCCATCTCTTTCTCTCTCCCTTCCTTTTTCTCTCTTTCCCTCTACCTGTCACTCTCCCTCTTTCACTCCCTTTCTCCCCCTCCCTCTCCTTCTCATTCTCTTGCAGTAACCAGCTGATTAGTATTACAGATATTAAATCTCCTCTATCTGAGAAAAGCCAGATGGGAGATTCAGCAGGGTTACATAAGTTTCTCTCTCACGCTGCAATTAAACTCCCGAGTGGCGCAGCGGTCCAAGGCACCTCATCTCAGTGCTAGAGGCGTCACTACAGACCCTGGTTCGATCCTGGGCTGTGATCGGGAGTCACATAGGGAAGCGCACAATTGGCCCAGCGTCATTAGGGGAGGGTTTGGCCAGGGCAGGCCGTCATTGTAAAATAAGAATTTGTTCTTAACTGACTTGTCTAGTTAAATAAAAAAATTATAAATACAATAAAAAAATAAACCCAGCCGACAGCTATTCCTTACCACACCGGGAAATAGGGTTTTGGCTAGATTACCATAGTTGATGTAATCTCTAGGAATTTAAACAACCCATGAATCTGACGCAGCATAAGAAGGAAAAACTAAAACAACATGTCAAAAACAGACAATTTAAAATCTGCCGTTGTGGCGATGAACACAAAGCAAAGCGCACCGGAGTAATCTTATGCAACAACGGAAGACATTTTACATGTACATTTTAGTCATTTAGCAGACACTCTTATCCAGAGCGACTTACAGTTAGTGCATTCATCTTAAGATAGCTAAGTGAGACAACCACATGTCACAGTCGTAGTAAGTACATTTTTCCTCAATAAAGAAGTTATTGGCAAATCAGTGTTAGTAGGAAAAGACAAGAGCAAGTGTTTTTTTGAGGGGTTGGGGGGGAAAAATTTAAGATACTCTTTCAAGAGGTAGGGTGTCAGACATTTTTCAGGAGATGGGCAAGGACTCTTCTGTCCTAGCATCAGGGCGAAGCTGGTAAGAGGGAATGATATAACTTTGGGACCCAGATCTCCAGACCTCTTCTCGTCTAGAAGTTGCACCGTTCCAGGGTCACCTTACACTCCCCCAATCTTAACTTCAACCATAAGGGCCAAATCCACCAAACTGATCTTAGATCAGCATCTAGACCCTAGATTCTAGGGGAAACTTGACGTCTTCCTCCTTCCCAGAAGGCGGTGCACCGTACCTGGCTGGGTTGCCCTCTCTTTTCAGGGTGTTGAGGTGGAAGAGAGAGGGGGCAAGGCACACAGCGATGTTGGTGGGGGTCATTTGGTTCTCGTCCACGCAGCCCACCACATCTCGGAGGAAGAGGAGGAGTGTCTGCAGGGCCTCCCTGTGCTCATCTGGCAGGAGGAAGATGGCCGCCTGGGCCGCACAGAACTGCTGGTCTTTGGGGAAGTCTGTGGAGAATGAGGAAGGGGTGATCGATGTTAGACTGGAGTGGTGGATAGGATTGATTATACTATATAAATGTCTAAAATTAGTTTCACAATGCCTACTTAACCATCATTAATATTATGATTAGGTAGTACAGTCAGTCACGCAGATTCTGTCCACTTACATTGGTAGATATGCAGGAAGGACTCGCAGAGTTTGCTGGAGAACACAGGTTCTGGTAGATCTCTGAAATACTGTTTCACCATATCAGCCACATCGAATGCTGATTGGCCCTCGTAAGATGCACCCTCTGGGTCCGCCTCCACCATGTCACGCAGGTACTGGATACGAGACTTCACCCCCGACTTACGGAACAGACCCACCTGAGGGGATGAGAGAGTGAAGGTGAGTCTCACCTGAGGGGGGGTGGGGGGTATATTAGACAATTTTAGATATGAAAACATCTAACCAACTTTGAAATTGGGGTGAACTGTCCCTTTAAAGCCTGACCCTAACTATTTCTTGAATAATGTATGAGCAATACTACATCTACTGGTGGTACAGGAGGTTAAAGAGTCCAGTACCTGATCGAGACACTCTGTCCTCAGATAGAATAGAGCCTTGAGGATGCTGGGGGGTAGAGGTTCCCCTGTCTGCTGCATACTGTGGAGGAGGGATACACCAAACACCCTCCTGCCCTTCAGCTCTTGGGCCTTGGCCTTCCGCGGGGGCTTGGGGAACGTCCTGATGGGAGACAAACAATACATGACGGAGGTCAAGGCTTGATGTTGAAGATAACCAGGTTAAAACTGAAACCGGCATGCTAAGTGTAGACCATATATTGTGTTACCTACAGATTATAGAAAAGAGCAGAAGCTCTTAACTCTTAACTCTCCACTCAGAACCCAGTCCTACCTACCTACAGGTTATGGAAAATGTGCTATTTTAATATTTCTACAGTAGGTTTCCTCAAGGAGAAAGCCCCCCACTTCTACAGTATATTAAAGATAATAAATCAAAAACATTAGTAAATACTACAGTAATGTCCCCAAAAACACTGCAGTAAGTACTACAGTTTACTACAGTCCGCTACAGTCCGCAAAAATACCACAGTAAATACTACGGTATACTACAGTCCGCAAAAACACGACACTAAGTGTATAACACTACAGTATATACTTTTCTTTACTACAGCATCTGTACTATAATAAATTGTAAATACTACAGTAAATACTACAATAAAGTCTGCAAAAACACTACAGTGAATACTATAGTATTCCTACCATAGTATACACTATTATATTTTTTCATTTGGGTACACATGCTCTTAGAAGAGGGCTTTGTGTAAAACTCAGATGGGACATTTCTTTTAAAGCCCAATTGGTTTATATGCTGAATAGGTTGTTTTTATAAGCCAGCAAGTGCCGGGGTAACGGCCTGTGTAGCCGAGGAGATAACATGAAGACCATTTAAAGCCTCCCTCTCATTATTCTTCCATAAATCAAGTTCAGGCACCTTGAGATATCAAGCTTCAGAGCCAGTCAAATGTATGATTGCAGAAATGAACCTACTACTGGAATTAAATTCACACATTTTCATACAGCATGATTCTCGTTGATAGTGTTCTCTCCCATTACAAGCAGCATTTCCATTATAGTCCTCAGCTGTTCAATTAAAAGATATCTGCTGCGTCCACCTCATTTCATTACCTTAATGATGTTCTGCTAGTGATTTAATGTGATTGTGTGTGTGTCATAGTCTTAGTGGGTGTGTTTTTCTCTGTGTGTCTCACTCTCACTCACTCTCTATGTGTGTGTGTGTGTGTGTGTGTGTGTGTGTGTGTGTGTGTGTGTGTGTGTGTGTGTGTGTGTGTGTGTGTGTGTGTGTGTGTGTGTGTGTGTGTGTGTGTGTGTGTGTGTGTGTGTGTGTGTGTGTGTGTGTGTGTGTGTGTATTTAGAGAGAAAGCCAAGGGGAAAGGTGTTTGGCCACAGCAAATACAAGACACCACTTGTCTGGAATGGAGCTAGTTCCACAGCAGAGAGGGTGCAGAATACTGAAGCACAGGATCAATGGAAAAGCGAATTGAGGCTGGAGTAGGTTATTTCTTTTGTAGTTAGCTCAATGATTGTTAAAACAAATAGCCCAATTACTCTGCTCTCAAAAAGTAAATTACCCTGTCCTCTTGCCTTAAGCAATCCCTTTTCCTCCAGTTGGCTACACAAATTAATAATGTCAAACACTTTATTAGTGGGGTAGCCAAGTTTTGGGGATCAGGTTTTGAAACATTGGTGAGGAAATAGCTACAAACAATGAAAAGTAATAACTCATTCTGACAAAAACTGATTGGGATGTGCTGAGTTCTCATACATCATCGCATGTAATGCTATTTGAGGTCACTGCCGTCAACCGTCGAGATGATATGTTCCTAAAAATGTGGGAAAACTTTGGTCTCTATTCAATCTGTGTCGCTGAAGCGTTACAGACTGCGTGATATAAATGTTAAGGTCATTCCCGATTGAGCCGACATATGCAGCGTTTACCGTGAATGCAGTCTCCGCTGACGCGGGAACATTGCCTTTAAATTTCAATCACGCTGTAATGCTGAGCTTCCGTGATACGGATTGAATGTTTGGGAGTGTAAACAGATGTTTTGTCAGAAAGTAGAATCGGTTTGGATCAAATGAGGTGAGATAAGGGAGGTAAAGGCAAAAAAAAAGGCCATGGTGGCAAAGTAAATACAATATAGCAAGTAAAACACTGGAATGGTAGATTTGCAGTGGAAGAATGTGCAAAGTAGAGATAGAAATAATGGGGTGCAAAGGAGAAAAATAAATAAATACAATAGGGGGAGAGGTAGTTGTTTGGGCTAAATTATAGATGGGCTATGTACAGGTGCAGTAATCTGTGAGCTGCTCTGACAGCTGGTGCTTAAAGCTAGTGAGGGAGATATGTGTTTCCAGTTTCAAAGATTTTTGTAGTTCATTCCAGTCATTGGCAGCAGAGAACTGGAAGGAGAGAAAGGAAGAATTGGTTTTGGGGGTGACCAGAGAGATATACCTGCAGGAGCGCGTGCTACAGGGGGGTGCTGCTATGGTGACCAGCGAGCTGAGATAAGGGGGGACTTCACCTAGCAGGGTCTTGTAGATGACCTGGAGCCAGTGGGTTTGGCGACGAGTATGAAGCGAGGGCCAGCCAACGAGAGCGTACAGGTCGCAGTGGTGGGTAGTATAAGGGGCTTTGGTGACAAAACGGATGGCACTGTGATAGACTGCATCCAATTTATTGAGTAGGGTATAGGAGGCTATTTTGTAAATGACATCGCCGAAGTCGAGGGTCGGTAGGATGGTCAGTTTTACAAGGGTATGTTTGGCAGCATGAGTGAAGGATGCTTTGTTGCGAAATAGGAAGCCAATTCTAGATTTAACTTTGGATTGGAGATGTTTGATGTGAGTCTGGAAGGAGAGTTTACAGTCTAACCAGACACCTAGGTATTTGTAGTTGTCCACATATTCTAAGTCAGAACCGTCCAGAGTAGTGATGTTGGACGTCGGGCAGGTGCAGGCAGCGATCGGTTGAAGAGCATGCATTTAGTTTTACTTGTATTTAAGAGCAATTGGAGGCCACGGAAGGAGAGTTGTATGGCATTGAAGCTCATCTGGAGGGTTGTTAACACAGTGTCCAAAGAAGGGCCAGAAGTATACAGAATGGTGTCGTCTGCGTAGAGGTGGATCAGAGACTCACCAGCAGCAAGAGCGACATCATTGATGTATACAGAGAAGAGAGTCGGTCCAAGAATTGAACCCTGTGGCATCCCCATAGAGACTGCCAGAGGCCCGGACAACAGGCCCTCCGATTTGACACACTGAACTCTATCAGAGAAGTAGTTGGTGAACCAGGCGAGGAAATCTCTCTGATCATGCCTAGAATAATGCCTTGTAATGCTGGTTAATGCTATGTAACTTAAGCTTTATGTGAATCCATACATTTTGCAATGTTAATTAAATACGCTTGCATTTAGAATTCAATTCTCAAACCTGTCTTTACCTTCCTTTTACTGTTACTCAACTATGGTCTCTTCCATATTGCTAAATCATATTTATGGATCAGATATTCAGTTTAATAGACTTTGTTAACATACAAGCTACATAGTCTTATCACAGGTCGCATGTGTGGTATATATAAATAATATTTACTACCAGTCAAAATTTGAACACACCTAATCATTCCAGTGTTTTTCTTTATTTTGACTATTTTCTACATTGTAGAAAAATAGTGAAGACATCAAAACTATGAAATAACACATCGAATCATGTAGTAACCAAAAAATTGTTCAACAAATCAAAATATATTTTAGATTCTTCAACGTAGCCACCCTTTGCCTTGATGACAGCTTTGCACACTCTTGGCATTCTCTCAACCAGCTTCATGAGGTAGTCACCTGGAATGCATTTCAATTAACAGGTGTGCCTTGTTAAAAGTGAATTTGTAGAATATCTTTCCTTCTTAATGCGTTTGAACCAATCAGTTGTGTTGCAGGGGTGGTATACAGAAGATAGCCCTATTTGGTAAAAGACCAAGTCCATATTATGGCAAGAACAGCTCAAATAAGCAAAGAAAATGACAGGCAATCATTACTTGAAGACATGAAGGTCAGTCAATACGGAAAATGTCAAGAACTTTGAAAGTTTCTTCAAATGCAGTCGCAAAAACCATCAAGTGATAAGAAAAAACTGGCTCTCATGAGGGCCGCCACAGGAAAGGAAGACCCAGAGTTACCTCTGCGGCAGAGGATAAATTAATTATAGTTAACTACGCCTCAGATTGCAGCCCAAATAAATGCTTCACAGAGTTCAAGTAACAGACACATCTCAACATCAACTGTTCAGAGGAGACTGCATTCTGCAGCGATACGCCATCCCATCTGGTTTGCGCTTAGTGGGACTATCATTTGTTTTTCAACAGGACAATGACCCAAAACACACCTCCAGGCTGTGTAAGGGCTATTTGACTAAGGAGAGGGATGGAGTGCTGCTTCAGATGACCTGGAATCTACAATCACCTGACCTCGCCTCCACAATCACCTGACCTCAACCCAAATGAGATGGTTTGGGATGAGTTGGACAACAGAGTGAAGAAAAAGCAGCCAACAAGTGCTCAGCATATGTGGGAACTCCTTCAAGACTGTTGGAAAAGCATTCCTCATGAAGCTGGTTGAGAGAATGCCAAGAGTGTGCAAAACTATCATCAAGGCAAATGGTGGTTACTTTGAAGAATCTCAAATATAAAATATATTTTGATTTGTTTCACACTTATTTGGTTACTACATGATTCCATATGTGTTATTACATAGTTTTGATGTCCTCAATATTATTCTACAATGTAGAAAATAGTACAAATAAAGAAAAACCCTTGAATGAGTCGGTGTGTCCAAACTTTTGACTGGTACTGTACATAAAATATAATATTTACATACACTTAGGTTGGAGTCATTAAAACTCGTTTTTCAACCACTCCACAAATTTCTTGTTAACGAACTATAGTTTTGGCAAGTCGGTTTGGACATCTACATTGTGCATGACACAAGTAAATTTTCCAACAATTGTTTACAGATTATTTCACTTATAATTCATTGTATCACAATTCCAGTGGGTCAGAAGTTTACATACACTAAGTTGACTGTGCCTTTAAACAGCTTGGAAAATTCCAGAAAATTATACAATGGCTTTAGAAGCTTCTGATAGGCTACTTGACATCATTTGAGTCAATTGGAGGTGTACCTGTGGATGTATTTCAAGGCCTACCTTCAAACACAGTGCCTCTTTGCTTGACATCATGGGAAAATCAAAAGAAATCCGCCAAGACATCAGAAAAACAACTGTAGACCCCCACAAGCCTGGTTCATCCTTGGGAGCAATTTCCAAATGCCTGAAGGTACCACGTTCATCTGTACAAACAATAGTACACAAGTATAAACACCATGGGACCACACAGCCGCCATACCGCTCAGGAAGGAGACGCGTTCTGTCTCCTAGAGATGAATGTACTTCGGTGCGAAAAGTGCAAATCAATCTCAGAACAACAGCAAAGGACCTTGTGAAGATGCTGGAGGAAACAGGTACAAAAATATCTATATCCACAGTAAAACTAGTCCTATATCGACATAACCTGAAAGGCCGCTCAGCAAGGAAGAAGCCACTGCTCCAAAACCGCCACAAAAAATCCAGACTACGGTTTGCAACTGCACATGGGGACAAAGATCGTACTTTTTGGAGAAATGTCCTCTGGTCTGATGAAACAAAAATATAACTATTTGACCATAATGACCATTGTTATGTTTGGAGGAAAAAGAGGGAGGCTTGCAAGCAGAAGAACATCATCCAAACCGTGAAGCATGGGGGTGGCAGCATCATGTTGTGGGGGTGCTTTGCTGCAGAAGGGACTGGTGCACATCACAAAATAGATGGCGTCATGAGGACGGAAAATTATGTGGATATATTGAAGCAACATCTCAAGACATCAGTCAGGAAGTTAAAGCTTGGTCACAAATGGGTCTTCCAAATGGACAATGACCCCAAGTATACTTCCAAAGTTGTGGCAAAATGGCGTAAGGACAACAAAGTCAAGGTATTGGAGTGGCCGTCACAAAGCCCTGACCTCAATCCTATATAAAATTTGTGGGCAGAACTGAAAAAGCGTGTGCGAGAAAGGAGGCCTACAAACCTGACTCAGTTACACCAGCTCTGTCAGGAGGAATGGGCCAAAATTCACCCAACTTATTGTTTGAAGCTTGTGGAAGGCTACCAGACACGTTTGTCCCAAGTTAAACAATTTAAAGGCAATGCTACCAAATACTAATTGAGTGTATGTAAACGTTTGACCCACTGGGTATGTGATGAAAGAAATTAAAGCTGAATAAATCATTCTCTCTACTATTATTTTGACATTTCACATTCTTGAAATAAAGTGGTGATCTTAACTGACCTAAAACGGGGCATATTTACTCGGATTAAATGTCAGGAATTGTGAAAATCTGAGTTTAAATGTATTTGGCTAAGGTTATTGCTCTGAAAGTATCCTGTGTTTTGTGTTGAGAGAGGCAAGGTGGCAACTTCACATAAATAGTGAATTCTGCTTCCAATCTTCCACCTCTTCCGCCCTTCCTCCCCCACTTCCCCTTCTCTTCCTCTTCCACCTTTCCCTCATCGCACTACCACTTTCCTTTGATTCTTCTGGTCCAACCCCTCCTTTTCTCTACCTCAACTCTACCTTCCCCATCCCATCTCTCCTCTCCCTCTCCCCCCTCTTCACTTCCCCTCCCATTTCTTACCAGTTCCAGCCCTGCTTGCTGGAGGGGGAGTACTTGTCCATGAGAGCGGTGAGTTTAAGTAGCGAGAGCTTCCGCAGCAGGTGGAGGTGAGAGACAGGCTGGGCCTCGACCCCTGGGCTGCTGGCAGTCACTGAGGGAAGGCTCTGCTCGCTTGACCAGTGGTGCTGGCTCCGTCTATAGAACAGACACAACAGAACAATGATTTGTTCAGTGATAGAGTTCATGCATTTACAATATGATTTATCAAAACCTATTTGCATTTTTATTCTCAATGATACAATTACATAAGTAATGGATCTGTATGTACGAGTAATACACTTCCAATATGCCTTTTTAATGAGCGCTCAGGCCAGCTGTCCTTCTCCACAGCCTGTTCTCACCTGATATTGCGTGGTAGTGACTGAACCTCTGTGCCATCTCCATCCACAGATTCTTTTTCTAGGCTCTCCCTGTCCCTGTCCCCATCTCCCTCCCCCTCCACGGCTCCCGGCCCCAGCTCCTCAGCCTCCTTGATCTCCAGGTGGATGTGGTTGGAGGAGGAGGAGGGGCAGGGAGAGGGGGTGGAGCTGCGGTTAGAGTCAGAGTCAGAGTCCTCTGACAGTTTGTCCGTCCAGGTGTTGACGAGTTGCTGCAGGTCGCTGATACGCTCCATCACGCTGTCCAGCGCAGAGAACACATCATTGTTTTCGCTGATCTCCCCCGTCTCTGCCGCCCTGTGATGCTCCACCTCCTGGCCAATCACCTGGCCTATCGGCACGTTGTCATAGATACTGGCCCGGTGGTCCAATGAGGCTGGGGGGCTGCAGCAGGGGGAATCCTGGTCCTTGGCCGCTGCGCTCCCCCTGCTTCGTCGCCCACGGTACCCGTGGAAGCTCCCAGTTCTCCAGTTGACGGAGGTGTTGTCTATGGGCAACAGGACATTGTTGTGAGTGAGGGCAGTGGGGAACGTTCCTGGCTTGTGTCCCTGGGGGATCTGGAAGACCAGGCTCTCGTGGTTATTCCTCTCGTCCTTGTAGTCTTGGAGCTCTCGGACCGGGCCGCTGTGGAGACCTTCCTGATACTGTTCTCGGGCCCCGCCGGTTCGTTTGCAGTTGCTGCGTACCCTGGTGATGGGGCTTGGGGTGCTGACAGTACTGCTGCTCTCCGATGTGCTGGGGCTGCTGCTGCCTGAGTGGGGGGAGGATGGTGAGGAGGAGGCCTGGCTGCCCGGCCGGTCCCTATCCCTGTCCTGCAGGGTGGAGATGTCCAGGCACTGCAGCCGTCTCAGCCTGTGCTCCACATCCAGACCCTCCTGGAGCACGGGGCCAGAGATGACCAGCCTGGTCCTGCTGTGGCCACTGTGGCCTGGGGAGCAGAGGGTGGATGTGCTCCTCAGACGCAGCTTCTCCATCTTCCTCAGCAGACTAGGGCCCTTCTTCCTGGGGGGCTTGTCCGGGAAGCGCTCCTCAGCACTGCTGAAGCCGAGCATCTCACCCCCTGGGGAGGGGGGCCCGCTGAACGACGTGTCCAGGGACATGGTCTTGTTGGTGGAGGAGCAGCGAGACGAGCTCCTGCTGGTCTCTTGGTCGTCAGTGGCAGTCTTGCGGCCCTCACGGCCCTCACTCTCAGTGCTGCTGGTGCTGTGGAGGGAGCAGACCTCATGGCGGTCGTTGGCTTCACACGGGGACATATCATGACTGTCCGGGGAACACAGGAAGCCCATCCCCTCTAGTCGACGCCAGCGCCTTGTCTGCCTCTCGTAGGCCCATTTGGCGCTGATGGCACAGGGCTCCTCATCCTCTGACTCCTCCAACTAAGAATTACAAGACAATAATCAAGGTACTGTATGAGCCATGTCTCCCCCAAAAAATCAGGGCCATCTATTTCTGGACATCGTGTAACTCGTCAGAGATATGTTTTATTTCTTTTATGTTTTTGAGTAGATCAGCTTTATTTTTGCAGATAGATTTTGGCCTCTGTCAATGTAAATTGTCTGCATAATTTCCAATCCCCCATGTACAGTGGGGAGAACAAGTATTTGATACACTGCCGATTTTGCAGGTTTTCCTACTTACAAAGCATGTAGAGGTCTGTCATTTTTATCATAGGTACACTTCAACTGTGAGAGACGGAATCTAAAACAAAAATCCAGAAAATCACATTGTATGATTTTTAAGTAATTCCTTTGCATTTTATTGCATGACATAAGTATTTGATACATCAGAAAAGCAGAACTTAATATTTGGTACAGAAACCTTTGTTTGCAATTACAGAGATCATACATTTCCTGTAGTTCTTGACCAGGTTTGCACACACTGCAGCAGGGATTTTGGCCCACTCCTCCATACAGACCTTCTCCAGATCCTTCAGGTTTCGGGGCTGTCGCTGGGCAATACGGAATTTCAGCTCCCTCCAAAGATTTTCTATTGGGTTCAGGTCTGGAGACTGGCTAGACCACTCCAGGACCTTGAGATGCTTCTTACGGAGCCACTCCTTAGTTGCCCTGGCTGTGTGTTTCGGGTCGTTGTCATGCTGGAAGACCCAGCCACGACCCATCTTCAATGCTCTTACTGAGGGAAGGAGGTTGTTGGCCAAGATCTCGCGATACATGGCCCCATCCATCCTCCCCTCAATACGGTGCAGTCGTCCTGTCCCCCTTGCAGAAAAGCAGCCCCAAAGAATGATGTTTCCACCTCCATGCTTCACGGTTGGGATGGGTTCTTGGGGTTGTACTCATCCTTCTTCTTCCTCCAAACACAGCGAGTGGAGTTTAGACCAAAAAGTTATATTTTTGTCTCATCAGACCACATGACCTTCTCCCATTCCTCCTCTGGATCATCCAGATGGTCATTGGCAAACTTCAGACGGGCCTGGACATGCGCTGGCTTGAGCAGGGGGACCTTGCGTGCGCTGCAGGATTTTAATCCATGACGGCGTAGTGTGTTACTAATGGTTTTCTTTGAGACTGTGGTCCCAGCTCTCTTCAGGTCATTGACCAGGTCCTGCCGTGTAGTTCTGGGCTGATCCCTCACCTTCCTCATGATCATTGATGCCCCACGAGGTGATATCTTGCATGGAGCCCCAGTCCGAGGGTGATTGACCGTCATCTTGAACTTCTTCCATTTTCTAATAATTGCGCCAACAGTTGTTGCCTTCTCACCAAGCTGCTTGCCTATTGTCCTGTAGCTCGTCCCAGCCTTGTGCAGGTCTACAATTTTATCCCTGATGTCCTTACACAGCTCTCTGGTCTTGGCCATTGTGGAGAGGTTGGAGTCTGTTTGATTGAGCGTGTGGACAGATGTCTTTTATACAGGTAACGAGTTCAAACAGGTGCAGTTAATACAGGTAATGAGTGGAGAACAGGAGGGCTTCTTAAAGAAAAACTAACAGGTCTGTGAGAGCCGGAATTCTTACTGGTTGGTAGGTGATCAAATACTTATGTCATGCAATAAAATGCAAATTAATTACTTAAAAATCATACAATGTGATTTTCTGGATTTTTGTTTTAGATTCCGTCTCTCACAGTTGAAGTTTACCTATGATAAAAATTACAGACCTCTACATGCTTTGTAAGTAGGAAAACCTGCAAAATCGGCAGTGTATCAAATACTTGTTCTCCCCACTGTATATTGTTTTGTAAATATATATAGCATTTTAAATATAGATTTTTAAAATATATTTTCCTTCTTTATTATATCTTCCACAAAGATAACAAAATTCTGAGATAACAAGTCTCTGAGAACATTAAATGTCCAATGCAGCCATTTTTATATCAATGTCAAATAATTTCTGGGTAACAATTAAGTACCTTAATGTGATTGTTTTCTATTAAAATTATCCAAAAATATCAAGAATAGCTTCTTAGCAAAGAATAATTTCACAAGCAAAAATTTTGCGAGGACTGTCTGAGTGGGGAGGAGAGGTTATTGGCAGAGAGGTTAGGAACTCTCTTATTGGTCTATTTACCGCATGGTGATGTCACTATGGAAGGCCAAAACTCCATCCCACCAAAACAGGCTGAAATTTAATTTCTCTTTTTCATCTAGCTCTTAGAACACTCATCTAGAATTCGTTTTCACAATTTCACAGTACTATTCCAACCTCATAGTTATGGAAATGTATATAAAATATAGGAAAATCTAGTTTTTAGATCTAGTAAAATTATTATGCAACATGATTAATTCTAGATGAGTTTTCACCCTAATTATCTTTCTCTGCACTTTCTCAAACAAAGACTATTGAAGTTTTGAGGAGTTTTGGAGGTGGGTGGAGCTATCTACCTAGTCATCAATATCAGTGGAAATCGATGCGTTAAATGCTAACTAGGAGCTTTTCCTCTGGTTACTGCGGTGTCTTTGACAGAGCTGCCATGTTGGTGTTCCATGGTGTTCACTCTCACTCACCCGTCTCTTTGATCTGCCCAGCTCCAGCCTCAGCTCCACACATTTGTTTAAAGTGCTTAATCTCCTGTAAGCAGAGGAGAAGAATGGCGGTTAAAACAAGCACAGCAGCATGGGACCCAATCGAAAACTAACGCACTCACACACTCTGTCTTTCTCTCTTTCTTTCTCTCTCTCTCTCCTCTCTCTCTTTCCCCAGCCCAATGAAGTATTCCAGCACTACATACACTTCATCAGTAGAACAAGGAGTCATGGTGAGAAGGAGGGAGTGGATGTAAAGTCCAGCTACTCACCTGCAGAGTGAATCAAGTGCATCCTTATCCAGAAAACTGTGATCAGTCTTTACCCAGTCTATATCAATGGGGAACCTGCAATCTGAGAGGCAAACAAGGCAAATGAAAGCGTGATATGACACTGTTTGTTAT
This sequence comes from Salvelinus alpinus, assembly GCF_045679555.1. NCBI lineage: Eukaryota > Metazoa > Chordata > Actinopteri > Salmoniformes > Salmonidae > Salvelinus > Salvelinus alpinus. Next base: position 83,352,607 of record NC_092086.1, read on the forward strand.
GGATGAGCAAATATGTGGATGTGGTGTGTACTGTAATAGATTCTGTTTGATGGCTTGAGAGGATTACTATTTGATATTTACCTTTGTATAATTGCACGTACTGGGGAAAGCCGGCCGCTCTCAGCCAATCACAAGCCTCCTTCGCTTCGATCTCTGCAAACAAAAAAACAATATTCAAATTACAATTATTTTCTGGTTGGCCCATTTTAATAACAGGGCAAATATTTGTGCATATTAAGCGAACTATTTTACGCTTTAATTACACTCGCAAAAATATTGCGGACAAAAATAGAAGCGCATCTCTCATTTTTCTCCTCATCTCTGAGAGGGTATACTCATACAGTGGATTTTTGGAAGAGGCCATCCTAATTGCTCCTAATTGGCTAACGTGGCGTGTGTGTGTCAGACACAGAAAAGGCAGACATCGTTTGTCAGAAGTGGCTTCAGTCCCTCTGGCCACACACAGCCTTTCATGTCCCCTCTGTTGAGGTTCCACCCATCTGCTAACTCCCACCATTGACATAGTACTGTCAGGGACAGATGGTGGAAAGAAGTGCAATCTTTCTTCAAACTCACTGGTACTTCATGAAATAAAACCCAGAGAGAAAGAGAGAGAACGTTAAAGAGAGAAAACGATAAAGAAACAACAAGAGAGAGTACTTGGAATTAGGTGTTTTTCTCCTAGGCTGTGGGGGTCAGGGGAAGACAGCTGGAGGTTGAGTTACAAAGAGGCGGCAGGTAGCCTAGCGGTTAAGGCGTTGGGCCAGTAACCGAAAGGTTTGCTTGTTCAAATCCCAAAGCCGACTAAGTGAAGCATCTGGCGATGTGCCCTTGAGCAAGGCACTTGAGCCTACTTGTTCTTGTAAGTTGCTCTGCATAAGAGTGTCTGACAAAATTACAACAAAAGATATGTAAACAGGGGAAAAACAAGCTGTGAATATCACAAGACTCCTTTGATCCAGGGGAGATAAACTCTGCTAGATGGGAACGGGGTTCATCAAATCAACAGCCAGGTTTGATCACTTAGTGTTAGAGGAGGATGATTTCTGTTCCTGTCCAATATTGACTGGCTTTCATCAGGCTGTCCACTCAAGAGAAAGCTTCAAACTGTAACTAGTGCCTGTAACCTGGTTCAGGTTCCCAATCAACCTAACAGGGTAGTTACAAACATCACAGGAATTAAATCATCAACATGTATAGATCACATCTTTACTAATGCTGCATAAATATGTTTGAAAGCAGTATCCAAATCCCTAGGATGTAGTGATAACAATATAGTAGCCATATATAGGAAAACTAAAGTTCCTTAAGCTGGGCCTAATATAGTGTATAAAAGGTCATCCAATAAGTTTGGTAGTGATTCCTATGTTGTTGATGTAAAGACTATTTGTTGGTTCATTGTGTGTAATGACAAGCAACCAGATGCTGCACTTGACACATTTACAAAATGTCTTATCTCAGTTACTAATAAGCATGCACCCATTAAGAAAATGACTGTAAAAACAGTGAAGTCCCTGTGGATTGATGAGGAATGGAAAAATTGTATGGTTGAGAGGGATGAGGCAAAATAAATGGAAAATAGGTCTGGCTGTACAACTGATTGGCAAACGTACTGCAAATTGAGAAATCATGTGACTAAACTGAATAAAAAGAAGAAGAAACTACACTATGAAACAAAGATAAATGACAAAGAAAGATAATAAAAAGCTTTGGAGCACCTTAAATTACATTTTGGGCAAACTCTTCTCCATCATTCATTGAATCAGATGGCTCATTCCTCACACAACTCACTGACATTGCCAACTACTTTAATGATTTTGCAAACTTAGGCATGAAATGCCAGCAACAAACATTGACACAACACATCCAAGTGCATCTGACCAAATTATGAAAGACAAGGGTTGTAATTTTGAATTCCGTGAAGTAAGTGTGGAAGGTGAACAAATGAAAGTTGTCTATCATCAATGACAAGCCACTGGGGTCTGACAACTTGGATGGAAAATTACAGAAGATAATAGCGGACAATATTGCTACTCCTATTTCCCAGATCTTCAATTTAAGCCTACTAGAAAGTGTGTGCCCTCAGGCCTGGAGGGAAGCAAAAGGTTTTCCCTACCTAAGGTTTTCCCTACCTAAGAATAGTATAGCCTTCTTTACTGGTTCAAATAGCCGGCCAATCAGCCTGCTACCAACCCCTAGTAAACTTTTGGGAAAAATTGTGTTTGACCAGATTTCCCCTTTATTTAACCAGATACAATGCTATTTTACAGTAAACAAATTGACAACAGACTTTCAGTATGCTTTTAGGGAAGGACATTCAACAAGCACAGCGCTTACACAAATGACTGATAGAAATGTATTAAAAAAATATTGTGGAGGGCGTTTTGTTAGACTTCAGTGAGGCTTTTGACATTATCGATCATAGTATGTTGCAGAAAAAACATATGTGTTATGGCTGTACACCCCCTGCTATAATGTGGATAAAGAGTTATCGGTCTAACAGAACACACAGGGTGGTCTATAATGGAAGCCTCTCCAACAAAATCCAGGTTGAATCAGGAATTCTCCAGGCAGCTGTCTAGGCCCCTTACTTTTTTCAATATTTACTAACGACATGCCACTGGTTTTAAGTAAAGCCAGGAATATCTAAACTCAGCAAAAAAAAGAAATGTCCTCTCACTGTCAACTGTGTTAATATTCAGTAAACTTAACACATGCAAATATTTGTATGAACATAACAAAATTCAACAACTGAGACATAAACTGAACAAGTTCCACAGACATGTGACTAACAGAACTGGAATAATGTGTCCCCGAACAAAGGGGGGTCAAAATCAAAAGTAACAGTCAGTATGTGGTGTGGCCACCAGCTGCATTAGGTATTGCAGTGCATCTCCTTCTCATGGACTGCACCAGATTTGCCAGTTCTTGCTGTGAGATGTTACCCCACTCTTCCACCAAGGCACCTGCAAGTTCCCGGACATTTCTGGAGGGAATGGCCCTAGCCCTCACCTTCCGATCCAACAGGTCTCAGACGTGCTCAATGGGATTGAGATCCGGGCTCTTCGCTGGCAATGGCAGAACACTGACATTACTGTCTTGCAGGAAATCACGCACAGAACAAACAGTATGGCTGGTGGCATTGTCATGCTGGAAGGTCATGTCAGGATGAGCCTGCAGGAAGGATACCACATGAGGGAGGAGGATGTCTTTCCTGTAACACACAGCATTGAGATTGCCTGCAATGACAACAAGTTCAGTCTGATGATGCTGGGACACACTGTCCCAGACCATGACGGACCCTCCACCTCCAAATCTGTCCCGCTGCAGAGTACAGGCCTCGGTGTAATGCTCATTCCTTCGACGATAAACGCGAATCTGACCATCACCCCTGGTGAGACAAAACCGCGACTCGTCAGTGAAGAGCACTTTTTGCTAGTCCTGTCTGGTCCAGCAACGGTGGGTTTGTGCCCATAGGCGACGTTATTGCCGGTGATGTCTGGTGAGGACCTGCCTTACAACAGGTCTACAAGCCCTGTCCAGCCTCTCTCAGCCTATTGCGGACAGTCTGAGCACTGATGGAGGGATTGTGTGTTCTTGGTGTAACTCAGGCAGTTGTTGTTGCCATCCTGTACCTGTCCCGCAGGTGTGATGCTCGGATGTGCCGATCCTGTGCAGGTGTTGTTACATGTGGTCTGCCACTGCGAGGACAATCAGCTGTCTGTCCTGTCTCCCTGTAGCGCTGTCTTAGGCGTCTCACAGTACGGACATTGCAATTTATTGCCCTGGCCACATCTGCAGTCCTCATGCCTCCTTGCAGCATGCCTAAGGCACATTCATGCAGATGAGCAGGGACCCTGGGCATCTTTCTTTTGCCGTTTTTCAGAGTCAGTAGAAAGGCTTCTTTAGTGTCCTAAGTTTTCATAATTGTGACCTTAATTGCCTACGGTCTGTAAGCTGTTAGTTTCTTAACGACCGTTCCACAGGTGCATGTTCCTTAATTGTTCATGGTTAATTGAACAAGCATGGGAAACAGTGTTTAAACCCTTTACAATGAAGATCTGTGAAGTTATTTGGATTTTAAGAATTATTTTTTGAAAGACAGGGTCCTGAAAAAGGGACGTTTCTTTTTTTGCTGAGTTTATGTATGCGGATGACTCAACAATATACACGTCAGCCACCACAGCAACTGAATTGACTGCAACACTTCAAAGAACTGCAGTTAGTTTCAGAATTGGTGGCAAGGAATAAGTTTATCCTAAATATTTCAAAAACTAAAAGCATTGTATCTGAGATAAATCATTCACTAAACCCTAAACCTCAACTAAATCTTGTAATGAATAATGTGTAAATTGAGCAAGTTGAGGAGACTAAACTGCTTGGAGTAACCCTGGATTGTAAACTGTCGTGGTCAAAACATATTGATACAACAGTAGCTAGGATGGAGAGAAGTCTGTCCATAATAAAGATCTGCTCTGCATTCTTAACAGCACTATCAACAAGGCAGGTCCTACAGGCCCTAGTTTTGTCACACCTGGACTACTGTTCAGACGTGTGGTCAGGTGCCACAAAGAGGGACTTAGGAAAATTGGAATTGGCTCAGAACAGGGCAGCATGGCTGGCCCTTGGATGTACACAGAGAGCTAACATTAATAATATGCATGTCAATCTCTCCTGGCTCAAAGTGGAGGAGAGATTCACTTCATCGCTACTTGTATTTGTGAGAAGTTGAATGTTGAATGCACCAAGCTGTCTATTTGAACTGCTGGCACACAGCTCGGACACCCATGCATACCCCACAAGACAAGCCCCCAAAGGTATCTTCACAGTCCCCAAGTCCAGAACAGACTATGGGAGGTACACAGTACTACATAGAGCCATGACTACATGGAACTCTATTCCACATCAAGTAACTCATGCAAGCACTAACATTTAATTTAAAAAACAGACCGACAGGCACAGACACATGCATACATACACACGATAACATATGCACGATACACACACGTACACATGGATTTTGTGTTGTAGATACAGTGGCTTGCGAAAGTATTCACCCCCTTTGACATTTTTCCTATTTTGTTGCTTTACAACCTGGAATTAAAATAGATTTTTTGGGGGTTTGTATCATTTCATTTACACAACATGCCTACCACTTTGAAGATGCAAAATATTTTTAATTGTGAAACAAATAAGAAATAAGACAAAAAAATGGAAAACTTCAGCGTGCATAACTATTCATCCCCCCATAGTCAATGCTTTGTAGAGCCACCTTTTGCAGCAATTACAGCTGCAAGTCTCTTGGGGTATGTCTCTATAAGCTTGGCACATCTAGCCACTGGGATTTTTGGCCATTCTTCAAGGCAAAACTGCTCCAGCTCCTTCAAGTTGGATGGGTTCCGCTGGTGTACAGCAATCTTTAAGTCATACCACAGATTCTCAATTGGATTGAGGTCTGGGCTTTGACTGGGCCTTTCCAAGACATTTAAATGTTTCCCTTTAATCCACTCGAGTGTTGCTTTAGCATTATGCTTAGAGTCATTGTCCTGCTGGAAGGTGAACCTCCGTTCCAGTCTCAAATCTCTGGAAGACTGAAACAGGTTTCCCTCAAAAATATCCCCACAGCATGATGCTGCCACCACCATGCTTCACTGTGGGGATGGTGTTCTCGGGGTGATGAAAGGTGTTGGGTTTGTGCCAGACATATCGTTTACCTTGATGGCCAAAAATCTCAATTTTAGTCTCATCTGACCAGAGTACCTTCTTCCTAATGTTTGGGGAGTCTCCCACATGCCTTTTGGTGAATAGCAAACATGTTTGCATATTTCTTTCTTGAAGCAATGGCTTTTTTCTTGCCAGTCTTCCGTAAAGCCCAGCTCTGTGGAGTATACGGCTTAAAGTGGTCCTATGGACAGATACTCCAATCTCCTCTGTGGCGCTTTGCAGCTCCTTCACGGTTATCTTTCATCTCTTTGCTGCCTCTCTGATTAATGCCCTCCTTGCCTGGTCTGTGAGTTTTGGTGGGCGGCCCTCTCTTGGCAGCCTTGTTGTGGTGCCAGATTCTTTCCATTTTTTAATAATGGATTAAAATGGTGCTCTGTGGGATGTTCAATGTTTCAGATATTTTTTTATAACCCAACCCTGATCTGTACTTCTCCACAACTTTGTCCCTGACCTGTTTGGAGAGCTCCTTGGTCTTCATGGTGCCGCTTGCTTGGTGGTGCCCCTTGCTTAGTGGTGTTGCAGACTCTGGGGCCTTTCAGAACAGGTGTATATATACTGAGATCATGTGACAGATCATGTGACACTTAGATTGCACACAGGTGGACTTTATTTAACTAATTCTGTGACTTCTGAAGGTAATTGGTTGCACCAGATCTTATTTAGGGGCTTCATATAGCAAAGGGGTGAATATATATGCACGCACAACTTTTCATTTTTATATATTTTTTGAATTTTTTGAAACAAGTATTTTTTTTCATTTCACTTCACCAATTTGGACTATTTTATGTATGTCCATTACATGAAATCCAAATAAAAATCAATTTAAATTACAGGTTGTAATGCAACAAAATAGGAAAAATGGCAAGGGGGGATGAATACTTTTGCAAGGCACGGTATGTAGTAGTAGAGTAGGGGCCCGAGGGCACACACGTATTATGTTGTGAAATCTGTTGTGAATGTATTGTAATGTTTTTAAAAATGTATAATTGCCTTCATTTTGCTGGACCCCAGTAAGAATAGTTGCTGTCTTGGCAGCAGCTAATGGGGATCCATAATAAATACAAATACAAGTTGTGGGATGGACGGACAGAGTTTGTGACATTAGAGAGGAGATCAGCTGTACCTGCTAAAATATGACATACAGCCTAGTATCACATAACTCTGAGGCTGTAAAGCTATGTATCAGAATGTACCTGCCTAGGTTACATTTAAAGCCTGCACCCTCTGTGACATCTAGGAAGATTTTAATCCACTTAACCCCAACATTTCTCTAAGTTTTCGCCATCATTGTGAAGCCCTAGTTATTATTTTGCTTTGACAAAGTCATTTCTCTAGATTATTATTTAGTGTGATTAGTGATTCATTTACCTCTGTCCCTCATTTTAAGGTCAACCCTGCTACGTGAACTCCCATTTGAATATGGTGAAAATAAACTATACCTTTTTTAATATTTTTTCCAAAAGCAACATTAAACAGCTAATAGTCAAATCATAGTGTAAAAATAGGTGAGCTGGTTCTACTCTTTTTGGCCATTTCCTGTGTTTTGTGGTGGAAAACTGAGCGGGTCAAGCCTAACACATCAACCCTGTTACCCATAGATAGACAGGCTGATTTAAGATGAAATCGTCAACCCTGTTACTGTCAACCCTGTTACGGTCAACCATGTTACTTTATTTGGCACTTAATATGCACTTGCTGTAGTATTTTTATTTATTTAACCTCTTGAGATGAAGTTACACTTCTCAAAAGGCACCGTGGAACAACCATAAAGCCTATGGCGGAATAAGTTGTTATCACCTTATAATAACACCCTGCTCCCAGATGTAAATAAACTATTAGCTACCCAAACCAGTGGTCAGAATGACATCACAGGGCTGGAAAAGGCATAAGACAGGTGACCCAGTTGCAGTATGAAATATATATAAAACTGTGAACAATTAACTTCACTGCGCCTTGTTCACCACTGTATTCTCCCTGCGTATAAGCATGATTGTATCTGTGAGAACGCCAATTTTAATAAGGCCAAGAAGGGAAAGGCTCTTCCTTTTCCAAATTCCTCAGGCCGCCTTGGAGGAAGTTGTGCTCTGGGTTCTGATAAGAGATGCGTGCTCGCAATTCAACCCCTCCCTCCCTCACAGCGCCAGGAAGTCGGAGGAGTGTGTTTAGGGGCCTGGGAAAATGGCGGTACGTGCTCTAGCCCTGACGCAATCCTTGCCTCCCCCCCCGAGTGGCTTCCCAGCGCGCACCGCGCACCGCACACACTACACACCCACTCTTCGTAGCAGTCTCCTAAGTCCTACCACTATATGGGCCTCCAGGCCTAGAGCTGTCTTTTGCCATGTCTCTTCATAAGTGGATAGACACGAGAAAAGCGTCTCAGTGTGATATGGTAACATCTCTCTGCTCTGACAGCTTACATGGTTCTGATCTTCACAACATCCTCCAGAGGACCAAGCCTTAGACTCGACAGCCTCAGTGGAATGCAAATACAGCTGCTTTTTACTGGGATGGCAAGTGTCAAGTGAGGTGTAAAAGTGGTATGAAAACCTCAAATGTCTGTGAAGTTATGTTGAGAACTGTAACACTAGACACGTGGAGTGCTAGGGATGATATGACTTTGGGTGGTTACTGTGGCCTAGTTAGATTACAACACAATGGATGTGTTCTAGTGAATGGTCAACATATGTCCTCTGAATGACTGTAAACAAGGACATTTTTATGAGGAAAAGACAGGAAAGACCAAAAGATAGAACTGACCTCCATTTTCTGTTCTTAAATTTGGCCAGCAGCATACCACCCTGCATACCACTGCTGGCTTGCTTCTGAAGCTAAGCAGGGTTGGTCCTGGTCAGTCCCTGGATGGGAGACCAGGTGCTGCTGGAAGTGGTGTTGGAGGGCCAGTAGGAGGCACTCTTTCCTCTGGTCTAAACAAAGATCCCAATGCCCCAGAGCAGTGATTGGGGACACTGCTCTGTGTAGGGTGCTGTCTTTCGGATGGGACGTTAAACGGGTGTCCTGACTCTCTGAGGTCATTAAAGATCCCATGGCACTTATTGTAAGAGTAGGGGTGTTAACCCCGGTGTCCTGGCTAAATTCCCAATCTGGCCCTCAACCATCACGGTCACCTAATAATCCCCAGTTTACAATTGGCTCATTCATCCCCCTCCTCTCCCCTGTAACTATTCCCCAGGTCGTTGCTGCAAATGAGAACGTGTTCTCAGTCAACTTACCTGGTAAAATAACGGTAAAATAAAAATAAATCAGAGAATATAGATGTTTGATGAATCGCAAACAACAGTGATATCCAGCAGTTGGTCATCTATCATGTTTCTGTTCTGTTAGGTATTTTGTGTATGACCCAAGAGTGTCACTCGGTCAGCAAATCAGAGTTAATATGGAAAAAGTAACAATGGCTCCATAACAATGGCAATCAGAGAGCACCTGGTGATTGTTACACAATAACTTATCCCCCTTAACCATCTATACCAGCGCTGGCTTGTCTCATTCCATTACTCCCCGGCCAAAGTTGGCAGGTAGAATTGCATTAGGTCATAGGTATAATTGTTCCTGTGCTCTGTTGCTCTTGGTTGCTAACAACAGTGTCTGTGTGATCCATTCATGCCAATGGGGAAATGAGTTGGAGGGATTTTCGCTGCTATAGTTAGAGAACTTTCAGATTGCAGAAAGTATAATTGGTGAATTAAGGTCTTCTAGGAAATACTAGACACCACAATGAACCGGTCAATCTCTACTGAACCTTTTTAGAGAACCATCTGGAAACGAGCCCAACTTAGGGGTCTGCTCACTTTGAATCATGTTGATTGCATTGAAATACTTGGCATTTAATGGTCAAGTAGAACTATGCACATGATAAGATGCCAAATCTTAAAATGGTGAAATACAACAGTTAGTTGATTAGAGACCAAATACTGTAATCCATTGCAATGATTGAGTGACTTTGTTCAGTCTGGTTCCTCTGAAAAGCTAACACCATGGGAAAAAGACTTATTGGAAAACAACAGATGTGCTAGGCATTTTATCTCTGATTCCAAAGTAGCTGGTTTTCTATCATAACTCCTAAGTTCATCAAATATTGCAGCCTGAACCCATTGCCTACGGCCTAGGAATATATATGGAGCAGGAAACAAATACAGTATATTACACACTAACATTACACACTAACACTAACATCACTGAAATTAATTTAAACAATTGACTGGCACCTGCATGAAGAATTCAATATAACACACTCCCACATAACACTCAACCTACAGGCCAGAAATAAAAATATTAATGAAGTACTCTGTAGGCGTAAATTCTTAAGATGTCATTTGATTATTTTATATGGACATTTTTTATTAATTTTCTTAATTTTAGAGTAAACTAAGAAACTTAACTTTCGAATCTATGACAAAACATCTAGGCTATTTAAACAAGTATTTATTAAATTATTTGATATAAAATAATACATTTTAAGTATCATATTTATGTACTCACTTTCCTTGACAAAATGTTGAATATTCACACTGTCTTTACTGATCCTACTCAAACAATCAACCACTTATTTTTTTCATTAGAGCTCACTGAAGAACACCAAGGATTTTATTAACATTATAGTCATTTATTTAGCAGACAGTCTTATCCAGAGTGATTTACAGTAGTGAGTGCATTTATTTTCATACTGGTCCCTTGTGGGAATCAAACCCACAACCCTGATGTTGCACACACATGCGTTACCAACTAAGCCACAGTGAACCCTTTCATGTTCCTTGAAAGTCAAACTATTCCTTTTGAATCTATATGACAAAACATCTAGGCTAGTTAAATAAGTATTTTTAAAAGCCTGTTGCAAAACTATAGTCTAGAGCATGCGTTAGACTAAAGGGCTGATGATCATGTGGTGGTGCAGCACATCACCTTACATCATCTGAACTCCTCACCTCATTTTGAGCATCACATGAACCTCACAGCTGACACCCTATCAGGTTAGTAGTGGCTCTCTGAATATGTTAATACATGTAAGTTTATATTTGTCGGAGTCCTAGAATTTGTATTGTAGTACTAAAGTTCATAGAAGAAAAGTTGTTACTTACTTGTAATCAACATGGTGCTGTAATGTTGTCAGATAAAATGTGATATTTAGTCTCGTTTTATTCTTGTTAAGAATGAGCAAACTTATCAAACTTGATGTTGAATAATAAAAACACATAAAAACAAATAAAAACAATAAAAATCTAATCAAATATTGAAGGCAAGTTCAGCTGTCTTGATCATATTGGCCATCATAGTGAAATCAGTACAAACATTTCCACTTTCCAGTCGCCCTCCCTCCACTGGACCATACCAACTGCACTTAATGCTCACTCCAGGAGGGAGGCTTCTAAAATTACATAATGGATGACCAAGGCATGCCAGGGTATTTATAAAGTATTTCAGAATTAAGATAACTTTCTCTACTGTGACAACTAATACAATTGTAACATCTGATATAAAATAATTCATTTTAAATTAGCTAATGTATCCCCCCCCCCCACACCACCACCCTTAAGAGAGTGTGGTTGATCCCATGACATTGCCCTGTTGGTATTAGACTAGACTGGAGTGACCAGAAAGAAATTTCCAAACCTCAGACTCTGGCCTTGAGGGCATTTTTGCCCCTTTGTAGTCAGACTTGACAGTTAAAATTAGATGTAGCAGACAATCAGCCTATCACGGTAAACAAGGAAACTCTCAAAGACAGTCAGGCCAAGAACATGATGAAATTCCCTCCACACAGGCTTCATAATAATCATGTATTTTTTATATAATACAGTACAATATTTGGACTTTATGTAACTATTCCTTCCAATATCCAGATGCCACATTTCTTACACATTTATGTTCTCACTTTTTTTGACAAAGTGGTGAATATTGACTCTATCTTTACTAATCCTACTCAAACAATCAACCAGTTATTTATGTCATTTGAACTCACTCAATAACATTTTCATGGATTTCATTAATATCATAGTCATTCAGCAGACAGTCTTATCCAGAGTGACTTACAGTAGTGAGTGCATACATTTTCATACTGGTCCCCCATGGGAATCGAACCCACAACCCTAATGTTGAACACACCACACTCTACCGACTGAGCCACAGGGAACCCTTCCATGTTCCTTGAAAGTCAAATAATTCCTATGGTACAATACCTTATCTCTAAAACCTGCAGCCCACACTTATATGTGGTCTGACTTTCTCCTGTAGCTGCTATCAGCATCCTGTAAAAGGCAGCCGCTGTTTAAAAGCAGAAATGGCACATTTAGTTCAAATCAAAAGAACAAGAGGATAGTAACTCTAATGACTACCCTTAAACCACTGTGGATGATGACAAAAACCTGCAGTGCTAATAGCCCTCGTCAAGGCTTCATCAGGATTCATTCCTAGGTAAGCCATTAGCGGTAATAGGTTCCATTTACAACGTAGGTGTTTGATTAGGCTCTTTTAAATGTGAAAACCCCTTGAGAGGTCCACCGCTTTGCTGCATTAATTCACAGTTGAACGAAAGATGGAAAGAAATGAAAACAACTAATGACTTTTACACAAGAGTGAAGTACAGGACCCATGGTCCCCTTGGCAACCTTCCTGGAGCGCTTAGCTCAAGTTTATAATAAAACCTGGAAATAGGCATTCTTGGCTGTTACTGGGAATGAGATGTTTTTCTTGGATGACCCTAGCCCAAGATTCTGGTTTATGTGCATGATGTCATAGTCCATCATAATGCAGACCAAAGTTTTGTTATTTTTCCTGCAGATTTCAAAACAGCTTCTGCTTCATGTCTATGTAATAAAGTCATTATTTTATAATACACTTTTGAAGACAAATGTTGACTACGGTAATTGTCACAATTGACCAAATATTTTATCTTGGCACAATTATAAAGTTTTTCTGTTTGGGTTAGCTGGTGAATTCATCAAAGCTACTGGCTCCTTCTGGTCCCTTGAGGGTCCCACACTAGTTTTGAGTGAGTTAATTTTGCGGGGCGGGGGTGTGCACTGCAGACCTCCTCCCCAAGCAAAGGCTTCCGCTCTGACAAGCCCCTTATTCCAAATGGTTTAACTCCAAATGATGTAAAGCACTGTCCTTCCATCACACAATCTGCTTTAATTCTATACCTATATAAAAACAATTTAGCAGCTGTTGAATAGTTTGAGTTCTATGGATGTTATAAAACTTGTTGCTATGTAAGAGATTATGACTTCTGGGTTTTCCTCCTCAGGATCACAACTCCTAAATGCTGAAGTGATAGTGATCAGCAAGGATGAAATGATCGCTGCTGTTAATATCTACGTTTCTCTACCTCTCCCATCAAATCAAACTTAACCATGACGACAGATGTTTTTCTACTCACTGTTGCTTCATGGGCAGTCAGCCTGCCTTACGATAAATACACAACATCACAAAGAAATTGCCATACGGAGACATGAAACTATGCTGAAACTATAGAAACCACACTGAACACCACAACAAAGAAGATCATTCCACATCATCTCACTTTACGATATGAGCTTGGACAGGTTGGCTGAAAATGGCCAGGCTATAGCCAAATGGGTCTATATATCAAAGACACACATCCAGAGGTCCAATGGCATCTCTCTCCAGTTCATCATTCTTAGAAATGACATCATCTGTGTTCATCATCTTTGTGTTGATGAAATGATGTTACTTCAACAGCTGTGGTGGCAGACCGGCCAGCAGCCATCCAGTCTGTTCTACTGGATGGTTTTTATTTATAACTGAACTATTTACAATGACTGTGATTAATGCTAATGGCCAAGCCTCTCTATTGGAAACAGTCAGATCCATCCACCAAGACTGATCCAAAGCAACACTAGCGCCATGTGGACTGTGGGTATGTTTAATACAAAGTGACATATGTCCTAGTGTTGTGAGAAGGACAAAGGGACAGCCGTGTGTGTGTTAACCTAGTATGAAAGTTGCCCCATCCTCGTTTGTTTGCTAGGCCATAAAGCTGAGAGGCTCACTTAGGCTTGACCTCTGCTCTTGGCAGCCGCTGCACTGCTGGCCCCTGGTCACTGTTTTGTAAGGTTATGCAAGAACACACATCCTTTTCCTGAGTAAGAGGAGGATGGTGTCAGAAAAGGAAGAATTCAGGTCAGAGTGTGTGTGTGTGTGTGTGTGTGTGTGTGTGTGTGAGACTGTGTTTGTGCGTGTTACTGTGTGTGTGTTTGTGTGGTTATGAGTGTGTTATGGAGGGTATGTGAGGATGTGTCATGTGTTTACTCTCATGGACTTTGTTTCTATTTGAGTATACCGTATGCCCTTGTGATTGTGTGTGTTTCTCTCTATGTGTGTATTTCTGTGTCTGTAATCTGAGTCCAGCCTCTGAGTCTTTGGGCTGGTATTTCCGTTGATGTAGGAAGCATTCTTTCTGTCCCTAGAACTGTGTGTCCCTCCCCTTCTACTCACCGGCACTGCAGCTCCAGCTTGCCATCTAGCCTCTGTGTACAAATCAACCTGTCCTGAACACACTGGGCGCCTCTGTACTGGAACCAGGAAACGCTGAGCACAATCACTGACCACCTCCTCCTCGCTCAAAATAACTTCTAATTTTAGCAGAAATACTTTATCAAAAGCTATGATGATAATAATAAAACTACAGTATTTTGGCCTCTTTGTGTACCCTTTAGGGACAGAGACAGAGGGACAGAGGTGGCAGTGTGGAATGAAAATAACCTGTGAAAATAATTAAAGCATTTGACATGAAAATTGGTAAAAGCATACCGGTAGCTGACATCTATACCAAACCCATGAAAAGGCCTTGGCCCTGCCGTGCCCTGACATGGTCTGAATGTTATTGTATAATAGTGGTGTAGAGTTAGTAGAGTTGTCAGTGCCTGTTTGTCTCTTGGTGCACTGAATATAATTGCCATAGAGCTCAGAGCTTAGGTTACAGTAGGCCAGAGTCAGTCACAGGCCAAGCGACAGGACTAGCCCCTGAAAGGAGCCTCTGATGAGCTACATAATCAATTAAGTGGGGATATGATAAGAGCTGTGCTTTATTAGTTAGAAAGTATTAGTTGCTTTATTACTTAGAAATGATCTGGGGTGCAGAGTAATGGCGCATCCATGTACAGTTCATTTGGAAGGCATCTTCATTGGGACACCTATGGCTGCTATGTTCTCTGGCAACATATCTGTGTTTATTTCCCTTCTCATACCTCAGCTATTAAATTGGAGTTCAGGGGAACACAGTTCTATTTCATATATCTGATAATGGCACTGGAGGGGATGGCTGCTGTTTTACGGGCTCCTAACCAACTGTGCTATTTTGTGTGTTTTTTTCGCATTGTTTGTAACTTATTTTGTACATACTATTGCTGCTACTGTATCTTATGACCAAAAAGAGCTTCTGGATATCAGAACAGTGATTACTCACCTCAAACTGGACAAAGATTTTTTCTTTAATGAGTCCGACGCAAATGATTTACTGCTTCTCCGAAACCAGGCCGAAATACATATAATTTGCGTGAAGAAAAGACGGATATACAGAGGGCTGCCTTGTGATCGGGTTGCCTTGTGAGAATTCGTTGGCGAGAGGGTAACCCGCCTCTACCATCCGTTCTATTGGCCAACGTGCAATTACTGGAGAATAAAATGGATGATCTCTGTTTGGGACTATCATACCAACGGGTTATTAAAAACTGTAATATCTTATGTTTCACAGAGTCGTGGCTGAACGACAACATGGATAATATACAGTGCCTTCGGAAAGTATTCAGACCCCTTGACTTTTTCAAAATGTTACGTTACAGCCTTATTTTAAAATGGGTTGAATAAAAATCCTCAGCAATCTACACACAATACCCCATAATGGAAAGCGAAAACAGAAAATACCTTATTACATAAGTATTCAAACCCTTTGCTATGAGACTCGAAATTGACCTCAGTTGCATCCTGTTTCCATTGATCATCCTTGAGATGTTTCTACAACTTGATTGGAGTCCAACTGTGGTAAATTCAATTGATTGGACATGATTTGGAAAGGCACACACCTGTCTATAAAAGGACTCAGTTGACAGTGCATGTCAGAGCAAATACTAAGCCATGAGGTTGAAGGAATTGTCCGTGGAGCTCCGAGACAGGATTATGTTGAGGCAAAGATCTTGGGAAGGGTACCAAAAAATGTCTGCAGCATGGAAGGTCCCCAAGAACACAGTGGCCTCCATCATTCTTAAATGGAAGAAGTTTGGAATCACCAAGACTCTTCCTAGAGCTGGCGGCCCAGGAAACTGAGCAATCGGGAGAGGAGGGCCTTGGTCGGGAAGGTGACCAAGAACCCGATGTTCACTCTGACAGAGCTCTAGAGTTTCTCTGTGCAGATGGGAGAAACTTCCAGAAGGACAACCATCTCTGCAGTACTCCACCAATCAGGCCTTTTTGGTAGAGTGGACAGATGGAAGCCACTCCTTAGTAAAAGTCACACGACAGCCTGCTTAGAGTTTGCCAAAAGGCACCTAAAGGACTCTCAGATGATGAGAAACAAGATTCTCTGGTTTGATGAAACCAAGACTGAACTCTTTGGCCTGAATGCCAAGCGTCACGTCTGGAGGAAACCTGGCACCATCCCTACGTTGATGCATGGTGGTGGCAGTATCATGCTGCCGGGATGTTTTCCAGCGGCAGGTACAAAGTACAGAGAGATCCTTGATGAAAACCTGCTCCAGAGCGCTCAGGACCTCAGACTGGGACACAGGTTCACCTTCCAACAGGACAACGACCCTAAGCACACAGCACAGACAACGCAGGAGTGGCTTCGGGACAAGACTCTGAATGTCCTTGAGTGGCCCAGCCAGAGCCCGGGCTTGAACCTGATCGAACATCTCTGGAGAGACCTGAAAATAGCTGTGCAGCAATGCTCCTCATCCGACCTGACAGAGTGTGAGAGGATCTGCAGAGAAGAATGGGAGAAACTCCCCAAATACCAGTTTGCCAAGCTTGTAGCGTCATACCCAAGAAGACTCGATGCTGTAATTGCTGCGAAAGGTGCTTCAACAAAGTACTGAGTATAGGGTATGAATACTTATGTAAATGTAATATTTACGTTTTTTATTTCGAAAACATTTGCAAAAAATGATAAAAAACAGTTTTTGCTTTGTCATCATATGGTATTGTGTGTAGATTGATGAGGGAAACATTTTTAATACATTTTAGAATAAGACTGTAACGTAACAAAATGTGGAAAAAGTCAAGGGGTCTGAAAACTGTCTGAAGGCACTGCACAATTGGCTTGGCTTTCCGTGCATCGGCAGGACAGAACAGCTACGTCTGGTAAGACGAGGGGTGTGGGTGTGTGTCTATTTGTCAATAATAGCTGGTGCGCGAAGCTGTAGACCATCTATATTTTTTTGTAGCCACCTATTTACCACCACAAACCGATGCTGGCACTAAGACCACACTCGACGCGCTCTATAAGGCCATAAGTAAAACAATAAAATGCTCATATAGAAGCGGCGCTCCTAGTGGCCGGGGACTTGAATGCAGGCAAACTTAAATCCGTTTTACCTAATATCTACCAGCATGTCACATGTGCAACCAGAAGAATAAAAAAACTCTAGACCTGTCACGCCCTGACCTTAGAGATCCTTATTTATTCTCTATGTTTGGTTAGGTCAGGGTGTGACTTGGGTGGGAAAATCTATGTTTTCTATTTCTTTGATGTTTTGCCGAGTGTGGTTCCCAATCAGAGGCAGCTGTCTATCGTTGTCTCTGACAATCATATATAAGTTGTCATTTTCCGTTTGGGTTTTGTGGGGTGTTGTTTTCTGTTTAGGTTGTTTCCCTGACAGAACTGTGTGCTTTCGTTTTCTCCTGTTGTCATTTTGTTTGAGTGTTTTTGTGAACATTAAAATCATGAACACTGTCCATGCTGCGCTTTGGTCTCATTCCGACGACGAACGTTACAAGACCATCTTTACTCCACACACAAAGAAGCATACAAAGCTCTCCCTCGCCCTCCATTTGGCTTATCTGACCATAATTATATCCTCCTGATTCCTGCTTACAAGGGAAAAGTAAAGCAGGAAGTACCAGTGACTCGCTCAATACAGAAGTGGTCAGATGACAAGGATGCTACGCTATAGGACTGTTTTGCTAGCACAGACTGGAATATGTTCCTGGATTCATCCAATGGCGTCCCCCCAATGGCATCCCCAATTCATCCAACGTCATCCCCACAGTGACCGTACGTATATATCCCAACCAGAAGCCATGGATTACAGGCAACATCCGCACCGAGCTAAAGGCTAGAGGTGCCGCTTTCAAGGAGCGGGACACTAATCCGGACGCTTATAAGAAATCCCGCTATGCCTTCAGACGAACCATCAAACAGGAAAAGTGTCAATGCAGGACTAAGATTGAATCCTACTACACCGACTCTGACGCACGTCGGATGTGGCAGGGCTTGCAAACTATTACGGACTACAAAGGGAAACCCAGCCGTGAGCTGCCCAGTGACGTGAGCCTACCAGACGAGCTAAATGCCTTTTATGCTCGCTTCGAGGCAAGCAACACTGAAGCATGCATGAGAGCACCATCTGCTCCGGACGACTGTGTGATCACGCTCTCCATAGCCAATGTGAGCAAGAAATTTAAACAGGCCAACATTCACAAGACCTCGGGGCCATACACTTTACCAGGACATGTACTCAGAGCATGTGTGGACCAACTGGCAAGTGTCTTCACTGACATTTTGAATTTCTCCCTGACTGAGTCTGTAATACCTACATGTTTCATGCTGACCACCATAGTTCCTGTGCCCAAGAAAGTGAAGGTAACCTGCATAAATGACTACCATCCCTTAGCACTCACGTTTGTAGCCATGAAGTGCTTTGAAAGGCTGGTCATTGCTCACATCAACACCATCATCCCAGAAACTCTAGACCCACTCCAATTCGCATACCGCCCCAACAGATCCACAGACAATCCAATCTCTATTGCACTCCACACTGCCCTTTCACACCTGGACAAAAGGAACAACTATGTGCATTAACTACAGCTCAGCATTCAACACCATAGAGCCCACAAAGCTAAGGACTCTGGAACTAAACACCTTCTGCAACTGGATCCTGGACTTCCTGATGGGCCACCTCCAGGTGGCAAGGGTAGGCAACAACATATCTGCCACGCTGATCCTCAACACGGAGGCCCCTCAGGGGTGCGTGCTTAGTCTCCTCATGTACTCCATGTTCACCCACGACTGCGTGGCCAAGCACAACTCCAACACCATCATTAAGTTTGCTGACAACACAACAGTGGTAGGCCTGATCACCCACAACGATGAGACAGTCTATTGGGAGGAGGTCAGAGACCTGGCAGTGTGGTGCCAGGACAACAACCTCTCCCTTAACGTGAGCAAGACAAAGGAGCTGATCATGGACTACAGGAAAAGGAGGGCCGAACACGCCCCCATTCACATCGATGGGGCTGTAGTGGATCGGGTCGAGAGTTTCAAGTTCCTTGGTGTCCATATCACCAACAAACTATCATGGTCCAAACACACCAAGACAGTCGTGAAGAGGGCACGACCACACCTTTTCCCCCTCAAGAGACTGAAAAGATTTGGAATGGGTCCCCAGATCCTCAAAAAGTTAAACAGCTGCACCATCGAGAGCATCCTGACCGGTTGCATCACTGCCTGGTATGGCAACTGCTCGGCATTCAACCGTAAGGCGCTCCAGAGGGTAGTACGTACGGCCCAGCACATCCTACCATCCAGGACCTATATACTACTCAACCAAGTCATAGACTATTCTCTCTGCTACTTCACAGCAAGCGGTACCGAGCACCGAGTCTAGGTCCAAACGGCACCTTAACAGCTTCTACCCGCAAGCCATAAGACTGCTGAACAATTAATCGAATGGCCACCCAGGCAATTTACATTACTTTGCTTACACTACTGCTACTCACTGTTTATTATCTCTGCATAGTCACTTTACCCCTACCTCCATGTATAAATTACCTCGACTAACCTGCACATTGACTCTGTACCGGTATCCCCTGTATATAGCTTTTACTTTAGTTTATTTAGTAAATATAGGCCCACGAGCCGCTGAGGCCCCTCATGATGAGCTCCATTTTTTTGTGGCCCCCACCTCCGTTAAAGTTGCCCATCCCTGCCCTAGAGCAATAGCTAGCATTGGACACCACTTAACTGTGACAGTAAGGTCTGCACAAATGTGTGAAGTGAATACTTATTTACTTACTCTATGAAGTGTGTACTTGTTGATGTATTCTGAGGAGTGTGTGCTTCTTGACATACACTTTGCAGTGTGTACTTGTTGACATACTACACAAAGTATGTACATTATAAGGTTGTGTACTTGTTGACAAGGACATACCCTACGATGTGTGTACTTGTTGACATACACTACAAAGTTTGTCCTTGTTTACATACAGTACACTTTGAAGTGTGTACATTTCTTGTTGATGCAGTGTGTTACAATGGAAAGCCTGGGCATCATGCAGGCTGAAGGTCATAATGGTCCCTAGTGGGGTTCTTAGTGTTCCGGAGCCTTCCCGGAGCCTTCCCATCAGGATATCCCAGTTCCAAGCCATCCCACATTCTGTCTCCGAGCCACTGACCCAAAATAGCACCTCTGATCCGTTCAGCTTGTTGTCCATCCATCCAGGAAATGTCAAAGCTATGATGTACATTGGCCTGTTCTCTCTGACCCCTTGTCTTTCTCTGTGTTTACAATGGGCTTAGCTAAAGCCATCATATGGAATTATGCTCTACTGACATGGTCTTTAGTGTCTAAATCCAGAGCTCTGACATTTATTCAAATGGTGTTAGTTTATACCTACTGACTGTTCAGTACCATGATACTAGATATTTAAGCAGTCGCTGATGACTCCGATTTGAACCCTTACTTCGGTTTGAACCCTAAAAAAGTAAAGTATAAGTAAGTAAAGTAAAGTATACAAAGCATGTGCTTTTTGTATTACACTAACTAGGTAAAGGAGTAAAGGAATGCTGGATGGTCTTAATTTATTATTATTTTTTTTACATGAGTTTATGAGTCTATAAGGAAGCCCTACAGAAGCCCAAGGCAAAACAAAACAAAAAATCGTAGACTTTGAATTATCTAGTTCAAACAACTTAGTAAATATATGTTTTTTTTACTAAGTCGTTCAAACGAGATACTAACTCGTTTGAAATGACATATTAATTATTTTGAACAGCGTATTATCTCATTCAAACGACTTAATTGTCTAATTAGGCCTGATGCAGTGCCAGCTGTGCTTGTAAGACCGTTGCTGCAGCCATTCATTCAATGATTCCATACATTGATATGGTTATTCAGTGGCAGTTATTTAATAGCCTAAAGCAGAGCTGCTTTTGAATGCCAGAGCATGTAAGTGGGCCAACCTGATCTCACGGTTTTAACAATTTGACTTCAGATTCTGACGTTTATCCAAGTTTCTCCAAACATCAAATTTCCCGAAGCGTTTTTGACCCACTGGGTTGCGCCGCCTGCTCAGCATTGTCTTTCCAAGGGTGGAGTGTTCAATCCCAGTGGTGGACATTCTTTTTTTTCTTCCTTTTTTCTATCCCAAACCTTAACCTTCACCAAAAACCATTCGTAATGAATGCCTTAACTTAACAGTGTAGTTGTTTTTGTTTTAAAACTATCCCAAACCTTAACTCTTAATGTAGGCATTTGGAATGAATCAAGGAAGACGCTGAGCAAGAGGAGAAACCCAGGGTGTCAAAAACACTTTGACATTTGACGTTTGGAGCAACGTTGAAACTTGACGTTTGGAGAAATGTGGATCAACATCAGAATCTGAAGTCAAATTGATAAAACCGTGAGATCTTGTTGGCCCACTACATGTTCTGGTATTCAAAAGCAGCCCTATCAACGAATGAAAAATCATATCAATGGATGGAATCAGTGATTGAATGGCTGCAGGAACGATCTGACAAGCACAAATGGTGCTGCATAACACATTAGGCCTAACTAGACAAATTAAGTCATTTGAACGAGATAGTTATTCAAACAACTTTGTATCTCGTTCTAACAATTTTTTTTTTACTAAGTTGTTCAAATGAGATACTAAGTAATTCGAACAAGATACTAAGTCATTCGGAATAGATTATTCCAATCGTTTTCTTTTTTGCCTTGGGCTTCAGGGCTTCTGTACGTCTATGATGTCTAATGTCCTTTCTTAATTACAGCTTATAGGAGAATCCTTTTCACTCATGCAGGTGGGAGATTGTTCTGCCGGCCGACGTCAGTGTTCATCTGCTTAGTTTTGGTAAAGAAAGACGTCTCCAAGATGTCTGGCAGAAGCCCAGAGATGACCCATTCAGCGCAGAGACAGGAGGGAGCCACAATGCAAAGTGGTAGGGATTTAGGCAGCGCCTGTACTGAATACCGCAGTGTATGTGTGTGTGTGTGTGTGTGTGTGTGTGTGTGTGTGTGTGTGTGTGTGTGTGTGTGTGTGTGTGTGTGTGTGTGTGTGTGTGTGTGTGTGTGTGTGTGTGTGTGTGTGTGTGTGTGTGTGTGTGTGTGTGTGTGTGTGTGCGTGTGTGTGACTGTACACAATGAGAGGAAAAAGACAAGTGTTTGCCTCTCCTCCATGTGATGCCAACTGTTCTGCACACACAGCTATGAGCCAGAGCATTTGAGCACAAGGTAAGCAAACAGTTTAGAGTATAATCTCCTCCCTAGCCCCCTACAGAATGGCTAGACGGGTATACACACTTGCACCCACATGTGTACACCTGCAGAAGAAATAGAACACACACACGCACAGCAATGCTTAACACCATAGCAGCACCCACCTGTAGCACGCGCTCCAGCAGGTATATCTCACTGGTCACCCCCAAAGCCAATTCTTCCTTTGGCCGCCTCTCCTTCCAGTTCTCTGCTGCCAATGACTGGAACAAACTGCAAAAATCACTAAAGCTGGAGACTCTTACCTCACTAGCTTTAAGCACCATCTGTCAGAGCAGCTCACAGATCACTGCACCTGTACATAGCTCATCTGTAAATAGTCCATCCAATCTACCTCATCCCCATACTGTATTTATTTATTTATCTTGCTCCTTTGTACCCCAGTATCTCTACTTGCACATTCATCTTCTGCACATTCTACCATTCCAGTGTTTAATTGCTATATTGTAATTACTTCGCCACCATGGCCTATTTATTGCCTTACCTCTCTTATCCTACCTCATTTGCACATGCTGTATATATATTTTTTCTACTGTATTATTGATTGAATGTTTGTTTATTCCATGTGTAACTCTGTGTTGTTGTATGTGTCGAAC
Source organism: Salvelinus alpinus (assembly GCF_045679555.1). Taxonomy (NCBI): domain Eukaryota; kingdom Metazoa; phylum Chordata; class Actinopteri; order Salmoniformes; family Salmonidae; genus Salvelinus; species Salvelinus alpinus. The sequence goes on from NC_092086.1 coordinate 83,375,669, forward strand.
TGCTTTGCTTTATCTTGGCCAGGTCGCAGTTGCAAATGAGAACATGTTCTCAACTAGCCTACCTGGTTAAATAAAGGTATAAAAAAAACACACAAAAAACCATACATACTCACATTCAAGCAGCCACACATGCAGACTCAGGTAAGAGTGAAACAGCTGTGTATGTGTGTGTGTGTGTGCACTGTGCCTCCTGTCACTGCCTCTGTCGCTCTGCCTTCATTTGCTTTTCAATTAGGCTTACAGCTTGCCTGGCTACCCAAACCCCTTGATCCGGCCAAACACCACTCCCACAGACGTTCATTTCTTCTCTGCAATGAGTCTGGATCTGAGTTCCTCCCTGGCGATTTCTAGAATGGAAATCAAATCTAGACCATCTGATTGGTCCCAGCAACCGATGGGTTGGGCCAGAGCCAGAACACACGTAGGTAAAGCAGAGTTTTGAAAATTCATCATTGGCTTTGATACTATGATTGGTTAGAGATGATCCACTTTTTTAAAGTGGCAAGTCAGTTAAGAACAAATTCTTATTTACAATGATGGCCTAACCCAGACAACGCTGGGCCAATTGTGCGCTGCCCTATCAGACTCCCAATCACAGCCAGATGTGATTCAGCCTGGATTTGAACCAGGGAATGTAGTGACACCACTTGCACTGAGATGGAGTGCCTTAGACAGCAGCGCCACTCGGGAGCAGTCCCTGGTTTGATATATATACACAGTACCAGTTAAAAGTTTGGACACACCTACTCATGCAAGGGTTTTTCTTTATTTTTTACTATTTTCTACATTGTAGAATAATAGTGAAGACATCCAAACTATCAAATAACACACATGGAATCATGTAGTAACCAAATAAGTGTTAAGAAAATCAAAATATATTTTAGATTTTAGATTCTTCAAAGTAGCCACACTTTTCCTTGATGACAGCTTTGCACACTCTTGGCATTCTCTCAACCAGCTTCATGAGGAATGCTTTTCCAACAGTCTTGAAGGAGTTCCCACATATGCTGAGCACTTGTTGGCTGCTTTTCCTTCACTCTGCAGTCCAACTTAACCCAAACCATCTCAATTGGGTTGAGTTCGGGTGATTGTGGAGGTCATGTCATTTGAAGCAGCAATGCAGCACCCCATCACTCTCCTTCTTGGTCAAATAGCCCTTACACAGCCTGGAGGTGTGTTTTGGGCCATTGTCCTGCTGAAAAACAAATCCAGTCCCACTAAGCGCAATCCAGATGAAATGGCGTATCGCTGCAGAATACTGTGGTAGCCTTGCTACCACGCTTGCAAGCCGAAGAACACCATCCCAACCGTGAAACACGGGGGTGGCAGCATCATGTTGTGGGGGTGCTTGGCTGCAGAAGGGACTGGTGCACATCACAAAATAGATGGCATCATGAGGCAGGAAAATGATGTGGATATATTGAAGCAACATCTCAAGACATCAATCAGGAAGTTAAAGCTTGGTCGCAAATGGGTCTTCCAAATAGACAATGACCCCAAGCATACTTCTAAAGTTGTGCAAAATGGCTTAAGGACAACAAAGTCAAGGTATTGGAGTGGCCATCACAAATCCCTGACCTCAATCCTATAGAAAGTTTGTGGGCAGAACTGAAAAAGCATGTGAGAGCAAGAAGGCCTACAAACCTGACTCAGTTACACCAGCTCTGTCAGCAGGAATGGGCCAAAATTCATCGAACTTATTGTGGGAAGCTTGTGGAAGGCTACCCGAAACGTTTGACCAAAGTTAAACAATTTAAAGGCAATGCTACCAAATACTAATTGAGTGTATGTAAACTTCTGATCCACTGGGAATGTGATGAAAGAAATTAAAGCTGAAATAAATCATTCTCTCTACTATTATTCTGACATTTCACATTCTTAAAATAAAGTGGTGATCCTCACTGACCTAAGACAGGGAATTTTTACCAGGATTAAATGTCAGGAATTGTTCAAAACTGAGTTGGCTAAGGTGTATGTAAGCGTCCGACTTCAACTGTATATACTGTATATCTCCACCACATGGCAAAATGTGTAGAATCGCAGGAAATAAGCTTTACAACGGTCAAAAATGTATCTCTGACCAATGGCATGTAGAATTGAGAAATTTGCTACATCAACTCACCCCTCAACTACCATATACAGGCACTGACACTGGACAGGCCAGTGTGGTCATTGGGTCATTATGATCAGATGAAGACTTGATTGCAATTACTGAGCCAGACACTGATACTGCCAGTATGAGATGAGTGAAGTAATGACAGTAATAGGGGGAGTGAAATAACAGTAATGACAGGAGAGGGTGAGTAAACTGTGTAGTGCCTGGAAGGAAGTCCCACAGTGAGTGACTTCATATGAATGCATGGAAACAGACATGTTTCCAAAGTCCTGCCTTCAGCCACATCACCCAAAACTGAAGTGATGTAAGAAGTGGTTAAATGAGCACATGCACTATGACTCACCTCAGGGGCTTTCCTGTGTTACAGCAACATGTGCTCCTAAACTATCTGGTATCACTTACAGGCACCATGCTTTAATGGTAACAGTCATAATGGCAAAGCCAGATGACTGGGTAGCTCAGGCCAGTCAATGACATGTCCTGCCAGAGGAAGTGGAGGTTACAGCCCTCTAACCCTGTGATCCAGGCTGTGATATTGCCTTTTATAGACATACTGCACTGGAGTGTTATGTACTGTCCTGAAGGAAATCCCTCTGTAATTAACTGACTCCTGACCGCAGGCCCTGTCCCTCGGCCTTCCGTTAGAGTCTGTAGTTGGGATAGAAAGAGAGAGGGAGGGAGAGAAGGAAAGAGAGAGAGTGTGAAAGAGTGAGGGAGGGAGAGGAACAGAGCAAGAAAGAGAGAGACATAGCAAGTGAAGTGCAGTGCAATGAGAAAGAGTTAGAGAGTGAGAGGAAGGAAGGAAGGGAGAGCCAACCCACTCCAGTCTAATTGTGCTTGGAGCAACCTTCACGGCGTCTGATCCCTCTCTCCTAAAATGAAGCAGGACCCATTCTAATTAGCAACTCTCTCTCACTTAGCGCCACGCTAACTCAACGTCCTAACACAACGTCCATGACAAGACACACACTGCTCCCATCCATCCTTTTATCGGCCTAATAAACCCTTTGACGGCAACCATGACTGATATTCCCCACCCAAAATTACAGTATTTAGTTATTTGTGATTCATTATCAAGTTTTGAAGTATTAATGTCTAGCAATATTTAAGGTGCCAGTGTTTAATATACACTTCCTCAAGTTGCATTAAATCTTCAAATCCTTTTTTCAGTTATTTTACAATTGGCTGGTTTCCCAGGACTGGAGACGAGCTTTTTGGTCTTAATGTTTAGCTCTCTCTCTCTCTCTCTCTCACCCAGTCACTACAAAGATACAGGAAGGAAGGAAGGAAACCGCTCTGGGATTTCACCATGAGGCCAATGGTGACTTCAAAACAGTTACAGAGTTTAATGGCTGTGATTGGAGCAAACTGAGGATGGATCAACAACATTGTAGTTACTCCACAATACTAACCTAATTGACAGAGTGAAAATAAGGAAGCCTGTACAGAATAAAAATGTTCCATAACATGCATCCTGTTTGCAATAAGGCACTAAAGTAAAACTGCAAAAAATGTGTCAAAGCAATTAACTTTTTTTCCTGAATACAAAGTGTTATATTTGGAGCAAATCCACTACAACACATTACTGAGTACCACTCTCCATATTTTCAAGCATAGTGCCGGCTGCATCATGTTATGGATATCTTTGTAATCGTTAAGGATTGTGCGGGAGATAGAATGATGGTCAAAGATAAAAGTAAAAAATAAAACATAATAAAGGCTGATAGAAGCTGATGCCGTGCAGGTGTTTGTACACATGCATATACACACACCCATTCAAATAAACACATACAAGAACACACACATACATGTAATAGTGCCAGACATGCATACAAACATATACAGTTGGCATTACTGTTATGATCTTTGTTGTCCTTGATGTCCTTTCTTTTTCAGTTTTTTTGTTGTTGTTTTTTTTGCGTTGTTGTTTGCTGTTTTCTTTCTTTTTTCTTTTTTCTTTTTAGTTCATTTTCTTGCTTCTTGGGGGTGGGGAATGGAATTAATTGTATTTAAAAAAATGTATTATACCCTATATAGTTTGCTGTCTTTGGGGACATTAAAAGGGTGTCTTGACTATCTGTGGTCACTGAAAGATCTCATGGCACTTATTGTAGTAGGGGTGTTAATCCCGGTGTCCTGGCTAAATTCCCAATCTGACCTCATACCATCATGGCCACCGAATCATCCCCAGATTCTAATTGACTCTTTCATTCCCCTGTAACTATTCCCCAGGTTGTTGCTATACATGAGAGTGTGTTCTCAGTCAACTTATGTGGTTAAAAAATATATAAAGTAAGGGGTTTGTAAATGTCAGGAGAATTATGAGATATGCTTGAGGGGTTAATTACAGTGCCTTCAGAAAGTATTCATACCTCTTCACTTATTTCACATTTTGTTGTGTTACAGCCTGAATTCAAAATGGATTCAATGTGGAAACAGGTGAATCCTGTTTCCATTTATCATCCTTGAGATGTTTCTACAACTTGATTGATTGGACACAATTTGAAAAGGCACACACATGTCTATATAAGGTCCCACAGTTGACAGTGCATGTCAGAGCAAAACCAAGCCACGACGTTGAAGGAATTGTCCGTAGAGCTGCGAGAAAGGATTGTGTCGAGGCACAGATCTGGGAAAGGGTACCAAACAATGTCTGCAGCATGGAAGGTCCCCAAGAACACAGTGGCCTCCATCATTCTTAAATGGAAGAAGTTTGGAACCACCAAGACTCTTCCTAGAGCTGGCCGCCCGGCCAAACTGAGCAATCGGGGGAGAAGAGCCTTGATCGGGAAGGTTACCAAGAACCCGATGGTCATTCTGACAGAGCTCCAGAGTGCCTCTGTGGAGATGGGAGAAACTTCCAGAAGGACAGCCATCTCTGCAGCACTCCACCAATCAGGCCTTTATGGTAGAGTGACCAGACGAAAGCCAATACTCTGTAAAAGGCACATGACAGCCCGCTTGGTGTTTGCCAAAAGGCACCTAAAGGACTCTCAGACCATGAGAAACAAAATTCTCTGGTCTGATGAAACCAAGATTGAACTCTTTGGCCAGAATGCCAAGTGTCACGTCTGGAGGAAACCTGGCAGCAGTCATTACCTGGCCAATACCCTCCCTACGGTGAAGCATGGTGGTGGCAACATAATGCTGTCGGGATATTTTTCAGTGGCAGGGACTGGGAGACTAGTCAAGATTGTGGGAAAGATGAACAGAGCAAAGTACAGAGAGAGTCTTGATGAAAACCTGTGCCAGAGCGCTAAGGACCTCAGACTGGGGTGAAGGTTCACTTTCCAACAGGACAACGACCCTAACCACACAGCCAAGACAGCGCAGGAGTGTATTTGGGAAAAGTCTCTGAATGATCTTGAGTGTCCCAGCCAGCGCCCAGACTTGAACCCAATTGAACATCTCTGGAGAGACCTGAAAATAGCTGTGCAGCAATGCTCCCCATCCAGCCTGACAGAGTTTGAGAGGATCTGCAGAGAAGAATGGGAGAAACTCCCCAAATAGAGGTGTGCCAAGCTTGTAGCGTCATACCCAGGAAGACTCGATGCTGTAATCGCTGCAAAAGGTGCTTCAACACACTACTGACTAAAAGGTCTGAATACTTATGCAAATGTTATATTTCAGTGTTTTATTTTTAATACATTTGCTAAAATGTCTAAAAAACCGTTTTTCCTTTGTCATTATGCGATATTGTGTGTAGATTGATGAGGGAAACATTTTTAATAGATTTTAGAAGACGACTGTAACGTAACAAAATGTGGAAGAAGTGAAGGCGTCTGAATACTTTCCTAACAGGCTGACCACACCGCTCGCGTCACGTGCGCGAGCGTTGCAAAATAAATGTAGAAATCTATGTTATTCAATTATTGCACCCACACTGCTCGCGCGTGCCAATGAGCGTCTGCGTTGCCAAGGGCTAAAATAGAAATCAGTTCTATTTCTGACGCAGATCGCGCTGCAAGTCCTGCCTCTCCCATCTCCTCATTGGTTTACAGAAGCAGGTACCCACGTGCCATCTCCTAATTGGTTATACCCACGTGGGTGACTGAAAGACGAACGAGGTCAGTGGCGGTAATGCACCTAATTTATGAAAGTTGCCAATCGCAACATAAAGTCAAGAGAAGAAAAGGCCTGGAAGGAAGAGAGATGACTAGAAATTATTCGGTTGACTGTTTTATGTGTGGATTAATTGGCGGAGTAGAGGACCTTGTGCATTTCAGGTAAAATAACTACTCAATGTTTATATCCCAGGACAAATTAGCTAGCAACAGCAAGCTAGCTAATTAGGACAAATTACCTAGCAAGTGCAAGCTAACTAGCTAAATTGCCATAAATGTTTAATGCTTTTCAACTTGTCCCCAAATCAATATAATTGGTTCAGAGTTTGTTTTGATATTTTAACCTGCGTGTCATGATCGCGTTTGGTGTGGGGGGACAAAATAAATATATGCACGATGGTGCACACGCGCAGCCAGTTTGTGTTCCGTGTAATGCATTGTCAGTCAAAACTGTAATTCAGCCACTCGGGGTCATTCACTGTCTTCTTGGTAAGCAACTCCAATTTCACAACTACCTTATACACACACAAGTGTAAAGGAATGAATACGAATATGTACATAAAAATATATAAATGAGTGATGGCCGAACGGCATAGGCAAGATGCAGTAGATGGTATAGAGTACAGTATATACATATGAGATGAGTAATGTACGGTATGAAAACATATAAAGCGTCAGTGTTTAAAGTGGCTAGTGATACATTTAATTACATCAAGATGGCACGATGCAGTAGATGGTATAGCGTACAGTATATACATATGAGATGAGTAATGTAGGGTAAGTAAACATTATATAATATAAAGTGGCTAGTGATAAATTGATTACATACATTTCTCCATTATTAAAGTGGCTGGAGTTGATTCAGTATGTTGGCAGCAGCCACTCAATGTTAGTGAGGGCTGTTTAACAGTCTGATGGCCTTGAGATAGAAGCTGTTTTTCAGTCTCTCGGTCCCCGCTTTGATGCACCTGTACTGACCTCCCCTTCTGGATGATAGCGGGGTGAACAGGCAGTGACTCGGGTGGTTGTTGTCCTTGATGATCTTTTTGGCCTTCCTGTGACATCGGGTGGTGTAGGTGTCCTGGAGGGCAGGTAGTTTTCACCCGGTGAAGCGTTGTGCAGACCTCACTACCCTCTGGAGAGCCTTCCGGTTATGGGCGGAGCAGCTGCCGTACCAGGCGGTGATACAGCCCGACAGGATGTTCTTGATTGTGCATCTGTAAAAGTTTGTGAGTGTTTTTGGTGACAAGCCGAATTTCTTCATCCTCCTGAGGTTGAAGAGGCGCTGCTGCGCCTTCTTCACCACGCTGTCTGTGTGGGTGGACCATTTCAGTTAGTCCGTGATGTGTACGCCGAGGAACTTAAAACTCTCCACCCTCTCCACTACTGTCCCGTCAATGTAGATAGGGGGCTGCTCCTTCTGCTGTTTCCTGAAGTCCACGATCATCTCCTTTGTTTTGTTGACATTGAGTGTGAGGTTATTTTCCTGACACCACACTCCGAGAGCCCTCACCTCCTCCCTGTAGGCCGTCTCGTCGCTGTTGGTAATCAAGTCTACCACTGTAGTGTCGTCTGCAAACTTGATGATTGAGTTGGAGGCGTGCATGGCCACGCAGTCGTGGGTGAACAGGGAGTACAGGAGAGGGCTGAGAACGTACCCTGGTGGGGACCCAGTGTTGAGGATCAGCGGGGTGGAGATGTTGTTACCTACCCTCACTACCTGGGGGCGGCCCGTCAGGAAGTCCAGGACCCAGTAGCACAGGGCGGGGTTCGAGACCCAGGGTCTCGAGCTTAATGACGAGTTTTGAGGGTACTATGGTGTTAAATGCTGAGCTGTAATCGATAAACAGCATTCTTACATAGGTATTCCTCTTGTCCAGATGGGTTAGGGCAGTGTGCAGTGTGATGGCGATTGCGTCGTCTGTGGACCTATTGGGGCGGTAAGCAGATTGGAGTGTGTCTAGGGTGTCAGGTAGGGTGGAGGTGATATGGTCCTTGACTAGTCTCTCAAAGCACTTCATGATGACGGAAGTGAGTGCTACAGGGCGGTAGTCATTTAGCTCAGTTACCTTAGCTTTCTTGGGAACAGGAACAATGGTGGCCCTCTTGAAGCATGTGGGGACAGCAGACTAGGATAAGGATTGATTGAATATATCTGTAAACACACCAGCCAGCTGGTCTGCACATGCTCTGAGGACGCGGCCGGGGATGCCGTCTGGGCCTGCAGCCTTGCGAGGGTTAACACGTTTAAATGTTTTACTCACGTTGGCTACAGTGAAGGAGAGCCCGCAGGTTTTGGTAGCGGGCCGTGTCAGTGGCACTGTATTGTCCTCAAAGCGAGGTTTAGTCTGTCTGGGAGCAAGGCATCGTGATCCGCGACGGGGCTGGTTTTTCTTTTGTAGTCCGTGATTGACTGTAGACCCTGCCACATACCTCTCGTGTCTGAGCCGTTGAATTGCGACTGTTCTACAGTGCAATGCTGTGGTGAACTGGCCACCCAAACCAAAATGCCATTTACCTTATGGGGGCAACATGAATGTAAAACACTGCTAGCTAATTAGCAAAGTGCAACTCTCTGCTCCATATTTCAGAGGGTTGAATAAAGCTAGGCTTTGGCCTCACACTACTGGGAGGTGATTGAGCACCAAGGCCCAACTATGGCTGTGATGACGGAGGAGTTTTGAAGGCAGAAGCTGCCAATACTCATCACCTCCTGTCCTGGGTGGAGGAGGACGGAGTCTTTGATGAAAATGTCAGGCCGTCTTTTTATTATTGAAAATCATTAGCTGTTAAAGATCACGACATTAAGGGCCAGCGGAGGAGAGCATAAACAAGAGATATGAGCAGAGGTAGGTAGAGGTAGGGCTGGGGTGGTTTGGCCCGACCGTGCTGTGTGTGGTCCAGTAGAGAGACAGACGGACAGACGCACTGATGAACAGACAGACGGACAGACAGACACAGAAACAGACAGAGTTTGGGCCAGGTCAGTCAGGCAGACAGACAGACAAACAGACAGACATTGAAGTGGAAGTGCTGTATTGCCAAAGGCCCATTCATCACAAGCAGGGGAGACGTGCCACAGGAGCCGCCCTTTCACTCTGCTCTGTGATGCATGTCTTTCTATTCTCAGTCAACTGCACACACACAAACACACAATCGTACCTGTGTCTGGGACACGGGACCAGGATGTTCTTTGGAACAATGAGTGACTCTTGATGCTGTGTTTTACAGCAGGTCTGAACGAGCCATAGGCTACTGTACAACACCACACAATCGATTCACCATGGTGACATACATTTGAGGAGATTCTCAATTGGTTTTGCTAACTCCTCCGTTCTTCGTCCTTTTGAAAAAGGTTAAGGGTAATCAAGGAGAGGAGGCGAGGAGAGGAAATGTGGAAACGAATGTGCTTGTACTCTCATTGTCCCCTAGTGCGTCATCAGGCAAATTACATTTACTGAGGAGGAATCCCAAATTATATGTGTGAATAGACATTTTATAGACAAAACAATGAGTACCATATAGGTTTTTATGCTACTTTATGCTATCATGCATACTTTTCTCCTCCAACAAAACAACAGCTGATTCAAAGGGGTTGTGGCAGGTATCAAAACTCTTCCTTGAAGGACTCAGGTAGGATACACATGACTATCCTCGACAAAAGGTGCTTATTGAGGAAGGGAGGACACTCTTCCATTTGCAGACTAACGAATTGACCCTCTCCTCAACCACTAGAACACTTATTGGTTTCCGGGTCACGGAGGTGAGAGGATTGTCTTTTACCCAGATGAGAATCTCCCTTGGCATGCATTAATTGGAGGAAAGGACTCATTGAGAGTGTTCAAGATGACTAGATGATATTGTAATATTGTGTAACTGTTTAAAGAAGCCTTTTTAAAGCGTGATGTGTTTGTATCCTCTCACGGTTGAAGAATGGCTAAGTACAGAGCACAAATGATCAAAAGCTAATTCTAGTAAACACTGCCATGGGAAAGCCTCATTACAGTCTTCACGTGATATACTGAAGCTGCACCTGGAAGAGTGGGATTTGCAATTCAGGCATCATATTACTCATATTACTTTTTAATGATTACAGTTTTACAGCGTAAAGTACGGAAGCATCTCAGTTGGTTCGGTGAGTGAAAAAAGCCCTGGAGGAAGTTTAGAACTCCTAGAGGCCCTAACTCAACATGTCCTCTTGACACTGACATGCCACCTAGTGGCTGAACATGTTAATGAGACATCGCTGGCCAGTTTCTCTATGGGGTATTCACTCAGAATGGCTACTTTGGGCACCATTGATGCTCTTTTATGAATGGTCCTTGACATTGCGAGGGTGGGACAATTACCACTTATTCTTAAAATTACACAAAATGCAGTGCTGCAATGTTGCTTCCTTTTCTCATCTGTCGTAGCAGATAGGCCCATCGTTGCGTGCTCATAGAAACAGATTGTAGATTTGAAACAAATATGTCATAGTCTAACTGTTATTCAGGGCGATATGATGCATGACAGCACACAACATGCGTCAGTCACATGCTTTATAACACTAAGTGGCCAGACACATTGAGTGATATGTGTAGTTGTTACCTCCGGCCCTGTGGGGCCACAGGAGTAGGGGAAACAACCCAAGTGACGTGTTTGAGAACATGGAGAGCAGCAGAGTGGTTTGACCTCCAAACTCTCCTTTTAACGGGGCTAATGTTTTCTCCATCCCAGGTGGGGGAAAGCTGAGCTGGAGGATGCTTTCCGGCCGAGCACACACAGCCCTAGTGCACAGCTCCCTCGTCTGTAACATTACATTCCACTGGCTTTGAAATCTGATCAGAGCGCCTGGGATCCCTAAATGAGTGTGTGTGTGAGCCTGTTTCGCTCTCTCTTTGTGTGTGTGGGGGGGAAGCACCATAAATCCAGAGAAGGACAAAATTTGATGACAAAGTTTTATGACAACATTTGCCTACAAAGGACCGCTGCGCCACTTTCCTGTTCAAGTGAGCACAGCACAACAAGGTGAATCCAAAAATGTATTGTATGCTGCTGCATAAATGATGTAATATGCCAGGGAGATATGTATACTGTAGCTAAGGAAGTAATCCTAAGTGTTTGTTGTTTAGTAAGCTGTTAGTAGCCCATGTGCTTCATCCTAATAATTTGGTCTATTTTCCCATCTTAATTTTACTGTTCTGAATTGGTGGTGCACATGTAGCCTATAACCTGTTTAAGTGAAATGTAATCACCGAATATTGTAAGACCTTTCATTGTCTGCTTATATGCCCTCTTTATTTATCTTAGTGTTCTGAGAGAATACTGTACAGGGAGAAAACTGTAAGAATGGCCCATGTTCTGAATTCTGTCGCTGTACATTTCAAAAGTGCTGAACAAATAGTTACATTGACTATGTCCGTCCTAGCTCGCTCATTAATGTCTTAATCGAAATCACGGATTGGCTCTTATCCGCTTGTCGTCTCCTTATGCCATAGTTTGTACATCTCAATTGTCAGTAGAAACCACATTTGTTTAAGCAAGTCAGCTATCTTTTTAAAAATAAGTAAATAAGTTAACTGTTTCGCTGCCAGACAAGGCTCTGCTGATAGCCAGGTGTAGCAGTGGTAAGGTGTTGGGACTGCTGTTGCTCCACCAAGATTTACATGCAAACATCGCCACTGGTGTAGTACGTTGGTGAATCCCAGTGCCTGCTGTGGTAGAGTGCTGAAGTTCAGCGGGCTGATTCTTGAGAAGGGTCTGAAATGAGCTGAACACCAAAGGATCACACTCCTGCCATCACACACACACACACACACACACACACACACACACACACACACACACACACACACACACACACACACACACACACACACACACACACACACACACACACACACACACACACACACACACACACACACACACACACACACACACACACACACACACACACACACAAGCGTGTGTGTGGGATGTGTGTGTGTGTGTATACATGGTCAATAGCCACCAAGACATGCCTTTGTACAGTCTGTCTTAATGTTTGTGTAAGAAATGTCATGGGGAGTAGTGTGTTTTGGGTTATGTATATGTGTGTACCTACTCTGTGTCTGTGTGTGTATGCGTGCTTTCCCTGTGTGTGTGAATGCCCTTCAAACAGTCCATGGCACCGTGCCCTGCCAGTGTCATTGTCTCAACACTAACAAGGCAGCTTCCTCTGCCTGACTGCCACACACACAAACACACACACTGGCCGACTGCACAGGAACAGGTGTGGCGGGCAGGATCGACTGGAGCTCATTTAGCTGGAGCAGCCCCTCCACCTGCGGCTTTCCTCACTCTCTCGCCCAAATGTACAAATACACACACACACACACACACACACACACACACACACACACACACACACACACACACACACACACACACACACACACACACACACACACACACACACACACACACACACACACACACACACACACACACACACACACACACACACACACACACTTTAGCAGACTACGCCTGACTGCAGACACGTGCACACTGACACGTCTGTGTACACAGCGACACATTAATTAATCACAGAGAAACCAACGTCCACGCACACAAATATACACATCCACTGACACACCCCCATCGAGAGCTAGAGAGCCAATTTCAGTGGAGTGGCACTGTGGCAGACAGTGGAATTTACAGGACTTCACCTTGCAAACCCCTGTAAACCCATTAAAAGTCTCCTAAGTTTCCTCTCCCTTTCTCCCTTTCTCTCTCGCTCTCTCTGCTCTTTGCTCTCCGCTCTCTGCCTCTCTCTCTCTCTCGCTGCTCTCTCTTTCTCTGCTCTCTTTCTCTGCTCTCTTTCTCTCTCTCTCTGCGCCTGTTATTGCATTTCCATGCGCTATTTCAACTCGCCTGGATGCTGCTATTTATTACCAACCACTCTCCACCACCAGCTTATCAGGCACATCTAGCTCCTGTACCATATTGTTGCGCCTTTTTGTTATCCAATGCCTCACACATCCTGGGTTCCTCTCTCTCCCTTCTCACTCTTTCCCCATCTCTCTCTCTCTCCCTCCCCTGTCCCTTCTCTCTATCTATCGCTCCCATCCACCGCTCCATCCCCCTCTCCCTCTCTCTAGTTTATGAATGCCCAGTGTCTCTTCGTTGCGATAAGGAGGTTCGGCGGCGACGTGATGGATTCCATTGGGCAGAAAACACTTTACTTTTGGGTCAGATGAGGTCCGAATCCTGCTGGATAAGCAGGTCAAAAGGAGCCAGTGTTGCAGGGAAAACAGCTGACTGAAAAGCAATAAAGAGGAGAACCAGTAGACAGGATATAAATCTACAGCTTGGGGAGAATGAGGGAAGGAGCCGTGGGTAAACCAACCAAGAAGGAGGACGAGAGAAAAAAATCTGATCCAATTTGTAATAGAGACAGGATGAAGACAGGCTTGTATGTAAACGTGGGGGTTTGATATGTGGAGATGAGCATATAATCAATAGACTCCTGGGAAAGGTGGAGGACATATAGGAGGTGAAGGGGGAGGGGAGAGAGGGATTTAGTGGTATGGCTGTAGTAACTGTTATCTGCTCTCCCCAATACCAAATGATACACGTGGTTCTATGCAATGCGTATGGCAGTACTGTTATCTAGTTTTGTCAGTGTAGGAAATCAAGATAACAGGGCCATGCAGTTCAATAAGTTGACCAGGGTTGATGTGTTGTCCTTCGTTTGATCCAATGACTCCAGCACTGTGAACCCCTGCTGACAGAGGAAGCTACAAATTCATGGCATCTGCTCGCTGTGTGTTGAGAAAGCCCTAATTTTGTCTGAGACTGAGGCAGACAGTTACTCCATGAGACACTTAGAGCTCATCAGACAACCTCAGGGCCTGTTGTTTACTTTCTTGTTGAGATGAGCGTGTGGACAGTGTATATGTTGCAAGTCAAACCTGCGACCGTTGGCAGGGACATGCACAGACCTTTGGTGGGGCAGGTGCTCAAAGTGAAAAAAATTACCTTTAAGCCCTTGAATTTAGAGTTTTCTACTTCTCCTGTAGCCAAATTCCCCATTAAATATTTTTAATAGGGCCTTCATTTTCTGTAAAAGCAGACATCACACATTGCAGGCCAAGAAAACTACAGCTACTACTGGGTGGGTAGGTCACCTGATCATAGCTAATGTAGCTAATGTAGATGAATCAGCTAGTTATATGCTGTCAAAACAAACAAACTACTATTTACTTGATTTGAATTAGTTCTGCTGCTGACAAACAGTTTAAGTGCAATTGCCCCCTTCCCTGTCTCTGACCGTCAGACGGGCTGACATGCAGGGGTTCCCTAACTTTTAGGGCCTGTGACGCCATTTGGAAATCAAAAGGAGCAACTCCACCTACTACCTTGGTATTCATTTCAAACTCACCTCCCAGCACTGGTAGGTAGCTCGTGCTTGCCGCGCTCGTCTTGCACAGAAGGGAAGGGGGATTTTTTTGAAAGACATAAGTTTGATAAATTATCTAGTTTGATGGGTAATTCATTACATTTAAAGTTACAAGAGAGAAAAGATACTGAAAAAAAAGTATTTTGTAAAACAACAGTTTTATAAAAATAGAATTTTTTCCAGGGGAGGGCAAAAAGGCAGGTGCTCCAGCACCCGTAGACCTCCATCTGTACGCCTGCCTGACTGTCGCCAAGTTGGGGAACCACATACCTATGATCATGACAGATCCCTACGATGGGGGTAAGACATACCTAGTGCTAGTTGTTTTTCCCGGGCCCAGTGTTTTGTCGGTTATGTGGTGAGAAACTATACAGTTTCTCTATCTTCCATAGTAAAGAATTTGAATTCAGAGTGTGTGAGGTGTGTCTGATGTAGAGTGCATGAGAGGCCTAATACAGAATGTCCTGTTCTGTACTGTATTGAACTTTCCTGTATGTAGTGTGGCACCCCCGGTGGTGTGGGGGAATGCCACTGTTTGGGGAGTCAGCCACACCCCACAACCAGCAGATTGGGCGGCAGCAAGCTAGGGAGCAGTGCCATGCCCAACACCTGAAGCCACTCTCCCTCGAAAGGCTGCAACACAACTGGGGCATACAAGGTGCTGCTTCAGGTCAGCGCAAGAGAAGCTCTTGGCTGGACGCTGCAGGCTGACCTCGCCAGGAGATTTGGTGGAAGCCCACGGACATTGACTTATGACTGCAAAAAAGCTGCAAAGGACAATCGGCTGGTAAACTGGATAGCAGCCCAGCTGTTTAGTCTTCCAAGTTAAGTTCCAGCCTGAGTTAAGTTTATCCCCTGTGTGTGGGAGTGTTTTGATTGACAGTTTTTTATCATCCTTTTTGTGAACCCTTAAATTTGAATAAATATGTTAGCCTGGTTTCAGCCTTTGTGTGTTAAACCACTGTCATTGTTCCTCATCATTGCCATCCTACCAGCAACAACTAGTGAGTCGTTACAGTAGTAAATCTATACAGAGCGTACTGTACTGTATGCCAGCTGAGGCCCAATGACTGTCTGTCTACTGCTCCGATGTGAGCACTGCTGTGATTGTGGCTCCCCAGAGTGAGAAATGAGTCTTCTCTTGGGCCAAGTTAACTATAATGAAAACCATGATGGGGAATGAGCTCTATAAACCCCCACTCACCTTGAAACTTCAGTCTGGTCTGCTCCGCTCCAACATCCAGCATGTGCAGACCAGCTGGCTGTTGTGTTCTCTGACATTTTCAATCTCTCTCGAACTTAGGCCGCTATATCAAATCAAATCAAATTGTATTTGTCACATTCGCCGAATACAACAGGTGTAGACCTTACTGTGAAATGCTTACTTACAAACTCAAACTCTTAACCAACAATGCAGAAAGAGTTTTTGCTAAATAAACTAAAGTAAAATAAAAAGTAAAACAATAAAATAACATTAACGAGGCTATATACAGGGAGTACCGGCACCGAGTTATTGTGCTGGGGTACAAGTTAGACGAAGTGATTTATACATGTAGGTAGGGGTAAAGTGACTTTGCATAGATATTAAACAGTGAGTAGCAGCAGTGTAAAAACAAAGGGGGTCAATGTAAATATTCTGAGTGGCCATTTGATTCCAGCAGTCTTATGGCTTGGGGGTAGAAGCTGTAAGGAGCCTTTTGGACCTAGACTTGGTGCTCCGGTACCGTGCGGTAGCAGAGAGAACAGTCTATGACTAGGGTGACTGGAGTCCTTGACAATTTGTTGGGCATTCCTCTGACACCGCCTAGTATATAGGTCCTGGGTGGCAGGAAGCTTGGCCCCAGTGATGTACTGGGCTGTATGCACTACCCTCTGTAGTGACTTACGGTCAGATGCCGAGCAGTGGCCATACCAGGTGGTTATGCAACCTGTCAGAATGCTCTCGATGGTGCAGCTGTAGAACTTTTTGAGAATCTGGAGATCCATGCCAAATATTTTCAGTCTCCTGATGCGGAAAAGGTGTTGTCGTGCCCTCTTCACGACTATCTTGGTGTGTTTGGACCATGGTAGTTTGTTGGTGATGTGGACACCAGCTCCACTACAGCCCCGTTGATGTTAATGGGGGCCTGTTCGGCTCTCTTTTTTCCCCTGTAGTCCACGATCACTCATTTGCATTGCTCACATTGAGGGAGAGGTTGTTGTCCTGGCACCACACAGCCACGTCTCTGACCTCCTCTCTATAGGCTGTCTCATCATTGTCGGTGAACAGGCTTACTTACCATTGTTGTGTTGTCAGTAAACTTAACGATGGTGTTTGGGCACGCAGTTGTGGGTGAACAGGGAGTACGGGTGGGGGGGGGGGGACTTATCACGCACCCCTGAGGGGCCCCCATGTTGAGGATCAGCGTGGCAGATGTGTTGTTTCCAACCCTTACCACCTGGGGGCGGCCCGTCAGGAAGTCCAGGATCCAGTTGCAGAGGGTAGTGTTTAGTCCCAGGGTCCTTAGCTTAGTGATGAGATTTGTGTGTACTGGTGTTGAACGCTGATCTGTAGTCAATGAACAGCATTCTCATGTAGGAGCAATGGAGATTGCGTCATCTGTGGATCTGTTGGGGCAGTATGCGAATTGGAGTGGGTCTAGGGTTTCCGGGATGATGGTGTTGATGTGAACCATGACCAGCATTTCAAACCACTTCATGGCTACCGACATGAGTGCTATGGGACGGTAGTCATTTAGGCAGGTTACCTTCGCTTTCTTGGGCATAGGGACTATGGGGGTCTGCTTGAAACGAAGGTATTACAGACTTGGTCAGGGAGACACTGGCCAGTTGGTCCGCACATGCTCTGAGGACACGTCCTGGTAATCCATCTGGCCCCACAGCCTTGTGAATGTTGACCTGTTTAAAGGTCTTTCTCACATCGGCTACGGAGAGCATGATCACACAGTCGTCCGGAACAGCTGGCCTGGTAGGCTCACATCAGGCTGGGTTTCCCTTTGTAGTCCGTAATAGTTTGCAAGCCCTGCCAAATCCGACGAGCGTCAGAGCTGGTGTAGTAGGATTCAATCTTAGTCCTGTATTGATACTTTGCCTGTTTGATGGTTCATCGGAGGGCATAGCGGAATTTGTTATTAGCGTCCCTATACCCACCTCATCCCTGTGTCCTAGAAAGGGAAAGTAACTGAACTGAATGACTACCAACCAGTAGCACTTCCATTATCATGAAGTGCTTCGTGAGGCTAGTCAAAGACCATATCACCTCCTTCCTCTCCGACACATTCAACCCTCTCCAATTCGCCTACCATCCTGACAGATCCACGGACAATGCAATCGACATGGCCCTGCACACTGCCCTTACCCACATAGACAAAAGGAATGCATATGTGAGGATGCTGTTCATTGACTAAAGCTCGGGCCTTCAATACCATACTGACTTATATGCTAATTTCAAAGCTCACGGTACTGGGTCTGCACTCTTCCCTATGCAGCTGTGTCCTGGACTTCCTGACGGGCTGCCCCAGGTGGTTACGGTAGGCAACATTACCTTCTCAACACTGATTCTCAACACGGGGGCCCCACAATGGTGCATCCTCAGTCCCCTCCTGTATTCCCTGTATACCCAAGACTGCGTGGCCTCACAAAGATCCAACATCATCAAGGTTGCCAACGACACGACAGTAGTAAGCCTGATTACCATCAACGACGAGACGGCCTACAGGGAGGAGGTAGGCACTCTAACGGAGTGGTGCCAGGTAAACAACCTCTCCTTCAATATCAGCAAAACAAACAAGCTGATCGTCGACTTCAAGAGGAACCAGGCTGGACACACTCCCATCCTCATCAACGGGGACGCTGTGGAGTTTGTCAGTAACTTCAAATTCCTCAATGTACACTTTTCAGAGAAGCTGAAATGGTCAAACCACACAGACACTGTGGTGAAGAACTCATGATTGGGAATCTTCAACCTCAGGATGTTGAAGAAATTCAGCCTATCCCTGAGGGCCCTCACAGTGCTCTACAGGAGCACAATCGAGGGCATACTGTCAGGCTGCATCACAGCGTGGTATTACAACTCCACCGCCACGGACTGCAAGGAGCTTCAAAGGTTGATACGCGCAGCCGAATGCACCATTAGGTGCACAGTGCCTGCCCTCCAGGACACCTACAATACCAGCTGTTGCAGGAAGGCCAAGAAGATCATCAGTGACCTTAGCCACCCGAGCCATCCCCTGTTCTCCCCGCTCCCATCACTCAGACGTGGGCAGTACAGGAACATCATGGCAAAATGTGGAAGACTGGCCAATAGTTTCTACCCCCAGGACCATCAGGCTGCTGAATAGCCACCACTAGACAGCTACCTGCCCCCCCCTCCTCCGCCAAACCCTCCTATGGACTCCCCCCCACCCCCCGTCAACGGTCACTTATCTTACCTGGTCATTTATTTATTCCTCACTTAAGTCAAATCAAATTTATTTATATAGCCCTTCTTACATCAGCTGGTATATCAAAGTGCTGTACAGAAACCCAGCCTAAAACGCCAAACAGCAAGCAATGCAGGTGTAGAAGCACGACTTGCAGGTGTAGAAGCACAACTTAACAGTTGTTATTATGTATACGGTGCTATTCCTATTTCTATTGTGTTTTTATCTTTTTTTATGACCATTTTCATTGTTTTTAGTTAACTTAGTCCTGCACGTTGGAGCTCGGGGCCTAAGATTTTCACTAAACCCTGCAATCACACCTGCAACTCTGTACATGAGACCATTAAACACTTGGAATCTGAATCTGTCATGGCTCCATGACGGTGAGTCCATTCTACTCTGATGTGCTGGTCTGTGTGGGCGGCTGTATTTCACTACGTCAACAATGGACTGTGACATGACCATTCAGAGGTTGTTTGATAATTCATTTGTAACTTTTAGTGTGATGTTTTCTGTCATTCGTTTGTCCCAAGACTACACCACGGTTGCAAAACATTATTTTGCAGCACTGCTACATTATTCATTAGCATGACAGAGCGTCATTCCATCAAAACTTCAAGTCAAAGGCTAGACACACATTACTACCTGACTGACTGAGTCTCATCAGGCCTGAATAATAGGAGGTCACTCATATAATAGTGTTTGTTAGTTCAGTTGTGTGCTTGAGCAGGCAAACGTACCCTTTAATAAATTACACCTTCAAACAGTGTGTCCAATAGTTGGCCACTGGAGAGCTGTGCCAATAAGAGGAGATTCACCGGAGGGGGGGGGGTTATCCATCAGGTGTAATGAGTGAGGAAAAGTGACCAGACCAAATCATTTGCATAGTAATGCCCCCAACAATGTGTTTGGCCGTGGCAGGGCCTGCTATGGCTGAGAGGGCCTAGCATCGACCGTCTCTACACAGCCCGGGACAAGAGGAGTATTCCAGGAGTCCAGAACAGCACACAGCCTTCGATCCTACACTTTTCTCAACTCTCCATTAATCAATTAGAGAAAAAATGAGGCACCCAACCAGCTAACCAATCAATCTATTTATCTGTGATGGTGTGAGGGAGGGAAGGGTTTGGGTGTGTGGTGGGGTTGTTTTGAATAAAGAACGGGGAGTGCGGAGATGAGAAGCTATGGAAGAATTGTAAATATGGGTGGATAACTAAAGAAATACTGCTGGCAAAAGTTATTGAGAAGATGGATAACTTCAGTGGTACCATTCGAGAGAGAAGAGAAAATAATTTTTTCTCCTAAATGAGCCAAGACTTTTGAGTGCCTTTCTGCCTCGCTTCCATGAACCCAATCACACAAGACTGAGCTGGCTCTCCCAATGAATAATAAACACATTACCCATCATGCCATTTGTTTGGTGTCCTTCAGCAACTAGCTAGCAGACTCTTTATTTACCTTACATTTGTTTCCTCTCTGCCCCTGCAGGTGGGACAAACAAACACAAACAGACCCACTGACTTCGTTTTTCTCCAAACCCAGTGTTATGAGGATGGAAGAGGGAGAGAGAGGGAACGTGAGAAGTCCTGCAGGACTGATGATGATGAGCCAGCCCCTAGTTAACACCTGAGTTCCATGTCTGCTCATTAGTATTGTTAGGTAAAGATAGGGCCTCTACCTCTCTACCCCCACGGCATCTGCTTATTGTCTCCACAATGCAATGACGCCAGTGGAACTTGAATCTTTTCATTGCTGTTGTATGCGTCACATATTTCCACCCTGGAGATCTGTAAGTAATGAAGTAACCTATTAATAGTTCACTTGTCCCCATTTTTCTTTACTATCCAAATGAATCACCTAACTGCATATTGAACGTAAGATACGGTGAGAGAGCAGATGATAACATTATAAAAATTAAATGGGACGGAATATAATAGTTTCGCTTGGTGATTTCTTTCCGTTTATCAGAGAGAGAGAGAGAGAAAGAGAGAGAGAGGTCATGAGTAGATGAGCTCCTGCAATTTTCAGCATTTTCTTTAAAAATATAGATTTAGAGTTAGATAAACTTGGATTTTTCGGCAAGGACGTATACAGGATACTACGGAGCTGGTTACAACATAACCTTCACTCCAAATCAAAACTCAAAACCTACAACCTGTCACTCCCTGATCTGTTTCACCTGTCCTTGTGCTTGTCTCCACCCCCTCCAGGTGTCGCTCATCATCCCTGGTGTATTTATCCCTGTGTTTTCTGTCTCTCTGTGCCAGTTCATCTTGTTTGCCAAGTCAACCAGCGTTTATCTCCTAGCTCCTATTTTTCCCAGTCTCTGTTTTTCCTAGTCCTCTTGGTTTTGACCCTTGCCTATCCTGACACCAAACCCGCCTGCCCGACCATTCTTTCTGCCCTGACCTCAAGCCTGCCTAATGCCTTGTATTGTTTGGACTCAGACCTGGTTACTGAACCCCTGCCTTTCCTGACCTCGAGACTGTCTAACGCCCTGTACTGTTTGGACTCTGACTTGGTTTATGAACTCTCGCTTGTACCCGACCTGCCTTTTGCCTACCCCTTGTGTTGTAATAAATATCGGAGCTTAACCATCTGCCTCCTGTGTCTGCATATGGGTCTCACCTTGTGCCCTTATACTACGAACTGGCCATGACAGACCCAGCAGACTTGGACCAGCTCCGTCATGCTGTCTCCCTGCAGGGAGCCACATTTGGGAAGCATGAGGAGCTACTTCGGGACCTTTTGGAAGGGCTTCGTTCATTGGCGGAACGTCACGACCAAGGGTTCAAGGCGGTAATGGAACAAATCCGTGAATTAGCTTATAGGCAACATGCCACATTTGAGACCTCCCAACCACTCAGTAACCTCTCTACTAGTGGTGGATTTGTTCAACCTACCCCGGCTCCCTGAGAATCCCGCTTACCTCCTCCGGAGTGTTATGCTGGTGATCCTGGTACCTGCCGGGCGTTCCATTCCCAGTGCTCCCTCATTTTCGAACTTCAGCCCTCTTCGTTCCCGCCGGACCTATCTAAGATAGCATATTTAATTACGCTATTGTCCGGAAGGGCGCTTTCCTGAGCGACGGCTGTGTGGGAGCAGCAATCCGCTGTATGTCATAGCCTGGAGGAATTTATGGTGCCCGGTAGGGAGGCGGCTCGAAAACTACTGCAGGTACAGTTGAAGTCTACATACACCTTAGCCAAATACATTCAAACTCCTTTTTTAATCCTAGTACAAATTCCTTGTCCAGTTACGATCACCACTTTATTTCAAGAATGTGAAATGTCAGAATAATAGTAGAGAGAATGATTTATTTCAGCTTTTATTTCTTTCATCACATTCCCAGTAGGTCAGAAGATTACATACACTCAATTAGTATTTGGTAGCATTACCTTTAAAATTGTTTAACTTGGGTCAAATAGCTGGGTGAATTTTGGCCCATTCCTCCTGACAGAGCTGGTGTAACTGAGTCAGGTTTGAAGGCCTCCTTGCTCGCACACGCTTTTTCAGTTCTGCCCACAAATGTTCTATAGGATAGAGGTCAGGCTTTTGTGATGGCCACTCCAATAGCTTGACTTTGTTGTCCTTAAGATATTTTGCCACAACTTTGGAAGTATGCTTGGGGTCATTGTCCATTTGGAAGACCCATTTGCGACCAAGCTTTAACTTCCTGACTGATGTCTTGAGATGTTGCTTCAATATATCCACATAATTTCCTGCCTCATGATGCATTCCATTTTGTGAAGTGCACCAGTCCCTCTTGCAGCAAAGCACCCCCACAACATGATGCTGCCACCCCTGTGCCTCACGGTTGGGATGGTGTTCTTCGGCTTGCAAGCCTCCCCCTTTTTCCTCCAAACATAACGATGGTCATTACGGCCAAACAGTTCTATTTTGTTTCATCAGACCAGAGGACATTTCTCCAAAAAGTATGATCTTTGTCCCCATGTGCAGCTGCAAACCGTAGTCTGGCTTTTTTATGGCGGTTTTGGAGCAGTGGCTTCTTCCTTGCTTAGCGGCCTTTCAGGCTATGTTGATATAGGACTCGTTTTACTGTGGATATAGATACTTTTGTACCTGTTTCCTCCAGCATCTTCACAAGGTCCTTTGCTGTTGGTCTGAGATTGATTTGCACTTTTCGCACCAAAATCCTGGATCATTGTTACTCTAACTTCCGCAAAACATACAAAGCCCTCCCTCGCCCTCCCTTAGGCAAATCTGACCACGACTCCATTTTGTTGCTCTCAGCCTATAGACAGTAACTTAGACAGGAAACGCCTGTGCTCAGGTCTGTTCAATGCTGGTCCGACCAATCTGATTCCACGCTTCAAGATTGCTTCGATCATGTGGACTGGGATATGTTCTGGATAGCGGCGAATAACAACATTGATATATATGCTGATTTGGTGAGCGAGTTTATTAGCAAGTCCATCGGTGATGTTGTACCCACGGCAACTATTAAAACTTTCCCCAACCAGAAACCGTGGATTGACGGCATCATTCACGCAAAACTGAAAGCGCAAACCACTGCTTTTAATCAGGGCAAAGCGACCGGAAACATGACCTAATACAAACAGTGTAGCTATTCACTCCGTAAGGCAATCAAACAAGCTAAGCATCAGCATAGAGCCAAAATAGAGTCGCAATTCAACGGCTCAGAAACGAGAGGTATGTGGCAGGGTCTACAGTCAATCACGGACTACAAAAAGAAAAACAGCCCCATAGCGGACCAGGATGTCTTGCTCCCAGACAGACTAAATATCTTTTTTGCTCGCTTTGAGGACAATACAGTGCCACTGACACGGCCCGCTACCAAAACCTGCGGGCTCTCCTTCACCGCAGCCAACGTGAGTCAAATATTTAAACGTGTTAACCCTCGCAAGGCTGCAGACCCAGACGGCATCCCTAGCCGTGTCCTCAGAGCATGCGCAGACCAGCTGGCTGGTGTGTTTACGGACATATTCAATCAATCCCTATCCTAGACTGCTGTCCCCACATGCTTCAAGAGGGCCACCATTGTTCCTGTTCCCAAGAAAGCTAGGGTACTTTCTGACGGGACGCCCCCAGGTGGTGAGGGTAGGAAACAACATCTCCACCCCGCTGATCCTCAACACTGGGGCCCCACAAGGGTGCGTTCTCAGCCCTCTCCTGTACTCCCTGTTCACCCATGACTGCGTGGCCATGCACGCCTCCAACTCAATCATCAAGTTTGCAGACGACACTACAGTGGTAGGCTTGATTACCAACAACGACAAGACGGCCTACAGGGAGGAGGTGAGGGCCCTCGGAGTGTGGTGTCAGGAAAATAACCTCACACTCAATGTCAACAAAACAAAGGAGATGATCGTGGACTTCAGGAAACAGCAGAAGGAGCAGCCCCCTATCTACATTGACGGGACAGTAGTGGAGAGGGTGGAGAGTTTCAAGTTCCTCAGCGTACACATCACGGACAAACTGAAATGGTCCACCCACACAGACAGCGTGGTGAAGAAGGCGCAACAGCACCTCTTCAACCTCAAGAGGATGAAGAAATTTGGCATGTCAAGAAAAACACTCACAAACTTTTACAGATGCACAATCGCGAGCATCCTGTTGGACTGTATCACCGCCTGGTACGGCAACTGCTCCGCCCACAACCGTAAGGCTCTCCAGAGGGTAGTGAGGTCTGCACAACGCATCACCGGGGGCAAACTACCGGCCCTCCAGGACACCTACACCACCCGATGTCACAGGAAGGCCAAAAAGATCATCAAGGACAACAACCACCCAAGCCACTGCCTGTTCACCCCGCTATCATCCAGAAGGCGAGGTCAGTACAGGTGCATCAAAGCTGGGACCGAGAGACTGAAAAACAGCTTCTATCTCAAGGCCATCAGACTGTTAAACAGCCCTCACTAACATTGAGTGGCTGCTGCCAACATACTGACTCAAATCTCTAGCCACTTTAATAATAAAAATTGGATGTAATAAATGTATCACTAGTCACTTTAAACAATGCCACTTTATATAATGTTTACATACGCTACATTACTCATCTCATATGTACAGTATATACTGTACTCTATACCATCTACTGCATCTTGCCTATGCCGTTCGTGCATCACTCATTCATATATTTTTATGTACATATTCTTATTCATTCCTTTACACTTGTGTGTATAAGGTAGTTGTTGCGAAATTGTTACATTACTTGTTAGATATTACTGCATGGTCGGAACTAGAAGCACAAGCATTTCACTACACTCACATTAACATCTGCTAACCATGTGTATGTGACCAATAAAATTAGATTTGATTTGATTCCTGAGCGGTATGACAGCTGCGTGGTCCCATAGTGTTTATTCCTGCATACTATTGTTTGTACAGATGAACGTGGTACCTTCAGGCGTTTGGAAATTGCTCCCAAGCATGAACCAGACTTGTGGAGGTCTACAATTTTTTTCCTGAGGTCTTGGCTGATTTCTTTAGATTTTCCCATGATGTCAAGCAAAGAGGCACTGAGTTTGAAGGTAGGCCTTGAAATACATCCACAGGTACACCTTCAATTGACTTAAATGATGTCAATTAGCCTATCAGAAGCTTCTAAAGCCATGACATAATTTTCTGGAATTTTCCAAGCTGTTTAAAGGCACAGTCAACTTAGTGTATGTAAACTTCTGACCTACTGGAATTGTGAAATAATCTGTCTGTAAACAATTGTTGGGAAAATTACTTGTGTCATACACAAAGTAAATGTCCTAACCGAAATGCCAAAACTATAGTTTGTTAGCAAGAAGTTTGGGGAGTGGTTGAAAGACGAGTTTTAATGACTCCAACCTAAGTGTATGTAAACTTCTGACTTCAACTATATATTTTTTTCAGTTTTAAAGCTAATATTCTGCAATTCTACACATTTTGCCATGACTTATGCCATGTTAATGATATCTGAGATTGACTAACCAAATCAATTGGGGCCCCCTGGAGGTCAGGGCTCCTGGGCACGTTAGTATTCGGGAACATGATAACTGGCTAGACTAACTTACCAATCTACATTTGTGGAGTGGTTGAAAAACGAGATTTAAGGACTCCAACGTAAGTGTATGTAAACTTCTGACTTCAACTGTACATCAGAACTTCCGTAGTGTGGCAGACTACGCAGTGGATTCTCGCACATTGGTCACCGAGAGTTCCTGGATTTCAGAGGCTCTGTTTGGTTTGACATCTTCTTCCACGAACTGTCTGAGGGGATAAAGGACGAGCTCGCAGGTTGGGAAATATCCTTGGACCTCGATTCCCTCATCGCCCTTTCGGTAAGAACGCCGGTGTGAGAGGAGGTCGGGCCTCGGGAACACTCGTTCATCTGCTAATGCTGGCGCACGTCCTAAAGAATCTGGAAATCCCCAAAGTGTGTATTTCCGAGGAGAACTGAAAACACTCGAGGCCCCTCGAGAATCATCGGCGACGGGTGAGTTTGCTACTCCTGAGCCCATGCAACTGGGAAGAGCTAAATGATCGATTGGGGAACGCTCACGTAGGCTGAGTTCTTACTGTTGTCAGGATGACAGGATGCTCTCGATTGTGCATCTGTAAAGGTTTGTGAGTGTTTTTGGTGACAAGCTGAATTTCTTCAGCCTCCTGAGGTTGAAGGGGCGCTGCTGCACCTTCTTCACCACACTGTCTGTGTGGGTGGACCATTTCAGTTTGTCCGTGATGTGTACGCCGAGGAACTTAAACTTTCCACCTTCTCCACTACTGTCCCGTTGATGTGGATAGGGGGCTGCTCCCTCTGCTGTTTCCTGAAGTCCACGATCATCTCCTTTGTTTTGTTGACATTGAGTGTGAGGTTATTTTCCTGACACCACACTCCGAGGGCCCTCACCACCTCCCTGTAGGCCAATAATTTGACCCCAATAACTACCGTGGGATATGCGTCAACAGCAACCTTGGGGAAATCCTCTGCATTGTCATTAACAGCAGACTCGTACATTTTCTCAGTGAAAACAATTTACTGAGCAAATGTCAAATTGGCTTTTTACCAAATTATCATACGACAGACCACGTATTCACCCTGCACACCCTAATTGACAAACAAACAAACCGAAACAAAGGCAAAGTCTTCTCATGCTTTGTTGATTTCAAAAAAGCCTTCGACTCAATTTGGCATGAGGGTCTGCTATACAAATTGATGGAAAGTGGTGTTGGGGAAAAACATACGACATTATAAAATCCATGTACACAAACAAGTGTGCGGTTAAAATTGGCAAAAGACACACACATTTCTTCCCACAGGGCTGTGGGGTGAGACAGGGATGCAGCTTAAGCCCCATCCTCTTCAACATATATATCAATGAACTCACCCTACTAGAATCTGAAGTCAAATGTCTACTGCTTGCTGACGATCTGGTGCTTCTGTTACCAACCAATTAGGGCCTACAGCAACACCTAGATCTTCTGCACAGATTCTGGGGTTCGCTCACCAACCAAGAATTCAGAAAATGGGACAAACACCAAAGTGAGACTCTGCATGCAGAATTCTGCAAAAATATCCTCTGTGTACAATGTAAAACACCAAATAATGCATGCAGAGCAGAATTAGGCCGATACCCACTAATTATCAAAATCCAGAAAAGAGACGCTAAATTCTACAACCACCTAAAAGGAAGCGATTCCCAAACCTTCCATAACAAAGCCATCACCTACAGAGAGATGAACCTGGAGAAGAGTCCCCTAAGCAAGCTGGTCCTGGGGCTCTGTTCACAAACATACCCCACAGAACCTCAGGACAGCAACACAATTAGACCCAACCAAATCATGAGAAAACAAAAAGATAATTACTTGACACATTGGAAAGAAATAACAAAAAAACAGAGCAAACTAGAATGCTATTTGGCCCTAAACAGAGAGTACACAGTGGCAAAATACCTGACCCCTGTGACTGAGCCAAACTTAAGGAAAGCTTTGAATATGTACAGACTCAATGAGCATAGCCTTGCTATTGAGAAAGGCTGCCGTAGACCTGGCTCTCAAGAGAAGACAGACTATGTGCACACTGCCCACAAAATGAGGTGGAAACTGAGCTGCACTTCCTAACCTCCTGCCAAATGTATGACCATATTAGAGACACATATTTCCCTGAAATTACACAGATCCACAAAGGATTCGAAAACAAACGCGATTTTGATAAACTCCCACAGTGTGCCATCACAGCAGCAAGATTTGTGACCTGTTGCCACAAGAAAAGGGCAACCAGTGAAGAACAAACACAATTGTAAATACAACCCATATTTATGTTTATTTATTTTCCCTTTTGTATTTGAACCATTTGCACATTGTTACAACACTGTATATATACACAATATGACATTTGAAATGTTTTTATTCTTTTGGAACTTCTGTGAGTGTAATGTTTACTGTTCATTTGATTGTTTATTTCACTTTTGTATATTATCTACTTTACTTGCTTTGGCAATGTTAACATATGTTTCCCATGTCAATAAAGTGCCTAAAATTGAATTGAGAGAGAGTGTGTGTGTGTGTGTGTGAGTTAATTGGAGGTGAGTGAAGCATTGCCACCGCGTCATGTGTTTGTGTGTGTTGGCCCACATGTGTTATTCTCCCAGTGTGTCTCCATCTCCTCCTGGCAGCCATACTGCTGTGTGTGTTGGCCTGGGATGAAGAGGAGCCTCTGTTCCCCTACACCTCTCTGTCGCTGTCTCCATCTCTCCATCATCTCTCCACCGCTCCCTGCTGATCTACAGTACAGCAGGTGGGCTGGCTGTAAACAGTACTTATTCAACCATCCAAACACACCAGTCAATTAACAAATCATCAGTGAATGCTTGTCTCACTCTGCACAATGCACCTCTGCGTGGCTGAATGAAGGGAGGAGGAGAAGATGAAGTGGAGGAAGAGAAGGAGGCGGCGCCAGGAGCCAAAGGGCTCCTTCTCTTTTGTTCTAGACACTCCTCTCTTCTCCTCCTGAACAGTGCCGTTGGAGAGTCACTGTGGCAGCTACAGTATCTACATCTCAGCTTTATCAGGGACAGCCACATTCACACGGCGTGAAGATGAATTGGTCGTGGAGCTGGCTGCACTTGAGGAAGCAGCAGGAGTCAATGTCACAGGGCTCAATATCACGTAGTGGAGATCTACTGGAGGAGCGTAGTGGGACTCCCACGGGACTCACATTCTAGATGCTTCATCTAGTTGTGCCTGACTCTCAGAATGCCAATACACTGCAACTTAAATGCATATCTGTATGAGAAATACAATAAATACATTTTCCACACAGAAGATACAGTGGAGTTGGAAACACATTCGCACTCTGAATAATCACCTATGCACCAATGGCTAAGCAAATGTACAGTATGTGCTTGAAGTGTCCGACTAAGAAAATCCTTTCAAGAGTCAAATCTGAATTTTTAAATGCATTGACAGAAATCATCATACTCCATTCTTGGGTTAAATCTTTCCAAAATCCATTTGAAGTATGTCCTACACTGCATTTATGTCTCCCTTCTCAAAGCCTCTGTTTGGTAGTGCTAACAAGCACAAGGATTAAGGTCTGTTGTGATTTCACCTGTGAGGGCCAACTGTCTTCAGCCAGGCAGAAACCTGGTCTGAGCAGTAGATCGCCAACAGAAAGGCTAACTCCTTTTAGGGCTTTTGGCGCTCTAACATAGGTGGAGCACTTGACTTCACAAGATTCTTGAACAAGACGATTGGCTTGCCAACCAGTCCATGCATGCAGTCAGACACAAGGCAGAATAATGAGTGGAGTGAAATGCCATGAACTGCTGCTACCATTGCTGACTTTTCATCCTCAATCTTTCACCTTACTCCTCCCTCTCTCTCTTGCTCTCTCGCTCATTTTATTTTAGAGAGACAAATAATCATGTTTCGTGGCAAAATTATATACAGTGGGGAGAACAAGTATTTGATACACTGACAATTTTGCAGGTTTTCCTACTTACAAAGCATGTAGAGGTCTGTAATTTTTATCATAGGTACACTTCAACTGTGAGAGAAGGAATCTAAAACAAAAATCCAGAAAATCACATTGTATGATTTTTAAGTAATTAATTTGCATTTTATTGCATGAGTATTTGATACATCAGAAAAGCAGAACTGAATATTTGGTACAGAAACCTTAGTTTGCAATTACAGAGATCATACGTTTCCTGTAGTTCTTGACCAGGTTTGCACACACTGCAGCAGGGATTTTGGCCCACTCCTCCATACAGACCTTCTCCAGATCCTTCAGGTTTCGGGGCTGTCGCTGGGCAATACGGACTTTCAGCTCCCTCCAAAGATTTTCTATTGGGTTCAGGTCTGGAGACTGGCTAGGCCACTCCAGGACCTTGAGATGCTTCTTACGGAGCCACTCCTTAGTTGCCCTGGCTGTGTGTTTCGGGTCGTTGTCATGCTGGAAGACCCAGCCACGACCCATCTTCAATGCTCTTACTGAGGGAAGGAGGTTGTTGGTCAAGATCTCGCGATACATGGCCCCATCCATCCTCCCCTCAATACGGTGCAGTCGTCCTGTCCCCTTTGCAGAAAAGCATCCCCAAAGAATGATGTTTCCACCTCCATGCTTCACGGTTGGGATGGTGTTCTTGGGGTTGTACTCATCCTTCTATTCCTCCAAACACGGCGAGTGGAGTTTAGAGCAAAAAGCTCTATTTTTGTCTCATCAGACCACATGACCTTCTCCCGTTCCTCCTCTGGATCATCCAGATGGTCATTGGCAAACTTCAGACGGGCCTGGACATGCGCTGGCTTGAGCAGGGGGACCTTGCGTGCGCTGCAGGATTTTAATCCATGACGGCGTAGTGTGTTACTAATGGTTTTCTTTGAGACTGTGGTCCCAGCTCTCTTCAGGTCATTGACCAGGTCCTGCCGTGTAGTTCTGGGCTGATCCCTCACATTCCTCATGATCATTGATGCCCCACGAGGTGAGATCTTGCATGGAGCCCCAGACCGAGGGTGATTGACCGTCATCTTGAACTTCTTCCATTTTCTAATAATTGTGCCAACAGTTGTTGCCTTCTCACCAAGCTGCTTGGCTATTGTCCTGTAGCCCATCCCAGCCTTGTACAGGTCTACAATTTATCCCTGATGTCCTTACACAGCTCTCTGGTCTTGGCCATTGTGGAGATGTTGGAGTCTGTTTGATTGAGTGTGTGGACAGGTGTCTTTTATACAGGTAACGAGTTCAAACAGGTGCAGTTAATACAGGTAATGAGTGGAGAACAGGAGGGCTTCTTAAAGAAAAACTAACAGGTCTGTGAGAGCCGGAATTCTTACTGGTTGGTAGGTGATCAAATACTTATGTCATGCAATAAAATGCAAATTAATTACTTAAAAATCATACAATGTGATTTTCTGGATTTTTGTTTTAGATTCCGTCTCTCACAGTTGAAGTGTACCTATGATAAAAATTACAGACCTCTACATGCTTTGTAAGTAGGGAAACCTGCAAAATCGGCAGTGTATCAAATACTTGTTCTCCCCACTGTATATCCATCCCAAACAACATAACTTCTATACAACAAGTATCCCGATTGGATTTTAAACAGTTACATGGAATAAAGTATCGATACATACATACTGTAAATAAATAAATATTAAAATAATCGATTTGTTTCAACAATATTGTGCAAATATCACATAGATTACTTATTGTATTCAGAGGGGGAAAAGTGTATAAAATGTATGTTTTCTTTTTGGAAACATTTTATGGGGGTTTTACAGTTCTCGTTAGGATAAATTAACAAAATCTTTTTGAGTTTGATTACATAGACTTTAGGGAAGGAATTAAGGAATTTAAGGACATTGAAAGTCTGTCCCAATTAATTTTCTGGTCAAGGATGGGTTGATTCATACGCCCTGTTTACATCGTGACATAGGGTGAATTCGGAATAAGTGGGTCACTTTTTGAATTTCCATCTTTTGCAGTGTCATGTTTTCATGGATGGCAAGGGAAGCCTGGCATCCCCCAAAAATTGACCAAGAAAAAAACATAAAATAATGTATGTATCTTTTGTCTCTCTGTGTTTCATAATTTTTCTTCAATTCGCAAGAGGCTGAATGTTTCTCACTGGAGAAAGCATCCAAGCAAGTGAAACAGCGCCCCTATGTCTCAGTATGTGTAGGCCATCTATCTGATGCTGTCTGGTCAAAAATAATATGACATTGTTGCCGCCCGTAACGTTGAATGCAAGGGAAGCCGGAGAACATGGCTCCCCTTGATGATAATATAAAAATTAAATAGCCAATCAGTGTTGAGCTATTGAGCTCAACTGTGAATGGCCCTGGCACACCAAAAAAAAAGTGTCAAGGGAAGCCAGTTTGGCTTCACCCCAATCACATCACATCACATCAAAAGCACACGTCATTTACAGAAAACACTTGAATGGTTGAATCTTATTGTGTCGACCTACGGTGGCTAGCTCCTTAGTGGTGGGCTCCAGAGTTGCACAAGCGGTCTAAGGCACTGCATCCCAGTGCTAGAGGTGTCACTACAGACCCTGGTTCGATTCCAGGCTGTATCACAACAAGCCGTGATTGGGAGTCCCATAGGGCGGCTCACAATTGCCCCAGTGTTGTCTGGGTTAGGGTTTGGCTGGGGTATTGTAAGTAAGAATTTTTGTAAATAAGAATTATTTTACTCACTTTTTGCACTAGCTGCAAAAACCATATGGTACTTTCCATCGATCTGGAGAGTGGATAGACTTATAGCCAGAGCCATATATTTAGACAGTTGGGCCAACTTTTAGAAGTGCTTATATTGTTCTAATTCTTGATATTTAATTATATAGCTTAAAAGAAAATCTTAATGTTAATGGAGTGCTAACATGGCTGCCAAAGAATTTTAAAGGGTCATGTAAACGTATCATAATTCTCATTTTGTTAACAGATGATAACATGGCTGCCATAGAATGTTGTAGTGTCATGTAAAAGCATCATAATGCATAAACCTCAATGTCTCAATTCTCTAAACACATGGCTCTGGATATACCCACATGAAGAAGTACTATAATATAGGTAAGGGCATAGCTGCGGGAAGGAGGGGTGCTGAGGGTGCTGCAGCACCCCCTGAAACATAAGAATAAAAATAAAAAAATGTTTAAAAAAACTTTTTTTATATTGTTATATTGAGGGATAATCAATGAGGTTAGATGTGTTGGAAAATAATGAAACATGTGGAAGATGTGTTCCACAGCGCGCTAGTGTAGAAATGTAACATCCACTGAAGTAGCGAGCAAGTTTAATAGCTGAATTCTACCGTGCAAATATATTGTGTGTTATAGGGAAATAATGCACGAACTAGAATGCACTTCAAGCCAATCATAAAGTATTCAACAATGCCATGGTATGATATGGTATAAATACTGTAGTATTACTATATTGATATACTATAGTATTCACTGTAGTGTTTTTGCAGACATGATTGTGGTGTAATGTAGTATTCACTGTAGTGTTTTTGCAGACATGATTGTGGTGTAATGTAGTATTTACTGTAGTGTTTTTGTTTCATTCTCTTTGACAGTAGTGGGGGCTTTCACCTTAACGAAACTTAAAATAGGTAATTTTCCATAATCTGTTGGTAGGTAGGTAGGACTGGAGTGTAAACAGATAGTTCAGATCTTCTGCTCTTTTCCCTAACCTGTAAGGAACAAAATATACTGTATGGTCTACATTGGCATGTACGTTTCTCACTCATGGGTGGCACACATTGGGGTGTGGGAATGAAATTCAGTAGTATTGCGTGGTGTTTTGCGGTACTATTTAATGAAGCTGTCAGTTGAGGAGTGGGATGCCCCTTTTCTACTGTATTATTGATTGTATGTTTGTTTATTGCATGTGTAACTCTGTGTTGTTGTATGTGTCGAACTGCTTTGCTTTATCTTGGCCAGGTCGCATTTGCAAATGAGAACCTGTTCTCAACTAGCCTACCTGGTTAAATAAAGGTGAAATATAAAATTTAAAAAAGGTGCAATACACTGTTTGAGGAACATAACAATCTCATGTAAATGGACAAGAAGAGTCAAATCTGCTGTTTCCAGCTACAATAGTCATTTACAACATTAACAATGTCTACACTGTATTTCTGATAATTTTGATGGTATTTTAATTTAATGGACCAAAAATGTGCTATTCTTTCAAAAACAAGGACATTTCTAAGTGACCCCAAACTTTTGAATGGTACACATTGGGTTGAAGTCGGTTGTTTACATACACCTTAGCCAAATACATTTCAACTCAGTTTTTCACAATTCCTGACATTTAATCCTAATAAAAATTCCCTGATTTAGGTCAGGTAGGATCACCTACCTGAACTAAATTTCAAGAATGTTTCAAGAATGTGAAATGTCACAAAAATAGTAGAGAGTGATATATTTCAGCTTTTTTTTCACATTCCCAGTGGGTCAGAAGTTTACATACACTCAATTAGTATTTGGTAGCATTGCCTATTAATTGTTTAACATGGGTCAAACGTTTAGGGTAGCCTTCCACAAGCTTCCCACAATAAGTTGGGTGAATTTTGGCCCATTCCTCCTGACAGAGCTGGTGTAACTGAGTCAGGTTGGTAGGACTCCTTGCTCGCACACACTTTTTCAGTTCTGCCCACACATTTTCTATAGGATTGAGGTCAGGGCTTTCTGATGGCCACTCTAATGCCTTGACTTTGTTGTTCTTAAGCCATTATGCCACAACTTTGGAAGTATGCTTGGGGTCATTGTCCATTTGGAAGACCAATTTCCTGACTGATGTCTTGAGATGTTGCTTCAATATATCCACATAATTTTCCAGCCTCATGATACCATCTATTTTGTGAAGTGCACCAGTCCCTCTTGCAGCAAAGCACCCCCACAACATGATGCTGCATCCCCCGTGATTCATGGTTGGGTTGGTGTTCTTCGGCTTGCAAGCCTCCCCCTTTCTCCTCCATACATAACGATGGTCATTATGGCCAAACAGTTTTATTTTTGTTTCATCAGACCAGAGGACATTTCTCCAAAAAGTATGATCTTTGTCACCATGTGCAGTTGCAAACCGTAGTCTGGCTTTTTTATGGCGGTTTTGGAGCAGTGACTTCTTCCTTGCTGAGCTGCCTTTCAGGTTATGTCGATATAGGACTTGTTTTACTGTGCATATAGATACTTTTGTACCTGTTTCCTCCAGCATCTTCACAAAGTCCTTTGCTGTTCTTCTGGGATTGATTTGCAATCGCTCTTGCTTGTTTGTAGGTGACCAAATACTTATTTTCCACCATAATTTGCAAATAAATAAATAAAAAATCCTACAATGTGATTTTCTGGAATTTTTTTTCTCATTTTGTCTGTCATAGTTGAAGTGTACCTATGATGAAAATTACAGGCCTCTCTCATCTTTTTAAGTGGGAGAACTTGCACAATTGGTGGCTGACTAAATACTTTTTTGCCACACTGTATGTAAACTTCAGACTTCAACTGTATATTGTGTTACAAAGTGGGATTCTAATTGATTTAATTGTCATTTTTTTGTCAACAATCTACTCAAAAAACTCTGTCATGTCGAAGTGGATTGTTTTATTTATTTTTAATTAATAAAGATTTAATAACAAATGATAGTCGTGGCATAAGTATTCAGCCTCTTTGTTTAGGCAAGTCTAACTTAGTTCAGGATTAAAATTTGGCTTAACAAATTACATAATAAGTTACATGGACTATAATAGAGGTTGACATGATTTTTGAATGTCTAATCCTTCATCTTTCCCGCATATATACAAATCTGTATATCATGACACAAGGTGAGATCCAGATGCAGACACAGGAGGCAGATGGTTGGAGTCTTACAATGTTTATTAATCCAAAAGGAGTAGGCAAGAGGATGGTCATGGACAGGCAAAAGGTCAAGATCAGATCAGAGTCCAGGAGGTACGGAGTGGCAGACAGGCTCGTGGTCAAGGCAGGCAGAATGGTCAGGCAGGCGGATACAGAGTCCAGAAACAGGCAAGGGTCAAAACCGGGAGGACTATAAAAAGGAGAATAGCAAAAAGCAGGAGAACGGGAAAACCGCTGGTTGTCTTGGAAACATACAAGACGAACTGTCACAGAGAGACAGGAAACACAGGGATAAATACACTGGGGAAAATAAGCGACACCTGGAGGGGGTGGAGACAATCACAGGGACAGGTGAAACAGATCAGGGCATGACACTGTAAGGTCCTTCAGCCAAGTACAGTATATCATTTCAAACAGCTTTTTGAAAGCCTCAAAGAAGAGCAGTGATTGGTAAATGGGAAACAATAACAAATCAGACATTAAATATCTCTTTATGCATGGTCAAGTTAATAATTATGCTGTTTATTATGTATTAAACCACGCAGACACATAAAAGATACAGTCATCCTTCTGAACTGAGCTGCATGACAGGAATGAAACTACCCAGAGATGTTACTATGAGGCCATTGGTGATTTTAAAACAGTTACAGAGTTCAATGGCTGTGATGGGAGAAAACTGAGGAAAAAAAAGATTTCAAAACATGCATCTTGTATGCAGCAAGGCACTAAAATAATACAAAAAAACAACAACAAAAACATGGCAAAGGAATATAATTATGTTTGGGGCAAATCCAACACAACACTTCACAGAGTAACTTCCTCCTTATTTAAGCATGGTGGTGGCCTCATCATGGTATGGGTATGCTTGACATCGGCAAATACTGGGGATTTTTTCAGGATTAAAAGAAAAGGGATGGAGCTACAGTAAGCACAGGCAAAATGCTAGATTCCTAATTTCAGTCTGCTATACACCAGACACCGGGAGAGGAATATGGCAGGATGATAACCTACTATACAAGGCCAACTCGTTCTTACCAAGAAGACAGTGGATGTTC
Organism: Salvelinus alpinus; assembly: GCF_045679555.1. Taxonomy (NCBI): domain Eukaryota; kingdom Metazoa; phylum Chordata; class Actinopteri; order Salmoniformes; family Salmonidae; genus Salvelinus; species Salvelinus alpinus. The sequence goes on from NC_092086.1 coordinate 83,412,567, forward strand.
CTGACTGGCCTTGTTACAGTTTTCACTTAAATCTGTTTGAAAATCTATGGCAAGACTTGAAGTTTGCTGTCTCGCCATGATCCCCAATATATTGACAGAGCTTGAAGAATTTTGAAAATAATAATGGGCTAATTTTGCACAATCCAGATGTGTAAAGCTTTGAGACTTACCCAAGAAGACAGCTGCAATCGCTGCCAGAGGTGTTTCTAACATGTATTGACTCAGGGAGCTGAATACTTACCCAATGACTACATTTTAGTTATTTAATTTATTATTTAATAAAAACATTTTAATCCTACTTGGTAACACAATAAAATGTAAAGAAACACAGTGGCGGGGTTCCCACTTTGTTATTGTTTCAACTTCAGATTGCAACTTTAAGACAGAAGTGCTGATTGAGAAATGTATCTAATTGCACTGTATGGACAGGGACGCATTAACAAATCATAGTCCCCGGGGAATAGATTTTTCAACTAACTCTTGTCTCAATTTACTGTAGTTTTAACTTACTATTGTCTCAACCCCAGCAGTTTTTATGTTAGTCACTGACAGTTACTCAATTAGCCATGTCAGCTAACAATTTTTAAATTGGTAAGTTAGTCTAGCCAGCTATCTAAACTTGTAGTAATCTTGTAGTAAAGTAGGAGGGAGCTTGAACGTGAAACCACTCCAGCAGCCCAACAGGTACCTATCTTTAGGTGAACGAGGTCTGACAGGAGGGATAAGGGAGCCATTTAATGGTTTAAAGTACACACAACAGACTCCCTCTTCTCCATTCTGAGTCACCCAAGGGCCGCAGAGAAGTCGAGAGGCACACAAAGGCTCCTCAGAAAATAACTCACTCTGCTAAAGGACTTAAGAGGCCGCTGGCTCCCCAGCGTCTATTGTACTGCCCAAAACACTGTGCTTTGACAGCGTGTCCAGGAGAATTGAAAAGTACACCAGCCATTTTGGAGAGCCTTTGTGGAATTTGACTCCAGTGACAGTCCCTTTGGGTTTATTGATGCATTTCACAAGTGGTCTCTCTGGAACTGCTACAGTCAACCTCCTCCAAGATAATAAATACCACAGAATATGTACCATGCCTATCTCATATTTCTTCACGTTGCTTGGAGATCTTTTCCCCCCGAAAAGTAGTATAATGTGATTTATTTTATTATGGAAAAAGGGGAGGGAACAGTTATTGTTTTTATTGTTGAGTACTGTGTCAGCTTATGGAGATTAATTCACTGTATGTAGACTATTTGCTTCATCACAATGCTATTGTAACCGTTGTGAAATGGCTAGCTAGTTAGCGGTGTGCGTTTAAAAAAATAAAAAATGTTTTTGTTTAAAATGGCACCGGAAGAAATGGCAGCAGTTTTACGGGCACCCAACCAATTGTGCTATTATGTGTTTTTTTTGCGTTATTTATAACTTATTTTTACATAATGTTTCTGCAACCGTATTTTACGGCAAAAAGAGCTTCTGGATATCAGGACAGTGATCACTCACCTTGGATTATACAAAGAGTTTTTCTTCAACAAGCAGGACGCACAGGACATTCTCAGAACACCCGACAAGGCCAGCATCCCAGTTATGCAAGAGGAAGAGACCCAGGTACAGAGGACACAGAGCGGGGTGCCTCGTAAGGACCGCAGAAGGCGAGTGGGAAAGCTGCCGTTACCGTTAATGTTACTCGCCAACGTGCAATCATTGGACAATAAATTAGACAAGGTACGATCACGGATATCCTAGCAACGGGACATCAAAAACTGTAACATCTTATGATTCACGGAATCGTGGATGAATGATGACATGGATATTCAGCTAGCGGGATATACGCTACACCGGCAAGATAGACGGCTGTCGGTTTGTGCATATTTGTAAACAACAGCTGGTGCACAAAATCTAAAGAAGTCTCTAGATTTTGCTCGCCTGAAGTAGAGTATCTTGTGATAAAATGCAGACCACACTATTTGCCTAGACGGTTTTCAGCTATACTTTCGTGGCTGTTTATTTACCACCTCAGACGGATGCTGGCATTAAGACCACACTCAGTCAGCTGTATAAGGAAATAAGCAAACTGGAAATCTACCTAATTTCTATCAACATGTTAAATGTGCAACCAGAGGGAAAAAAATTCTAGATCACCTGTACTCCACATACAGAGACGCGAACCTCCCTCGCCCTCCATTTGGTAAATCCGACCACAATTCTATCCTCCTGATTCCTGCTAACAAGCAAAAATTAAAGCAGGAAGCACCAGTGACTTGGTCTATAAAAAAGTGGTCAGATGAAGCAGATGCTAAACTACAGGACTGATTTGCTATCACAGACTGGAATATGTTCCGGGATTCTTCCAATGGCATTGAGGAGTGCACCACATCAGTCACTGGCTTCATCAATAAGTGCATTGAGGACGTCATCCCCACAGTGACTGTACCTCAACCAGAAGCCATGGATTACAGGCAACCTTCGCACTGAGCTAAAGGGTAGAGCTGCCCCTTTCAAGGTGCTTATAAGAAATCCTGCTATGCCCTCAGACAAACCATCAAACAGGCAAAGCGTCAATACAGGGCTAAGATTGAATCGTACTACACCGGATCCAGACGGATTACCAGGATGTGTACTCCGGGCATGTGCTGACCAACTGGCAGGTGTCTTCACTGACATTTTCAACATGTCCCTGATTGAGTCTGTAATACCAACATGTTTCAAGCAGACCACCATAGTCCCTGTGCCAAAGAACATGAAGGAAACCTGCCTAAATGACTACAGACCTGTAGCACTCATGTAAGTAGCCATGAAGTGCTTTGAAAGGCTGGTAATGGCTCACATCAACACAATTATCCCAGAAACCCTAGACCCACTACAATTTGCATACTGCCCAAACAGATAAAGGAACACCTAAGTGAGAATGCTATTTATTGACCTCAGCTCAGCATTCAACACCATAGTACCCTCAAAGCTCATCACTAAGCTAAGGATCCTGGGACTAAACACCTCCTTCTGCAACTGGATCCTGGACTTCCTGACGGGCCGCACCCAGGTGGTGAAAGTAGGTAGCAACACATCTGCCATGCTGATCCTCAACACTGGAGCGCCTCAGGGGTGCATGCTCAGTCCCCTCCTGTACTCGCTGTTCACCCACGACTGCATGGCCAGGCACGATTCCAACACCATCCTTAAGTTTGCCGATGACACAACAGTGGTTGGCCTGATCACCGACAACTAAGAGACAGCCTATAGGGAGGAGTTCAGAGACCTGCCCGTATGGTTTCAGAATAACAACCTATCCCTCAACGTAACCAAGACTAAGGAGATGATTGTGGACTACAGGAAAAGGAGGACCGAGCATGCACCTCATTCTCATCGACGGGGCTGTAGTGGAGCAGGTTGAGAGCTTCCTTGGTGTCCATGGTGTCCACATCACCAACAAACTAGAGTGGTCCAAACACACCAAGACAGTCGTGAAGAGGGCACGACAATGCCTATTCCCCCCCAGGAAACTAAAAAGATTTGGCATGGGTCCTCAGATCCTCAAAAGGTTCTACAGCTGCAACATCGAGAGCATCCTGACTGGTTGCATCACTGCCTGGTACGGCAACTGCTCAGCCTCCGACCACAAGGCACTACAGAGGGTCGTGCGTACGGTCCAGTACATCACTGGGGCTAAGTGGCCTGTCATCCAGGACCTCTACACCAGGCGGTGTCAGAGGAAGGCCCTAAAAATTGTCAAAGACCCCAGCTTCCCCAGTCATAGACTGTTCTCTCTACTACCGCATGGCAAGCGGTACCGGAGTGCCAAGTCTAGGACAAAAAGGCTTCTCAACAGTTTTTACCCCCAAGCCATAAGACTCCTGAACAGGTAATCAAATGGCTACCCGGACTATTTGCATTGTGTGCCCCCCCCAACCCCCCCTTTACGCTGCTGCTACTTTCTGTTTATCATATATGCATAGTCACTTTAGTTATACATTCATGTACATACTACCTCAAGCCCTACCAACCGATGCCTTTATATACAGTTGAAGTCGGAAGTTCACATACACTTAGGTTGGAGTCATTAAAATTCATTTTTCAACCACTCCACACATTTCTTGTTAACAAACTATAGTTTTGGCAAGTTGGTTAGGACATCTACTATGTGTATGACACAAGTACATTTTCCAACAATTGTTTACAGACATTATACATTATTTCACTTATAATCCACTGTATCACAATTCCAGTAGGTCAGAAGTTTACATACACTAAGTTGACAGTGCCTTTAAACAGCTTGAAAAATTCCAGAAAATTACGTCATGGCTTTAGAATGTTCTGATAGGCTAATTGACATCATTTGAGTTAATTGGAGGTGTACCTGTGGATGTATTTCAAGGCCTACCTTCAAACTCAGTGCCTCTTTGCTTGACATCATGGGAAAATCTAAAGAAATCAGCCAAGACCTCAGAAAAAAAATTGTAGACCTCCACACGTCTGGTTTTTCCTTGCGAGCAATTTCCAAATTCCTGAAGGTACCACGTTCATCTGTACAAACAATAGTATGCAAGTATCAACATCATGGAACCACGCAGCCGTCATACCGCTCAGGAAGGAGACGAGTTCTGTCTCTTAGAGATGAACATACTTAGGTGGGAAAAGTGCAAATCAATCCCAGAACAACAGCAAAGGATCTTGTGAAGATGCTGGAGGAAACAGGTACAAAATATCTATATCCACAGTAAAATGAGTCCTATATCGAAATAACCTGAAAGGCTGCTCAGCAAGGAAGAAGCCACTGCTCCAAAACCGCCATAAAAAATCCAGACTACGGTTTGCAACTGCACATGGGGACAAACATCGTACTTTTTGGAGAAATGTCTTCTGGTCTGATGAAACAAAAATAGAACTGTCTGGCCATAATTGTTATGTTTGGAGGAGAAAGGGGGAGGCTTGCAAGCCAAAGAACACTGAAAAAGTGTGTGCGAGCAAGGAGTCCTACCAACCTGACTCAGTTACACCAGCTCTGTCAGGAGGAATGGGCCAAAATTCACCCAACTTATTGTGGGAAGCTTGTGGAAGGCTACCCGACACGTTTGACCCAAGTTAAACAATTTAAAGGCAATGTTACCAAATACTAATTGAGTGTATGTAAACTTCGGACCCACTGGGAATATGATGAAAGAAATAAAAGCTGAAATAAATCATTCTCTCTACTATTATTCTGACATTTCACATTCTTAAAATAAAGTGGTGATCCTAACTGACTCAAGACAGGGAATTTTACTAGGATTAAATGTCAGGACTTGTGAAAATCTGAGTTTAAATGTATTTGGCTAAGGTGTATGTAAACTTCCGTCTTCAACTGTAGCCTTGCTACTGTTATAGCCTCGCTACTGTATATCGCCTTGCTACTGTTATTTTCACTGTCTTTTTTGGTGTTGTTTTTATTTCTTTACTTATCTATTGTTCACCTTACACTTTTTTTTTTACTTAGACATTGCACTGTTGGTTAGAGCCTGTAAGTAAGCATTTCACTGTAAGGTCTACACCTGTTGTATTCGGCGCAAGTGACAAATAAACTTTGATTTAATTTGATTAGTGGCGTTTCAATCAGTGACGTCACTCGTTGTAAGACCTGGAAGTAGTTGTTTCCCTTGCCCTCTGCAAGGGCCCTGGCTTTTGTGGAGTGATAGTTAATGATGCTTCGTGGGAGGCAGTTGTCGATATGTTCAGAGGGTCTCTGGTTCGAGTCCCAGGGTTCGGTGAGAAGAGGGACGGAAGCAATACTGTTACATTATTACTTTTAATTAAATGGACAGTCGTTCTGTTTGCCATATACCAAGCTGTCCCACACACCCGTTAAACATAGTAAATAGCTCATTAAACTAACAGATTTACACATGGCATCATACTAATAGATTTACATGTGTCCAGAGGTCAACTGTGGCATGAAGGCAGTCACATCCTCATATATAATCTGTGTGTGTTGTGAGTGTGTGTGTGTTCATTCTGGGCCGAGGCCATTAACCCAACAGCTTAGTTGATTTACGGCTACTCTCTCACCATGGGTCAGCAAGGGCAGATCTTGAGACCTGGCTTTACACGGTTGGCTATTCATGCAAAGACTAGGTACAGTTATGATACAGTTATAATTGTTATCAAGACAAATGCATGGTATTGTACAGAGTTGGCTAATAGTACTTCATCAGGGACTGATCAGGGACAGTTATTATGGAGTCTAGAATGTGTATATGGCTAACCATGGTTGAGCGAACAATGTATGACAGAGGATAGGGTTAGAATGCAAACAGATCTGGAGACCAAGTTAAAATGTGGCCAGGCAAAGACAGGAATCAGAATAGCTGTTCTGAACCTAACATTTCTGCTGTAAATTTAATAAGAGCTGTGTACAAAACTTCCCTTAACCACTCAGAGCACTTCAAAGTATTGGGCAACTCTAATTCTATTGGAAAAGCCCAGAGAGATTAACCATTTTCAGACTGTCTGTGAGAATACTTGTGACAGATGTTTTTGCTTGAAGTGGTTTGAATAAGAGGCATTTTATCCAGATCAAATGTATTGATATCAAACAATATCTGATAAAATGATTTGGAAGGAAGCCCTAAACTCTCAAATATTAATGGTCTCCAAAAGAAGGCGGTGGAGAACCTATCTCTAAGTAGGTCATAGATTTTTCACATATTCTCTTTGCTGTTGTTAAAGCCAACAGAAACTTGTAATCCGACTCCCCTTCCTTTACTTTTTTTCAAGCAGTTTTCTTCTGCATTGCCCCATCTGGTAAGTCTTTCTCACTGTAATCCTTCAGCTCAAACAGGCCTGCTCTGCATCAAAACAAGAACCCTTGGACCCCCCTTACACACACTCCCACTTCTTCCTCTCTCTCCTATATACTACACACCTTACACTTCTCTCCCCAACCCCCATACACACACCTCAGTACCTTTGAGTATTTCATATGCTACACACACCGAGATATGCAACCCCCCCCCCACATACACTTACTACCCCCTGAGTCTTTCATTTGAGCACAGGGAGGCAGTGACAGGTGGAGCACATGGCCCTGGTTCTCAGAGTGAGGTAATACTGCTGATGAGGCAAGCGGGCAGGCAGCTCAGAGAGGGGAAAAGACTGGAGATCTGGAGCCTGCCATAGATACTATACACTGCACAACAAATTGGCCAGTGTTGATTTTTCAGTGTAACATTTCTAGTGTTGATTCAGGAGTTCAATTCACTCTGTAAGAGTGAAAGTAACACTCAGTGGTATACAAAAAATAACCCGCGGTGTTGGTGTTAATAACCAGATTTAGTTTTTTACACGTTGAAGAGTAAAACAGTCCCATCTGTGTTATAGTAAAACTAGGCCATCTGATATATGTATTGTACTGGCATATAGTTACATTTTAATTATGGCATTCCTCTAGGTACTCACTTGTTATAAAACCACAGGCCTTTAAAAGGAAAAAAAGCAATACCATGTCTCTGTCACTAACAAATAGAGTCATGTGTGGTAACTCTACAATTCACTCAAAAAGAAAAGGCACCCTGGGAAAAATGCAAATAAGGCTTTACACCATACAGCGTTGAAACAACACCCAAAATGATTTACTGTAACACTACAGGTGGTATTTCTTACACTGAGAACAGCGTAACAGCATCAGCACTAAGAAAAGTAAAGTTTACTCTAAATGAAGTGTCATGCTTACACTGTAGGTCAGGGTTCCCCAACTGGCGGGTCTTTGCCCCCCCAAGTTTTCTGAGCCTAAAAACTAAGTGAAGGATCGGCAGAAAATTGGTGTTTCGTATCATCTCCAATAGTTTTTTTGCTTTGTATTTTGGAGGGTTGGGGGTTACAAGTATACAAGTACAATATTCATGTCAATTTACACAGTTTATACTGCATGTAACCGTAAGGCTGTAAAAAAAGGGGGGGAAAGAGGTGGGCCTACACCCCCAACTCCCCATCCCATTCCCCCTAGCCCGACATGTTTCCGTCCATCCCCCTCACTGAGATTGTCGATAATTCTATTGTTATAATTTCAAAAAATTACTGTATCCACTGGCGAATTGGGAGAGAGTGGGGTGATTGCCATCTAAGAGCCAACATCTTGTTTGTGACAGTACTGCCTGGCAGTAGTAATCGTCTTTGAATGACTGAGAGATTCAAGGAGTTATCACAGTAGATGCAACGCATTCAATATTTACATTTATGCACATCTAAATTAATTTTGTAACTTTGTCCCAGAAGCATTTAACATTTGTCCCAGAAGCACTCCCACATCATATGAAAGAATGTGCCTACTTGATTTAGGGGACACGGGGAACAGTTGGGAGTTGGAGCTAATTTCATTGTAAAAGTTTTCAATGGTGTTAAATACAGTCTGTGAAGTTAATGGTTAGGATTAAAAGATGCCAAGGTCATATTTTTCCATATTTTGTTCCAGTTAAAAGGTTGTTAAGATTCACTTAGATATGTGGGCCCTACTTTATTAATGACTAGCTCAGAATATGAGCTTTCCAAAAGTTGTTAATATACGTATTATGGAGATCAGTCCTTTTGGGAGCCCAGATAATTTATTTCCCATCATTGGATGGTTTGGTGGTTGTGTTCCCAAGGGACTCCATAGGCCAGTTTAGCTGACCTAAGTTGTAAATATAGAAAAAAAGGAATTGCCTGGTAATGTACAGTAACAGTCAAAAGTTTAGACACACCTACTCATTCAAGGGGTTATCTTAATTTTTTTACTATTTTATACATTGCAGAATACAAGTGAAGTCATGAAAACTATGAAATAACACATATGGAATCCTGTAGTAACCAAAAAAAGTGTTAAACAAATCAAAATATATTTTATATTTGAGATTCTTCAAAGTAGCCACCCTTTGCCTCGATGACAGCTTTGCACACTCTTGGAATTCTCTCAACCAGCTTCATGAGGTAGTCACCTGGAATGCATTTCAATTAACAGGTGTGCCTTGTTAAAAGTTAATTTGTGGAATTTCTTTCCTTCTTAATGCGTTTGAGCCAATCAGTTGTGTTGTTACAAGGTAGAGGTGGTATACAGAAGATAGCCCTATTTGGTAAAAGACCAAGTCCATATTATGGCAAGAACAGCTCAAATAAGCAAAGAAAAATGGCAGTCCATCATTACTTTAAGACATGAAGGTCAGTCAATACGGAACAGTTCAAGAACTTTGAAAGTTTCTACAAGTGCAGTAGCAAAAACCATCAAGCGCTATGATGAAACTGGCTCTCATGAGGACCACCTCAGGAAAGGTAGAACCAGAGTTACCTCTGATGCAGAGGATAAGTTCATTAGAGTTACCAGCCTCAGAAATTGCAGCCCAAATAAATGCTTCACAGAGTTCAAGTAACAGACACATCTCAACATCAACTGTTCAGAGGAGACTGTGTGAATCAGGCCTTCATGGTCGAATTGCCTAAAAAAAACACTACTAAAGGACACCAATAAGAAGAAGAGACTTGCTTGGGCCAAGAAACACAAGCAACGGACATTAGACGGGTGGAAATCTGCCGTGTCTTTGTGAGACGCAGAGTAGGTGAACAGATGATCTCCGCATGTGTGGTTCCCACCGTGAAGCATGGAGGAGGAGGAGTGATGGTGTGGGGGTGCTTTGCTGGTTACGTTGTCAGTGATGTATTTAGAATTCAAGGCACACTTAACCAGCATGGCTACCAAAGTATTTTGCAGAGATATGCCATCCCATCTGGTTTGCGCTTAGTGGAACTATAATTTGTTTTTGAACAGGAAAATGACCCAACACACCTGCAGGCTGTGTAAGTGCTATTTGACCAAGGAGAGTGATGGAGTGCTGCATCAGATGATCTGGCCTCCACAATCACCCGACATCAACCCAATTGAGATGGTTTGGGATGAGTTGGACTGCAGAGTCAAGGAAAAGCAGCCAACAAGTGCTCAGCATATGTGGGAACTCCTTCAAGACTGTTAGAAAAACATTCCAGGTGATGCTGGTTGAGAGAATGCCAAGAGTGTGCAAATCTGTCATCAAGGCAAAGGGTGGCTACTTTGAAGATTTAACACTTTTTTGGTTACTACAGGATTCCATATGTGTTATTTCATAGTGTTGATGTCTTCACTATTATTCTACAATGTAGAAAATAGTAAAAAATAAAGAAAAACCCTTGAATGAGTAGGTGTGTCCAAACGTTTGACTGGTACTGTATATGTGCTGTTGAAATCTTGGAATGTTCTCAAATTGTCCATGATATCGCAAGGATACGGATTCCACATTTGGACCATTGGGGGGATGCAAAAGGCTGCCCTCCAGATCGTAAGACATTATTGTGAAATATTGGAGTATGGGCATGCCATTTTGATTACCAGTTACATTAAAAAAAAATTGTGTGAGCAATAATAGGACCAAAGCGTAGTTTACATTGTTTAATCCTTAAGAGTCTATTGACGCACATGTGATCAATCTAAGGAACATAATAAAAAAATCCCCATCAAAATCTGTCAGTATAAGCTAGACATATATATATGTTTTTGCATGGACTGCGTCTCAATCCACCGCATCCGCCTTTGTCGCCCTTCGGCATCTGCGGTCGAAGGTGGCCGAGCTACAGTAGTGTTTGTCAGACCACGAGACATCCCGAAAATTGATCTTCTCACGAAAACGTCTGTGGCTTCCGAAACAGGCCCATAAACTAATGTCTCTCCTGAACACGATGGTGTTCTCCATTTTGCTCTACGACCCGTTTTGCTCTACGAGTGTCACAGGAGACTCGTCTGAAGGTAACCCATACAAACTAATGGAAGGATGTGCCAACAAAAATAACTGGTTAAATATGTGTCAAAAAAATGTCCTAAGCTTTAATATTTCTCATAGATATAGGACAGAGACTTCAAAACCTTATTCCTTATGATTTATCTTTTGACCGTCTTTTTTTGTACCCCCCAATGGCTTAGACTTTTAGATGTAAAGGGATATATCAGTGAAGACCACTCTTCCAGGGTAATAGGAGCAAACGTATTTCTGTCTGGAAATACAATTTAAAGTTTGGTACGGATAGTCCTCCTACATCTTTCCCTCTTTGCAAGTTTGTTAATTTTATCCGGGCTCGCTAATCTTCCAATATACATTTTGAAACTGCACTATGGATTTTATCTCAATACCCAGAAGGGGGAGACAAGGGAAACATTGAACTACAAAAATTCAGCCATGGCAATATATTCATTTTCACAATAGATATTCTTCCGGTTAAAGCAACTTGGAAATTAGTCCATTTACTGAGGTCGGATTGAATTGATTTGAGCGTTCTGTAAACATTTCTGGAAATAGTTCTGTCTAAGGAAGGAAATATATCTATTCCCAAATATTTAAAATGGGGAACAATTGGGATTCCATAAGTACAGATGGAGTCCTCCATTGAGGTCTTGAGTGGCAGCAGGGAAGATTTGGTTAGATTTATTTTCTAACTTGAGATGAAGCTACATTTGTGTATGATCTTCAAAGCTTTTGGGAGGGATTGAGATACGGTAAATTGTCTAGATAAAGTAAGATATCATCGGCATATAATGAGATGACGTGATTCCTAGAATTGAGAGATATTGGTGTAATTTGCCTGGGCCAGGGGCTCCATAGATAATAAAAACAGCAGAGGTTTGATAGGATCACTTTTCCTGATACTTCTAGTTATTCTGAACAGAACAGATCAGGTATTGCCTGTTATTACTATGGCTGAGGGATTGGCACACAGTATTTTAATCATATTAATGAAATTGGAGCCAAGTCCCACATGTTCATAAACCAACCAAAGATATGACCATTCAAGCAGTGGAGGCTGCTGAGGGGAGGACGGCTCATAATAATGGCTGGAACGGAGAATATGGAATGGCATCAAACCATGTGTTTGATGTATTTGATACCATTCCACTAATTCCACTCCAGCCATTACCACTAGCCCGTCCTCCCCAATTAAGGTGCCACCAACCTCCTATGCATTCTAGTCAATCAAAAGCTTTTTCTACATTGAGAGACAGAACTGACCAAGGAGCTTTAATTTCTGATGAAGCAGGTAAGATATGTAATAAACTTCAGAGGTTATCTGAAGATAATTGTTTTTTAACAAACATGCTTTGGTCCGGATGTACCAATTTCGTTAAGTAAGTTACGAGACGGAATGACAGAATTTTAGAAAACAGTTGAATATATGTGTTTACCAAAGATAGAGGGCAATAGTGAGAACACTGGGTGGCATCATTACCTTTTTTATAAAAGCAAAATGTGTGCAGTATTTACATCCCTTCCAAATTAACCTTTGTGAACAGCTGTGCTAATCATTTCAATAAACAGTGGACCTACACTACCGTTCAAAAGTTTGGGGTCACTTAGAAATGTCCTTGTTTTTGAAAGAAAAGCACATTTTTTGTCCATTAAAATAACATAAAATTGATCAGAAATACAGTGTAGAAATTGTTAATGTTGTAAATGACTATTGTAGCTGGAAACGGAAGATATTCTGTGGAATATCTACATAGGCGTATAGAAGCCTATTATCAGCAACCATCACTCCTGTGTTCCAATGGCACGTTGTGTTAGCTAATCCAAGTTTATCATTTTGATGGTGAGAAACTGAGAGAGGAAATAAGAAGCCAAAAAATAAAGAGACTGAAAAAGAGATGGACCGAGCGAAAAAAGAGGAATGTGCAAGATACAGTAACAGAAAGATACAGTTGAAGTCTGGAAGTTTACATACACTTAGGTTGGAGTCATTAAAACTCATTTTTCAACCACTCCACAAATTTCTTGTTAACAAACTATAGTTTTGGCAAGTCGGTTAGGACATCTACTTTGTGCAATTCCAACAATTGTTTACAGACAGATTATTTCACTAATAATTCACTGTATCACAATTCCAGTGGGTCAGAAGTTTACATACACTAAGTTGACTGTGCCTTTAAACAGCTTGGATAATTCCAGAAAATGATGTCATGGCTTTAGAAGGTTCTGATAGGCTAATTGACATCATTTGAGTCATTTGGAGGTGTATCTGTGGATGTATTTCAAGGCCTACCTTCAAACTCAGTGCCTCTTTGCTTGACATCATGGGAAAATCAAAAGAAATCAGCCAAGACCTCAGAATTTCTTTTTTAGACCTCCACAAGTCTGGTTCATCCTTGGGAGCAATTTCCAAACACCTGAAGGTACCACGTTCATCTGTACAAACAATAGTACGCAAGTATAAACACCATGGGACCATGCAGCCGTCATACCGCTCAGAAAGGAGACGCGTTCTGTTTCCTAGAGATGAACGTACATTGGTGCGAAAAGTGCAAATCAATCCCAGAACAACAGCGAAGGACCTTGTGAAGATGCTGGAGTAAACAGGTACAAAAGTATTGATATCCACAGTAAAACGAGTCCTATATCGCCATAACCTGAACGGCCGCTCAGCAAGGAAAGAAACCACTGCTCCAAAACCGCCATAAAAAAGCCAGACTACGGTTTGCAACTGCACATGGGGACAAAGATCGTACATTTTGGAGAAATGTCCTGTGGTCTGATGAAACAAAAATAGAACTGTTTGGCTGTAACGGCGTTCCTCTCTCTCTTCATACGAAGAGGAGGAGTAGTGATCGAACCAAGGCGCAGCAGGTTGTGAATACATAATGATTTATTAAATAAACAAAATAGACAAAGACGAAAACAAACTATACTGGATATAACTAACAAAATAACAAAACGATGTAGACAGACCTGAACAAACGAACTTACATATACACGAAGCACGCTGACACAGGAACAGACTACATAAACGCACGAAACAAACCGAAACAATCCCGTATGGTGTAACATCGACACAGACACAGGAGACAACCACCCACAACGAACACTGTGAAACAACCTACCTAAATATGACTCTCAATTAGAGGAACGCCAAACACCTGCCTCTAATTGAGAGCCATACCAGGCAACCCTTAAACCAACATAGAAACAGACAACATAGAATGCCCACCCAAACTCACGTCCTGACCAACTAACACATACAACAAACTAACAGAAATAGGTCAGGAACGTGACATAACCCCCCCCTTAAGGTGCGAACTCCGGGCGCACCAGCAGAAAGTCTAGGGGAGGGTCCGGGTGGGCATCTGACCACGGTGGTGGCTCAGGCTCTGGACGAGGTCCCCACCCCACCATAGTCAATCCCAGCTTACGTCTACCCCCTATCATGACCACCCTCTTATTTCCCCCACCTAATTTAAGGGACAACACCAAGATAAAGGACAGCTCCGGGACCAGGTAGCTCAGGACAGAGAGGTAGCTCAGGACAGAGAGATAGATCAGGATAGAGAGGTAGCTAAGGATAGAGAGGTAGCTCAGGATAGAGGGGCAACTCCGGACTGAAGGGCAGCTCCGGACAGAGAGACAGCTCTGGACTGAGGGGCAGTTCTGGATTACTAACAGCTCATGGCTGACTGACGGCTCTGGACGCTCATGGCAGGCTGACGGCTCTGGACGCTCATGGCAGGCTGACGGCTCTGGACGCTCATGGCAGGCTGACGGCTCTGGACGCTCATGGCTCGCTGACGGCTCTGGCTGCTCATGGCTCGCTGACGGCTCTGGCTGCTCATGGCTCGCTGGCGGCTCTGGCAGATCCTGTCTGGCTGGCGGCTCTGGCAGATCCTGTCTGGTTGGCGGCTCTGGCAGATCCTGTCTGGTTGGCGGCTCTGGCAGATCCTGTCTGGTTGGCGGCTCTGGCAGATCCTGTCTGGTTGGCGGCTCTGGCAGATCCTGTCTGGTTGGCGGCTCTGGCGGATCCTGTCTGGTTGGCGGCTCTGGCGGATCCTGTCTGACGGACGGCTCTAGCGGCTCCTGTCTGGCGGGCGGCTCTAGCGGCTCCTGTCTGGCGGACGGCTCTGTAGGCTCATGGCAGACGGGCGGCTTTGCAGGCTCATGGCAGACGGGCGGCTTTGCAGGCTCATGGCAGACGGATGGCTCAGACGGCGCTGGGGAGACGGATGGCTCAGATGGCGCTGGGGAGACGGATGGCTCAGATGGCGCTGGGGAGACGGATGGCTCAGATGGCGCTGGGGAGACGGATGGCTCAGATGGCGCTGCGGAGACGGATGGCTCAGACTGATCCTGTCTAGCGGAAGGCTCTAGCGGCTCCTGTCTGGCGGAAGGCTCTAGCGGCTCCAGTCTGGCGGAAGGCTCTGTAGGCTCATGGCAGACGGGCGGCTTTGAAGGCTCAATACAGACGGGCAGTTCATGCGGCGCTTGGCAGACGGACAGTTCAGGCGCCGTTGGGCAGACGGCAGACTCTGGCCGGCTGAGACGCACTGTAGGCCTGGTACGTGGTGCCGGAACTGGAGGCACCGGACTGGAGACACGCACTTCAAGCCTAGTGCGGGGAGCAGGGACAGGGCACACTGCATAATGACCATCGTTATGTTTGGAGGAGAAAGGGGGAGGCGTGCAAGCCGAAGAACACCATCCCAACCGTAAAGCACGGGGGTGGCAGCATCATGTTGTGGGGGTGCTTTGCTGCAGGAGGGATTGGTGCACTTCACAAAATAGATGACATCATGAGGACGGAAAATTATGTGGATATATTGAAGCAACCTCTAAAGACATCAGTCAGGTTGTTAAAGCTTGGACAATGACCCCAAGCATACTCCCAAAGTTGTGGCAAAATGGCTTAAGGACAACAAAGTCAAGGTATTGGAGTGGCCATCACAAAGCCCTGACCTCAAACCCATAGGAAATTTGTGGGCAGAACTGAAAAAGTGTGTGCGAGCAAGGAGGCCTACAAATCTGACTCAGTTACACCAGCTTTGTCAAGGGGAATGGGCCAAAATTCACCCAACTTATTGTGGGAAGCTTGTGGAAGGCTACCCGAAACGTTTGACACAACTTAAACAATTTAAAGGCATTGCTACCAAATACTAATTGAGGGTATGTAAACTTCTGACCCACGGGAATGTGATGAAAGAAATAAAAGCTGAAATAAATAATTCTCTCTACTATCAATCTGACATTTCACATTCTTAAAATAAAGTGGTGATCCTAACTGACCTAAGACAGGGTATTTTTAAATCGGATTAAATGTCAGGAATTGTGAAATACTAAGTTTAAATGTATTTAGCTGAGGTGTATGTAAACTCCGACTTCAACTGTGGATGTACTGTGGTGTTCTCTGAAACTTCCAGCGCTGTGCTTTTCCAGCTGGCCATCACCCCCCCCCCCCCCCCCCCCCACCCCTTCCACTCCCATCCACGTCCTTCTGCCTCTCTGACAGAAAGCAGATAAAGCACATAGCCTCAAACATCCCCATCCACCATCCAGCCCTGCCTTCCCACAGCCAGATGTTTACTTCAGAGCCCTGCGAGGCCTGCTCCTCTCTCTTCCACTGTTCCATGCTATTTTCTTTGGCTCTGGCTTGTGAGAAGCTCTGTGGCGACTCAGTGGAATGACGCACGCCTCGCTTGCAGTATCACATTTGACTGGCAGAGGTGCTGTTTATAGACTACATCTGGCAGAGGTGCTGTTTGTAGACTACATCTGGCAGAGGTGCTGTTTATAGACTACATCTTGCAGAGGTGCTGTTTATAGACTACATCTGGCAGAGGTGCTGTTTATAGACTTCATCTGGCAGAGGTTCTGTTTATAGACTACATCTGGCAGAGGTTCTGTTTATAGACTACATCTGGCAGAGGTTCTGTTTTTAGTCTACATCTGGCAGAGGTGCTGTTTATAGACTACATCTGGCAGAGGTGCTGTTTATAGACTACATCTGGCAGAGGTTCTGTTTATAGACTACATCTGGCAGAGGTTCTGTTTATAGATTACATCTGGCAGAGGTGCTGTTTATAGACTACATCTGGCAGAGGTGCTGTTTATAGACTACATCTGGCAGAGGTGCTGTTTGGATGAGCATTGCGGCGTTTGAATGGAACACCATATTTGACCAGAGTTATGATTCTTTAGTGTGGGTGTAAATATTAGGACAGGTTTGTGATGTATGACGGACAGAGGCTCCTCCTTGTGAGATGTACACTGCAGTAGGGCAGAGAGAGAGAGAGAGCGCGAGAGACGAGTGCAATAAATAAAACATCATATGCATGCAGGAATTAGTGAGAAAGAGTGTGAAAGAGAGAGGGAAATAGAGAAACATGGAGGGAGAGAAAGAGCTTTGCTCATAAGGTCTCTTGGGGGGCCTTTTTCCCGTTAGAGCTGGCAGGAAGCCTCTTCCTAGTGCCTGTGCCATTCCAAGTTCCCTAATGATATGCACACCGCCACAGCTAGCTAGCATTGTGCAATTACCCCCAGCCAATGGGTGAGCTCAACTAACCAACGTCACTATGTGGTGTCATTAATCCAACACACATGTTGAGAGGACCGCAATATGAACACACAGCTGGTTTTCTGATATTATTTCTCAGCCTGAAGAGACATTTGTTGGCATCAGATGCATAGGATTTAAGTTCAATGACACCTCAGAGATGACACCACACAGCTGAAACTGATGTGAATTTGAATGACAGCTTTGCGAGTGTGTGCACATTCATATGCATGCATGCGTGCATATCTGCATGTGTTGAAAAGCAACGTATAGCTCATAAGACTATGCTGAAGCGTTGTATGTGTGCACGTGTGAGTGAAAGCATAACGAATGGACACATGGCACACACTCGTAACGCACAAGCACTGAAATTCATAAAGCCCACAGAGGAATCCAGGTCATCTCAGCATGTCTCTGTATGAGAACCATGAAGCTCCTACTCCGGTGACAGCTCCCCCCACTGACAGCCCACCAGAGGCCATGGGCCACTGACCCCTCTGCAGGGCACTAGCTACACAGGAGGTTTTTTTCATTAGTATTATTCCACATCATGTTTTGATTGACACACAATCATGGGAAAATACCTCAATGGTATGTAGGATTGGGATTGGAGCGTGAAACACTGAGAGGTTTAACATGATACAGCTGTGAGGTGAGTGGAGTGTGGAGATTGCCAGTGTTGGTGAGAGCGAAAATTATTTGATAAGGGATTTATGGGTTAGACAGACAACTGTCAAGTCAATGTAACTATTGATTGATGCGTAAATACAACAGTGAAGCCAGAAGATCCATTACTACTTAAAGGGCTGGATTCAATCTGTATCACGGAAGTATAGTGGAAGTTCTGCGCTAAAATGTAAAGGTAATTTCGTTTGAGCCAACATATGCAGCTTTTAACGTGAAGGCATTCGCCACGAACGTGGGACGATTGCCTTTATATATCATTCAAGCTATAACGTGGATCTTCCACGTTTCTTCTGCGATACGGATTGAATCCCGCCCAAAGTTTGAGTCAACAAGCCATTAGAGCAGTGTGTGTGGCCACACACTCAAAACAATTGGTCAATGTGTGAAAGTACAGTCAAGTCCAACACTTACCCCAAAGCCTTTTCTCCCTCGCACTCTTCCAGAATACATCCCAAGCCTTGTTGGTGGAGACTTTCACATGCTCACTGAAGGACCTCCGCAGTGGGGTTTTCACAGTGTGAGCCATATTCCATGTGTCCTGTTCCCCCCTGAAAAACTTCTGCACCTCCGCTAGTCACTCACTCCTCTTTGGGTCCATCAGGGTGAAGAAGTTCACCAGGCTCAGAGAACGCTCTGAGGGAAGAGAGAAGTTCCTCTTGCAGGGCTGACACTTGATGCAGAAAGTCTGCATGTAATTTGTGAACACCCTCCTCCTCCTCCTCCAGTGAGAGAGAGAGGGAGTAAAACACTTTCCCCCCTCAGCAAGGGTCAGGCCGTCCTGAAATGGAAATAGCATCCAACATGGGTTAAGACCACCCTCCTCCCTCCATCTCCCCCCACACACACAAAGGCAGTTTAGTGTCGGAACTGCCACAATTAATGAACATACTCATTCCTCTCTTAGACACAAAGATAAATATTAAGTTAGGGACGGTAAATTAAACCATAGGAAAGGGAAAAAGACAGAGTATTCTCCCCTCACTCCCTTCTTGTTTTCATTAGAGGAGTTAAAAGAGGAAGTTGTTGGTGCTTTTAAAATAACTGGCCATATAGCAGATAAATAATACCATAGCAACACAAATAACATAAAGACAACAAACATATGATTGCTGCATGAAACCTTTTCAAACTCAGTGCATGATGCTCAGGGGTTTGTAACATTGTCATCTTTGACCACGGACTTCTTTTGGAATCCATATCAGCTTTCACTTTTAGAATGGACCATGTACAGTAGCAGATATACTGTATCTTACCCTGGCAACACAAACAACATTAAGACAACATATCACATGATCGCTAAATGAAGCTTTGATGTGTGACAATCAGTGGATTGTAGCATTGTCATCTCTGACCACTGATGTTTTTCAGCCATATGAGCTAGATGTGGACTTGTAATATTCTCTGACTAAAGGAAGTGGCTAATTTCCTCATGACTTTTACATATTGATTAATGTGTCACTGTACTGATTTGTCTTTGAAAAAGATTGTGGCTTTGATTGGTATTTGTATGTTGGACAATTGCTTTTGTAATACAGATTTGAACACATCATCAGCAGTAATCCCTACAATTATGTTCCCTTCTCTTTGAGATGTCGGGTGGACACAACTGTCTTGGTCATTTCAGTTTCTCACCATCAATATGTTAGCAATGAGTGGGAGGAATAACCTAATTGTCAAATCTCTAAACATACCCTCAGAGCACATTTTCTACAGGCATCTATGCATTTTTCTGTCTGCTCTTAAGCCACCCTCACTTCCTGTTGCCAGAGCAAACATCTATCCCCCCTCCTTCCCTGCCTCATACAAACAAGCTGAGCCAAGGGGCCCCTGGTGCATGGAGGATAGAGAGAGAAGTCATGCAGAAGAACGGCTCCTGACTTGTTATCACTTTTTTGTTGTTAAGAGCGAGATTGACACGATTAAATTAGCAAAAAATGTATAGGTAATCAAATTGTACAACTGAAGATCGACACAGGAGGAAAAGATTAACAGAGACAGAGTTAAACAGAGACAGGCTGGCTCTGTTAGAGGTATGGGTTACTGAGCTGAAGGAGAGGCCCCCCCAGCTACACCACCACCAGCCCAGACTCAGAGCCTCTACAGGACCAGATCAACCAGTGCAGGACCCAGCTGAAGAACTCTGTCCAGGAGCTGAGAGAGAGCCTTACCACAGCGCTTGAGTAGGTAAAGGCCACCATGAGGAGAGAGCTGGTGCAGGTAAAGGAGGAGATGGCAAAGGAGATGTCTGTCATCAAGAGAGTGCTACAGCACAGAGAACAGACTGTAGACGCTCCCAGAGAGAAGCTGCAACCCCTCACCACCCCTAACACCCCCACTGCCCCACCTTTACCCACAACCCCCCCCAAACCGACAACACTTTACCCACACCCCCAGTCAACAAGGAGACTCACATGGGGACACCTACTACAGAGAGAAGCTCTCTGCCCCTCCCTGACACACCCCCACACATCCCTCCATGTACACACCCCTCCATGTACCCCTCCGTGTACTCCAGCCCCAGACCGTAAACGCAGTAATCTGGTAAAACCCACTGAGGTGGACATCCTCATTGACTCAAATGGGAAATTCATCCAAGAAGATAAACTCTTCCCCCAACACAAGGTGTGCAAAATATGGTGCCCAAAAACACAGGATGCACTCCACATCCTGTCCCAGCCTGACTTTGGCACACCAGGCCACATCATTATTCACACCGGCACCAACAACCTGCGAGAGGAGCAGGAGAGAGTAGGCAGCCTGGTCAACAGAGTAGCAGAGAGGGCCTCTGAGCGGTTCCCCAACTCCCACATCACCATCTCCACTCTGCTGCCCCGCAAAGACTTTCATCCCCGTACCATTCAGAAAGTCAACGCTGACATCACCAGAGGGTGTAGCCTACTCCCGAACGTGCACGTTGCTCACCACCCAACAATCACCCCAGAGCATCTGCACGACCAATCCCACCTGAGGAAGCAGACAGTAGGTATGTTTGCCAAGTCTCTAAAGGACGTAGCACTTGGTATACAAACACCCCATGCCGCACTGGACAGAGGACCACCCAGTGACCCCTACCAGACCACTGCACCAACAAGGAGTCCCAGGCCCCTTCAACGCTCCACCAGACCCAGTGCACTCCACAGGCCCCACCCGCCACCAGAGCATCACCACTTCCATCGGCTTAGCCAGACCGGACCGGGCCCAGCCTACTACCCCGCACCAGACCACCACCCCTACCAGACCAGAGAGGAAGCCCCACGGCCCAGAACTGGCCCTCCTCCACTCCACAGGGCCCAACAGCAGGACCAGCGCAGCTACGCAGAGGTCGTCAGAGGACAGGGGAACCCTGTAGGATTAAGTGAGATTAAAGAGCTCCTCCAATACATCTGCACTAAACACACACGGACGCGCGCACACACACACACACACACACACACACACACACACACACACACACACACACACACACACACACACACACACACACACACACACACACACACACACACACACACACACACACACACACACACACACACACACACACACACACACACACACACACACACACACACACATTGTACTAGAATTTACTTGTTCAATGAATAGGAATATTTATATATACAACAGAAAGAATGTTAGCTGTTATCCTGTTTATCTCACTCTTAACAACTTATTAGTTAGTAGTTACTGTATTTCTGACTGCTATTCTTTCTTTTGGAACATGAAATAGCTATCAGTTAGCATGTGGAACATTAAGGGCCTAAACTCATCAACCTTTGGACTGAAGAGTTTAGCACTGGAGTTCAACAAAAATCTTAAAGATGTTGACGTCATCATTCTGCAGGAGACATGGTGTAAGGCTGACATTGTCACTCACTGTCCCACAGGCTACAGAGAGGTCATTGTGCCATCACAGAAACACGTCTCTGTCAATAGAGGCAGAGACTCTGGAGGATTGATAATTTGGTACAAATTCGAACTACAAAATCTAATTGATCCCCTCAAAATTGGTAAATATCACATTTGGTTAAAACTGAAAAACGAACTTGTACTGACAGAAAAATATGTGTTCCTTTGCGCAATATATATCCCCCCCTCAGAATCCCCATATTACTCAGAGGAGATCTTCCCCACCCTTGAGGAAGAGACGTGCCATTTCCAGGCCCAGGGAAATGTGCTCATCTGTGGGGACACAAATGCGCGCACAGGAACACTATCTGATCTAACAAGCACACGAGGGGACAGCTTTATTACAGGCCATACTGTTTCTAACTGTCTTAATCTCCCCCATAGAAACAACAGTGACAGCACCGTCAACAAAAACGGAAGGGATCTGTTGCAGCTCTGTAGAAGCCTGGGTCTGTACTTTGTCAATGGTAGGTTTATGGGGGGACTCTTTGGGGAGATTCACCTACTGCTCACCTCTTGGCCACAGTACAGTAGACTATATGATCACAGACATTGACCCCTTCTCTCTCAGCTCATTCACTGTCAAGCCACTAACACCTCTGTCTGATCACAGCCAAATTACGTTGTTCCTCAAAAGAAGAGACATGGAAACAACCAGACATTCACAGCCCAGTAAGCTGTACAACATCAGACATTCATACAGATGGGCCCAAAACAGCACAGAAGAATACCAGAAAGCAACCTGGAACCAAAATATCCAAACACTCTTAGATAACTTTCTGGATACCACATTCACTCACAGTAAAGAAGGCATCAATCTAGCAGTACAAAACATCAACTATATATTCAGGCAAATGGCAAAAGAAGCACAATTGAAATTGATAAAAAACAAAACAAAAAAGATCACAGATGACAACTGGTTTGATGCAGATTGTAAAATTATACGGAAAAAACTTAGAACACTATCCAACCAAAAGCACAGAGACCCAAATAATGGTGAATTACGTCTTCATTACTGTGAAACTTTAAAACTCTATAAACGTACACTCAGAACCAAAAAAGCACAGTACAACAGCAAGCAGCTGACACTAATTGAGGAGTCCATAAACACAAACAACTTTTGGCATAATTGGAAAAAAAATAAAAAATCGAAACAAGAGGAATTAGCGATACAAAATGGTGACATATGGACAACCCATTTTAAAACACTCTACAACACCGTTCAAATTGACACAAACGCAGAACAACGCCAAATTCATGAGAAGTTGAATGGATTAGAAAAAGCTATAAAGGACAATCAAAATCGATTGGACTCCCCAATTACTGACCAGGAGCTCTATAAGAAACTTCAGGCTCTCAAATTTAAAAAAGCATGCGGACCTGATGGCATCCTAAATGAGATGCTCAAACTCACTAGTGCAACATTTCAATTGGCTATATTAAAACTGTTTAATTTGATCCTGAGTGTAGGTTATTTCCCTGACATCTGGAATCAAGGACTCATAACCCCAATCTTTAAAAACGGAGACAAATTTGACCCTAACAATTACAGAGGCATTTGTGTGAACAGTAACCTGGGGAAGGTTTTCTGTAGTATTATAAATGTAAGAGTTCTAAACTTCCTTAATAAGCACAATGTGTTGAGTAAAAGACAAATTGGATTTATACCAAAACATCGCACAACTGATCATATTTACACCCTGATAGATAAACATGTCCACCAAAATAATACCAAAATAATACCAAAATGTGCGATTGCTTTATTGACTTCCAAAAAGCATTTGATTATATTTGGCATACAGGACTGTTCTACAAAGTTATTGAAAGTGGTGTAGGGGGTAAAACATATGACATAATTAAATCAATGTACACTGGCAATACGTGCAGCATTAAAATTGGCAAGAAAAGAACAGACTTTTTTAACCAGTGGCGGGGCCTTCATCAGGGTTGTAATCTGAGCCCTGCACTCTTCAATATTTACGAATTGGCCACTATTCTAGAAAAATCCTCAGCCCCTGGTGTTAGTCTCCACAATTCAGAGGTTAAATGCCTACTCTTCGCAGATTACCTATGCCTGCTGTCACCCACAGCACATGGCCTACAGCAGAGCCGGGACCTGCTAGAGCAGTACTGCCAGACCTGGGCCCTGGCAGTAAACCCCAAAAAGACTAAAATAATGATTTTCCAGAGAAGATCCAGATCTCAGGGAATTAGACCAAAGATCTCAATTGGTACAAAATATATAGAGTACTGCACATACAATTACTTAGGTTTAAAAATAAGCTCAACTGGACACCAACTTCTCTAGGATAGGCGGCAGCATTTTCACTTTTGGATAAATAGCATGCCCAATTTAAACTTCCTTCTACTCATCCCCAGAATATAAGATATGCATATTATTAGTAGATTTGGATAGAAAACACTCTGAAGTTTCTAAAACTGTTTGAATCATGTCTGTAAGTATAACAGAACTTATGTTGCAGGCATAACCCAGAGGACTAACCATTCATTTTTTTTAGGTCACTGTCTGTTCAATGAGTTTTCTTTGAGATACTGGATTCCTAATCACCCTGTTTTCAGTTCCTACCGCTTCCACTGGATGTCACCAGTCTTTGGAAATAGTTTGAGGTTATTCCTTTGTGCAATGAAGAAGTAAGGCCATCTGGAAACAGTGTAACGTCATGTGTACTGTTTGAGAGTTGCGCAAGACTAGAAAAAGTAGCGTTAGTTTGTTGATCTCCTGTATTGAAAACAGATAGACCCGTTTTCAATTTGATCGATTATTAACGTTTACAAATACCTTAAGTTGTATTACAAAAGTAGTTTGAAATGTTTTGGCAAAGTTTAGAGGTAATTCTTGAGATATTTTGTAGTGATGTTGTGCAAATTGGAAGCTGTTTTTTTCTGGATCAAACGCGCCAAATAAATGGACAATTTGGATATATATGAACGGAATTAATCGAACAAAAGGACCATTTGTGATGTTTATGGGACATATTGCAATGCCAAGAGCTGAGCAAAGAAAAGAGTCCCCTCATCCAGCTTGTCCTGGGGCTGAGTGCACAACAGCAGAACCTGAGACGGAGCTGCATTTCCTGACAAAATGTAAAAAATATAAAACAATTAGAGAGTGTCATTTCCCCAAATTTGAAACCCTTATTCAAGGTTTCAAAGACCTCTCTGATGAGAGTAGGCTACCAGTCCTGTTGGGGGAGGACACAGAGAGCTGTGGGTTGGCAGCGCACTACATTGCTGCCTGCCATAAGTTGAGGGACAGTGTCTGACAACCCAATCAACCTGCACTCTACTGGGGACTGAGAGAGAGAGCGAGAGAGCGAGAGAGAGCGAGAGCGAGAGCGAGAGCGAGAGCGAGAGCGAGAGCGAGAGCGAGAGCGAGAGAGAGAGAGAGAGAGATAGAGAGAGAGCTGAAATGTGATATATATTTTTTTACATTTGCTGATTTTTCGAAAATCCAGTTTTTGTTTTGTCATTATGGGGTATTGTGTGTAGATTGATCAGGGGGAAAAAACAATTTCAGAATAAGGCTGTAATGTAACAAAATGTGGAAAAAGTCAATAAGTCAATACTTTCCGAAATAGGATATCAGCTAAATACAGTATATACAGTGCCTTCAGAACGTTTTCACAACCTTTGACTTTTTCCACATTTTGTTGTGTTACAGCGGGAATTTAAAATGGAGTAAATGTATATTTTGTGTCAATGGCCTACCCACAATACCTCATAATGTCAAAGTGGAATTATGCTTTTAGACAATTTTAATAATTCATTTAAAATGAAAAGCTGAAATGCCTTGAGTCAGGAAGTATTCAAACCCTTTCTTGTGGCAAGCCTAAATAACTAAAGGAGGACATATTTGCTTAACGAGTCACATAATACGTTGCATGGACTCACTCTGTGTGCAATAATAGTGTTTAACATGTTTTTTATGACTACCTCATCTCTGTACCCCACACATACAATTATCTGTTAGGTCCCTCAGTCGAGCAGTGAATTTCAAAAACATACTCAACAACAAAGACAATGGAGGTTATCCAATGCCTCGCAAAGAAATGCACCTATTAGAAGATGGGTAAAAAAAAAAAAAGTTGACATTGAATATCACTTTGAGCATGGTGAAGTTATTAATTAAACTTTGGATGGTGTATCAATACACCAAATCAATACAAAGACAAAGTCCTTCTTAACTCAGTAGCCGGAGAGGATGGAAATTGCTCAGGGATTTCACCAAGAGTTTAATGACTGTGATAGGCGAAAACTGAGGATGGATCAGCATCATTTTAGTTACTCCACTTTACTAACCTAAATGACAGAGTGAAAAGAAGGAAGCCTGTACAGAATAAAAACATGCATCCTTTTTGCAATAAGGCATGAAAGTAAACCTGCAACAAATGTACAAAGAAATTAACTTTATTTCCTGTATACAAAGCGTTATGTTTGGGGCAAATCCAATACAACACATCACTGATTACCACTCTTCATATTTTCAAGCATGGTGGTGGCTGCATCATGTTAAGGGTATGCTTGTCATTGGCAAGGACTAGGGAATTTTTGTTGGTTTTGATAAAGATAAACAGAATAGAGCTTAGCATAGGCAATATCCTAGAGAAAAACCTGGTTCAGTCTGCTTTCCAACAGACACTGGGAGACAAATTCACCTTTTAGCAGAATAATAACCTAAAAAACAAGGCCAAATATACACTGGCGTCACTTGCCAAGACGACATTGAAAGTTACTGAGTGGCCTAGTTTCAGTTTTGACTAAAATCGTCTTGAAAAACTATGGCAAGACTAGAAAATGGCTGTCTAGCAATGATCAACAATCAAATTGACAGAGCTTGAATGATTTAAAAAATATGATAGTTCAAATATTGTACAATCCAGGTGTTGAAAGCTCTTTGAGACGTAACCAGAAAGATTCATAGCTGTAATCACTGCCAAAGGTGATTCTAACATGTATTGACTCAGGGGTGCGAATACTTATGTAAATTAGATATGCAGGTGAAAGTTACGATCCCTTATTGATGTCACTTGTTAAATCCATTTCAATCAGTGTAGATGAAGGGGAGGAGACAGGTTATTAAGGAATAATTTTTAAGCCTTGAGACAATTGACACACGGATTACTTACGTGTGCCATTCAGAGGGTGAATAGGCAAGACAAAAGATTTAAGTGCCTTTGAACGGGGCCAGGCGCACCGGGTTTGTGTGAGTAACCTCAACACTGATGGGTTTTTCATGTTCAACAGTTTCCTGTGTGTATCAACAATGGTCCACCACCCAAAGGACATTCAGCCAACTTGACACAACTGTGGGAAGCATTGGATTCAACATGGGCCAGCATCCCTGTGGGAGTGCAAAAGGGTGCAAGTCAATATTAGGAAGGTATTATTTTCTATTTATTTTTGATACATATTTACATTTTATTTGTATTTTATAGTTATACCTTGGACTATTCGATCTGGTCGCTAACATAGGCCTACGGCATTGCACCAAATTCTTGTCTCAACAACAACATCTAATCTGTGCTTCAGAACCAAAAGGTCTTGTCTTGTCTGTTGACCAATGACCAGTCATCAGCATTGATGCCCAAAGGCAGGTGCACAGGTTGAGGTTAGTGACCAGAAAGCACTTGTTTCATTTTCTCCTTCCACCAAGCAGTGATGTCATAATAAAAAAAGCAAATGAGACATTGGATGATATGGTCACCTGCCGTAGGCTACATATTATACATTGAGTGTGAAACATTACGTGAGGATTATATAGAGATGCAATCAATATGATGTGAGGGGAGATTCTCCATGTAGTCAATAAAAGTTTCCAAATTCTGTAAAATGTTTCTAACTTATTCCTCAAGCAGTAAGTGATTTTCTCCAGTGGGATTCAACTATTAACTTCTGATAGCCACATTGCAACTGGCAGGGGAATCCAATTTCCATTTCAAGGCGAAGAGACACAGATTTAAAAGCAGATTGAATAGCTTAAACATTGATAAAACAGTTAAATTTTTGTACATTTATTTAACTAGGCATGTCAGTTAAGAACAAATTATTATTTACAATGACGGGCTACCAGGGAACAGTGGGTTAACTGCCTTTTTCAGGGGAAGAACAACAGATTTTTACCTTGTCAGCTCTGGGATTCGATCCAGCAACCTTTTGGTTACTGGCCCAACGCTACCTGCTGCCCCAGGAAGCCTAGTGGTTTATACACTGACAGCCCCAAACTCCACCTTTAACAGATTAATTAGGATTATTTAGCATTTATCCATTCATTCAATATGATGACTTGTTTTTAATAAAAATAACTGTGTAAATGTCTCGTAGATGGCTATTGTCTTACCTATGTGTTATAAAAGCCAATCTAATGACTTGTTTGGCTATAGCCTATTGCAAATAGCCTAGTGTCTAAATGTTCCCCCGAATCCCCCCTTCCCTAATTATCCTACTATTAAATACAATATACAGCCCACGTATTAGGCCTAACTGTCAGCAGTAGGCAACATGATCTGTGTCAGTGTGTGTGTGTGTCTTTTTAATATCAGAGAGGCAGTAAATCACCAGCATTCCGACTAGCAATATGACTTTAATGAATTGGATCCAAGACGCCGCCGGCAGGGAAGAGGTATTCGGAGTGGACTTTAGGTCGGACACACACCATCCACCGCTCCCGAGTATATTACTCGATAATGTTCAGTCCCTGGACATTAAAGTAGACAAGCTCTCGTTTCATAGAGACATCAGGGATTGTATGGCTCTCTCCGGATATACTGTCCCGTCCATACAGCCAGCTGGGTTCGCAATACATCGTGCGGATAGAAATAAAGAACTCTCTGGGAAGAAAGGCGGAGATGTATGTTTCATGTTTAACAATTCATGCTATGATTGTGGTAACGTACAGGAACTCAAGTCCTTTTGTTCACCCGACCTAGAATACCTAAAAATTAAATGCTGACCGCATTACCTCCCTAGAGAACTTTCTTGGGTTATCTTTACAGCCATGTATTTTCCCCCTCAAGCTTATACCCCGACGGCTCTCAAGGCACTACACTGGACCTTGTGCAAACTGGAAAACGCATATCCTGAGGCTACATTTATTATAGCTACGGAATTTGACAAAGCAAATCTGAGGAAAACGCTCCCGAAGTTCTATCAACACATCGCCTGCAGTACTCGCGATTCAAAAACTCTCGACCATTGTTACTCTCCCTTCCAGGATGTCATGAAGCTCCCGACAATTAGTTATTGTGCTGACGTTGCTTCAAGAGGCAGTGTGGAACTCAAATCAAATCAAACTTTATTTGTCACATGCGCCAAATACAACAAGAGTAGACCTTACTGTGAAATGCTTACTTGGTAGTGAGTGTTGCAACCAAGGACAGACAATTTTTACGCGCTACACATTTCAGCACTCTGCGGTCCCCTTCTGTGAGCCTGTGTGGTCTACCCCCTCGCGGCTGAGCCATTGGTACAGTACTCTTAGATGTTTCCACTTCACAATAACATCACTTACAGTTGACGGAAGGAATCAGCTCTAGCATAGCAGAACTTTTACGATTGTGCTCGATTTTATAAACCTGTCAGCAACGGGTGTGGCTGAAATAGCCAAATCCACTAATTTGAAAGAGTGTCCACATATTGTTGTAAATATATATATTTATATATATTGATGGTTTGGGATAAGTTGGACTGCAGAGTGAAGGACAAGCAGCCAACAAGTGCTCAGCATATGTGGTAACTCCTTCAAGACTGTTGGAAAAGCATTCCTCATGAAGCTGGTTGAGAGAAGGCCAAGAGTGTGAAAAGCTGTCATCAAGGCAAAGGGTGGCTACTTTGAACAATCTAAAATCAAAAATATATTTTGATTTGTTTCACACTTTTTTGGCTACTACATGATTTCATGTGTCATTTCATAGTTTTGATGTCTTCACTTTTATTCTACAATGTAGAAAATAGTAAAAATAAAGAAAATCCCTTGAATGAGTAGGTGTGTCCAAAATTTTGACTGGTACTGTATATATATGTACTCTGGACTCTAGACTCCGACATTGTCCTAATATTTCTATATTTCTTAATTTCATTCTTTTATTGTTAGATGTATGTGTATTGTTGTGTATTGTTAGTTATTACTGCACTATTGGAGCTAGGAAAACAATCATTTCACTACACTGCAATAACATCTGCTAAGTTCGTGTATGCAACTAATAACATTTGATTTGATTGGATTTGACACAGTCGGCCTAAAGCGCATTTTTTGGACACTAACTTTTTCGGCACCACCTTTCCATTGTTTATGATTCATGATTTTCTGTTCTGACTGAGTGACTGACAGAGATTCAGAGCGGGTCTCACTCTCTTTGATGATGCAGGTTTGACTTTGAATTGACGTCAACTCAACTCAACCAATCAGAAAACAGTTGCCCACTGATCAGCCAAAAACTTTTATGACAACAGAGAAAATGCACAAAAGTCATTAACAAAATTGGCCCATGGGTCGCCGGCCGTCTAATACATATATTTATATATAAAAAAATACATTTTGGGGTCAATTTTGACCAGCCCAACCCAATAAAAGATGGTCCTTCTGGCATTAGCCAGAATTTACAGATGGCCAATCCACCCATGGCCTCTCTATTGACTATTGACTGTTACTGTGAGAAAAGATAAACCGAAGTACTTCTTATACAGTTGAAGTCAGAAGTTTTGTAACGGCTCCTCTTCATCCGAAGAGGAGGAGCAGGGATTAAACCAAAATGCAGCGTCTTGATATGACATTATTTATTTTAAGTAAAGACGAAAACACGAACTTCACTTGAAACTAAACAAAACAACAAACGGAGTAGACGAACCTGAACATAAGAACTTACATAACACGATGAACTCACGAACAGGAAAATGACTACACAAAACGACGAACGAACGAAACAGTCCCGTATGGTGCAAACAAACACAGACACAGGAGACAACCACCCACGACAAACAAAGTGAAAACACCTACCTTAATATGATTCTCAATCAGAGGAGATGAAAACCACCTGCCTCTAATTGAGAACCATATCAGGTACCCAAAACCAACATAGAAACAGAAAACATAGACTGCCCACCCAAACTCACGTCCTGACCAACTAACACATACAAAAACTAACAGAAAACAGGTCAGGAACGTGACAAGTTTACATACACTTAGGTTGGAATCATTAAAACTTCTTTAACCACCACAAATTTCTTGTTCACAAACTACAGTTTTGGCAAGTGGGTTAGGACATCTACTTTGTGCATGACACGTAATTTTTCCAACAATTGTTTAATAACTTCTTATGGCTTGGGGGCAGTATTTCGACGTCTGGATGAGAAGCGTGCCCAAAGTAAACTGCCTGTTACTCAGGCCCAGAAGCTAGGATATACATTGGATAGAAAACACTCTAAAATTTCCAAAACTGTTAAAATAATGTCTGTGAGTATAACAGAACTGCTATGGCAGGCGAACATCTGAGGAAAATCCATCCAGGAAGTGGTATTTATTTTATGTGGGTATTTTCAATTGAATGCCTATAGAGTATCTAATGGGTTAGGACACAGATTGCAGTTCCTATGGCTACCACTAGATGTCAACAGTCTTTAGACATTGTTTCAGGCTTGTTTTCTGAAAAATGAAGAAGAATGAGACCTTTCTGTCAGTGGACTGCAGAATCAAGCAGTGCTGGTTTGCGAGCACCCTTCGTTGTTTTTCCTTTCTATTGAATACGCTATTGTCCGGTTTAAATATTATAGATTATTTAGACAATTGACAACCTGAGGATTAATTATAAACATTGTTTGACATGTTTCGATGAACTTTACCGGTACTATTAGGATGTATTCGTCTGCATGTTTTGACCGCCTTTGAGCCAGTGGATTACTGAACAAAACGCGCCAACAAAACTGAGTTTTTGGGATTAAAAGAGGGACTTAATCGAACAAAACAAACATTTATTGTGTAGCTGGGACAATTGTGACTGCAACCATATGAAGATCTTCAAAGGTAAGTGATTAATTCTATCGCTATTTCTGACTTATGTAATTTCTTTACTTGGTTGTAAAATGTTTGTATGCTTTTGTAAGCGGGGTGTTGTCCTCAGATAATTGCATGGTATGCTTTCGCCGTAAAGCCTTTTTGAAATCTGACAAAGCGGCTGGATTAACAAAAAGTTAATCTTTAAAACGATGTATAACACTTGTATTTTTTATGAATGTTTATTATGACTATTTCTGTATTTTGAATTTGGCGTTCTGCAATTTCACCGGATGTTGTCGAGGTGGGTCGCTAGCAGAACGCCTGCACCAGAAAGGTTAAAGACAGGTTATTTAATTTATAATTCACTGTTTCACAATTCCAGTGGGTCAGAAGTTTACATACACTAAGTTGACTGTGCCTTTAAACAGATTGGACAATTCCAGAAAATGATGTCATGGCTTTAGAAGTTTCTGATTGGCTAATTGACATCATTTGAATCAATTGGAGGTGTACCTGTGGATGTATTTCAAGGCCTACCTTCAAACTCAGTGCCTCTTTGCTTGACATCATGAGAAAATCAAAAGAAATCAGCCAAGACCTCCACAAGTCTGGTTCATCCTTGGGAGCAATTTCCAAACGCCTGAAGGTACCACGTTCATCTGTACAAACAATAGTACGCAAGTATAAACGTCATACCGCTCAGAAAGGAGATGCGTTCTGTCTCCTAGAGATGAACGTACTTTGGTGCGAAAAGTGCAAATCAATCCCAGAACAACAGCGAAGGACATTGTGAAGATGCTGGAGGAAACAGGTACAAAAGTATCTATATCCACAGTAAAACAAGTCCTATATTGACATAACCTGAAAGGCCGCTCCGCAAGGAAGAAGCCACTGCTCCAAAACCGCCATAAAAAAGCCAGACTACGGTTTGCAACTGCACATGGGGACAAAGACCATACTTTTTGGAGAAATGTCCTCTGGTCTGATGAAACAAAAATAGAACTGTTTGGCCATAATTACTATTCTTATGTTTGGAGGAGAAAGGGGGAGGTTTGTAAGTCAAAGAACACCACCCCAACTGTGAAGCACGGGGGTGGCAGCATCATGTTGTGAGGGTGCTTTGCTGCAGGAGGGACTAGTGCACTTCACAAAATAGATGGCATCATGAGGATGGAAATGATGTGGATATATTGAAGCAACATCTCAAGACATCAGTCAGGAAGTTAAAGCTTGGTCGCAAATGGGTTTTCCAAATGGACAATGACCACAAGCATACTTCCAAAGTTGTGGCAAAATGGCTTTAAGGACAACAAAGTCAAGGTATTGGAGTGGCCATCACAAAGCCCTGACCTCAAACCCATAGAAAATTTGTGGACAGAACTGAAAAAGCGTGTGTGAGCAAGGAGGCCTACAAACCTGACTCAATTACACCAGCTCTGTCAGGAGGAACTTATTGTGGGAAGCTTGTAGCTTACAGCTTACAGAGACATGGTTTACGGAAAACTCACTCGTCTGCTTCTCAACCAGCCGGCTTTTCCATTTTCCGTATGTATTGAACTGCCACTTCTGGTAGGAGTGCAACAATTCCTGGTGTACCGAAGTTAAAAACATCTCGAGCTTCTGTTCACCCGAGCTGGAGTTTTTGATGCTAAAATGACGACCCCACTATATGCCGAGGGAATTCACGTGTGTCATTATCACAGCTGTGTACATACCACCACAAGCAAAAATCATCATTAATTCAATTTAGACTTACAAATGACCAAACCTGGTCTCAGGCTAGGATAACAATGGAAACCCTTTCAGTCTCCACAGAGTCAGGTAAAGCTACTTAAACATTTGTTGCACCCTTTATGTGGAACAACCTACAGAGTGGTCTGAAATTAGATGTTCTGGTCCCCCTTGGTCAGTTCAGAGTAATGATGTTGATATATGTTGATAAATGTGTCTGGTTTTCCTAATATGTTTTGTAATAGTGTATATTGTATGTGTTTGATGTATTTATGCAATGCTCATCTGTAAAAGAGGCCCTAGTGTCAGCATGATTTCCCTGTCCCCAAAAAATCTAAAAAATCAATAAATGAAGGTGGCACATTGAAAACTTTACAAGAACATTAGTCAGCAAGAATCCTTTCACCTGGAAGCAGTCTTTATTGTCGAGGGAGATTTTAACCAAGCAAATTTAAAACAAATAGAATCACCAACATGTATCTTGTTCCATGAGAGGATACAACGTGCTGAGCCATGTGTACACAAACATCCGTTACACCTACAAAGCCATCCCCCCTCCCCCACGTTGGGCAATCAGATCACGTCTCTGTGTTCCTACTCCCCTCCTACAAACAGCAACTCAAGAGGGAGCCACCAACACAAAGAATAGTGAGGCTCTGGACAGAGGAGGCAGACTCAATGTTGCAGGACGGTTTTGAGAATACTGATTGGAATATGTTCAAAGATTCCTCCACCCAGGACTCACCCGTCAACATTGAGAAATATACATCGTCAGTCACAGGCTTCATTAGAAAATGTGTTGATGATGTTGTACCCACAATAATTATCTGGAAATACCCCAACCAAAACCCTGGATGAACAGAGAAATCCATACCATGCTGAGAGCCCATACTGCAGTATTCAATGTCAGCAAAATGAACCCTGACGACTCAGTGGCGCGTGTCTTGTACAAGGAAAGATACAACCTCTGCAAATCCATTAGGGACGCAAAAAGACAATACTAACTCAAACTTGAATTGATGTTCAACAACTCAGACTCGCAAGCATGTGGCAAGGACTACTGTCTAACACTGACTACAAAGGCAAATCCAGCTGTGTGGTGCCCACCGAAGCCTCCCTCTCAGACAAGCTTATCACATTCTATGCTCGCTTTGAGGCAGACAATACTGAGCCATCTAGGAAGGCTCTCTCTGCTCCAGAACAACCAGGTGCTTTCGCTCTCTGAGCTTGACGTGAGGAAAACTCTCAAAAGAGTGAATACTCACAAAGCCGCCTGCCCAGATAGCATCCTTGTCACCTACTACCGTACCCTGTTCAAAGGCATTTAAATATTTTGTCTTGCCCATTCACCCTCTGAATGTCACACATAAGTAATTACCGTTTTGACTTAAATCATCTGGAAAAACAATGGCAAGACTTGAAAATGGCTGTCTAGCAATGATCAACAACCAACTTGACATCGCTTGAAGAATTTAAAAATAATAATGTGCAAATATTGTACAATCCAGGTGGGCAATGTTCTTTGAGACTTACCCAGAAAGACTCACAGCTCTAATCACTGCCAAAGGTGATTCTAACTGTAACGGCAGATTTCCTCCTCTTCGTCTGAAGAGGTGTAGCAGGGATCGGACCAAGACGCAGCGTAGTAAGTGTCCATGGTTTTAATATAATAAACTGAACAAGACACAATACAAAATAACAAAAGTAAATCTAACCAAAACAGTCCCGTGTGGCACAAACACTGACACAGGAAACAATCACCCACAAACCCACAGTGAAAAACAGGCTACCTAAATATGACAAACCTAAACATAGAAACACAGAACATAGACTATACCCACCCAGCTCACGTCCTGACCAACTAAATAAAGACTAAACAAAGGAAAATAAGGTCAGGAACGTGACACTAACATTGACTCAGGGGTGCGAATACTTATGTAAATTAGATTTCTGTGTTTCATTTTTCACAAGTTAGTGTATAGATGGATGAGAAAAAAATACATTTAATCACTTTTGAATTCAGGCTGCAACAACAAAATGTAGAATAAGTCAATGGGTATGAACAGTTTCTGAAGGCACTGTATATATGTACAAAACATTAAGAACACCTGCTCTTTCAATGACATAGACTGACCAGGTGAATCCAGGTGAAAGCTAGGATCCCTTATTGATGTCACTTGTTAAATCCACTTCAATCAGTGTAGATGAAATGGAGGAGACAGGTTAAAGAAGTATTTTTAATCCTTGAGACAACTGACACACTGATTACTTATGTGTGCCATTCATTGTGAATTGGCTAGACAAAAGTTTAAAGTGACTTTGAACGGGGTATGGTAGTAGGTGCCAGGCGCACCAGTTTGTGTGAAGAACTTCAATGCTGCTTCAACGGTTTTTCAGTCAACAGTTTTTTAAAAACCTTTATTTAACTAGGTAAGTCAGTTAAGAACAAATTCGTATTTTAAATGCTGGCCTAGGAACAGTGGGTTAACTGCCTTGTTCAGGGGCAGAATGACAGATTTTTACCTTGCGGTTACTAGTACAACGCTCTAACCACTAGGCTACCTGCCGTTTCCCATGTGTATCAACAATGGTCCACCACCCAAACATCCAGCCAACTTGACACAACTGTGGGAAGCATTGGATTCAACATTGGCCAGCATCCCTGTGGAACGCTTGTAAAGTCCATGCCCCGACGAATTGAGGCTGTTCTGAGTACAAAAGGGTGCAACACAATATTAGGAAGGTGCTCTTTTATTTATTTATTTTGTGCATATTTTAAGAGGGTACATATAGCCTACCATTTGTACTTTATAGTTATAACTTCGCCTGTTCAATCTGGTCACTAACATAGGCCTACAGCATTGCAATAAATTCTTGTCTCAACAACATCTGATCAAACTTTATTTGTCGCATGCGCCGAATACAATCAATCGATCAAATTTATTTAAAAAGCCCTTCTTACATCAGCTGATGTCACAAAGTGCTGTACAGAAACCCAGCCTAAAACCCCAATCTGCAAGCAATGCAGGTGTAGAAGCACGGTGGCTAGGAAAAACTCCCTAGAAAGGCCAGAACCTAGGAAGAAACCTAGAGAGGAACCAGGCTATGAGGGGTGGCCAGTCCTCTTCTGGCTGTGCCAGGTGGAGATTATAATAGAACATGGCCAAGATGTTCAAATGTTCATAGATGACCAGCAGGATCAAATAATAATAATCACAGTGGTTGTCAACGGTGCAACAGGTCAGCACATCAGGAGTAAATGTCAGTTGGCTTCCATAGCCGCAGGCAGAACAGTTGAAACTGGAGCAGCAGCACGGTCAGGTGGACTGGGGACAGCAAGGAGTCACCGGGCCAGGTAGTCCTGAGGCATGGTCCTAGGGCTCAGGTCCTCCGAGAGAGAGAAAGAAAGAGAGAAAGAGAGAAAAATAAAGAAAAAGAGAATTAGAGAGAGCATACTTAAATTCACACAGGACACCGGATAAGACAGGAGAAATACTCCAGATATAACAGACTGACACTTAAACTTCTGCAGCATAAATACTGGAGGTTGAGACAGGAGGGATCGGGAGACACTGTGGCCCCGTCCGACGATACCCCTGTACAGGGCCAAACAGCTAGGATATAACCCCACCCACTTTGCCAAAGCACAGCCCCCACACCACTAGAGGGATATCTTCAACCACCATTCTGAGACAAGGCCGAGTATAGCCCATGAAGATCTCCCCAACGGCACAACCCAAGGGGGGGCGCCAACCTGGACAGGAAGATCACGTCAGTGACTCAAGCCACTCAAGTGACGTACCCCTCCTAGGGACGGCATGAAAGAGCACCAGTAAGCCAGTGACTCAGCCCCTGTAATAGGGTTAGAGGCAGATAATCCCAGTGGAGAGAGGAGAACTGGCCAGGCAGAGACAAGAAGGGCAGTTCGTTGCTCCAGTGCCTTTCCGTTCACCTTCACACTCCTGGGCCAGACTACACTCTATAGGACCTACTGAAGAGAGAGTTTGATCCATCTCTCACATGGATAGGCAGACCATTCCATAAAAATTGAGCTCTATAGGAGCTCTATATGCCTCCAGCAGGGCTTTCTAGGGACAGTAAGGAGGCCTGCGTCTTGTGACCGTAGCGTACGTGTGTCGGAAAAATCAGAAAGATAGGTAGGAGCAAGCCCGTGTAATGCTTTGTAGGTTAGCAGTAAAACATTGAAATCAGCCCTTGCCTTAACAGAGAGGCTAGCACTGGAGTAATATGATACATTTTTGGGGTTCTAGTCAAGATTCTAGCAGCCGTGTTTAGCACTAACTGAAGTTAATTTAGTGCTTTATCCGGGTAGCTGGAAAGTAGAGCATTGCAGTAGTCTAACCTAGAAGTGACAAAAGCATTACTTTGGGCACGTCAGTCATCCGGAATTCAGGATACTGCCCCCTAGCCTTAAAAAGATAAGATCTGAACCAAGCCAGAACTTGTGCGTGTAGACCAATTTGGGTTTCCAATCTCATCAAAAGAATGTGGTGATCGATGGTAGGAGCACGAGGACAGATGCAGAGCCTCGGTCTGACGCCATTAAAAGGTAATTTACAACCTTCACAAGTGCAGTCTCAGTGCTATGATGGGGTCTAAAACCAGACGGAAGCGTTTCGTATACATTGTTTGTCTTCAGGAAGGCAGTGAGTTGCTTTTTCAATTTTTTTGAGAGGAATGGGAGATTCAATATAGGCTGATTGTTTTTTATATTTTCTGGGTCAAGGTTTGGCTTTTTCAAGAGAGCCTTTATTACGGCCTCTTTTTGTGAGTTTGGTACACATCCGGTGGGTAGAGAGCTGTTTATTATGTTCAATATAGGAGGGCCAAGCACAGGAAGCAGCTCTTTCAGTAGTTTAGTTGGAATATGGTCCAGTATGCAACTTGAAGGTTTAGAGGCCATGATTATTTTCATAAATGTGCCAAGTGATATAGTACTAAAAAACTTGAGTATCTCCCTTGATCCTAGGTCCTGGCAGAATTGTGCAGACTCAGGACAACTGAGCTTTGGAGGAATACGCAGATTTAAAGAGGATTCCGTAATTTGCTTTCTAATGATCATGATCTTTTCCTCAAAGAAGTTCATGAATTTATCACTGCTGAAGTGAAAGCCATCCTCTCTTGGGGAATGCTGCTTCTTAGTTAGCTTTGCGACAATATCAAAAATAAATGTAGGATTGTTCTTATTTTCCTCAATTAAGTTGGAAAAATAGGATGATCGAGCAGCAGTGAGGGCTCTTCGGTACGGCACGGTACTGTCTTTCCAAGCTAGTCGGAAGATTTCCAGTTTGGTGTAGACTCATTTCCGTTCCAATTTTCTGGAAGCTTGCTTCAGATCTAGAGTATTTTCTGTATAACAGGGAGCTAGTTTCTTATTACACATGTTTTTTTTTAAGGGTGCGACTGCATCTAGTGTATTGCGCAAGGTTGAATTGAGTTACTCAGTTAGGTGGTTAACTGATTTTTGTATTCTGATGTCCTTAGGTAGGTGGAGGGAGTCTGGAAGGGCATTTAGGAATCTTTGGGTTGTCCGAGAATTTATAGAATTACTTTTGATGATCCTTGGTTGGGGTCTGAGCAGATTATTAGTTGAGATTGCAAACGTAATAAAATGGTGGTCCGATAGTCCAGGATTATGAGGAAAAACATTAAGATCCACAACATTTATTCCACGGTACAAAACTAGGTTCAGAGTATGACTGTGGCAGTGAGTAGGTTCGGAGACATGTTGGACAAAACCCACTGAGTCGATGATGGCTCTGAAAGCCTTTTGGAGTGGGTCTGTGGACTTCTGCATGTGAATATTAAAGTCACCAAAAATGTGAATATTATCTGCCATGACTACAAGGTTGTAAATAGCCCAGCTGTAAATAGCCCAGAAGGACTGTAAACAGTAGCTGTAAAAAGTGATTGAGTAGGTTGCATAGATTTCATGACTAGAAGCTCAAAAGACAAGTGTAGACCTTACCGTGAAATGCTTACTTACAATCCCATAACCAAGAGTGCAGTTCAAGAAGAGAGTTAAGAGTTAAGAAGAGTTAAGAAAATAATTACCAAATAAACTAAAGTAAAAAAATCAAAAAGAATTAAACATAATAACATAACAGTAACGAGGCTATACACAGGGGGTACCGGTAACGAGTCAGTGTGCGGGGATACAGGTTAGTTGAGGGGGGTTCTCAATGTAAATAGTCCGGTGGCCATTTGATTAATTGTTTGATTAATCTGTGCTTCAGAAACAAAAGGTTGCATGTCTTGACTGTTGACCAATGACCAGTCATCAGCATTGATGCCCAAATGCAGGTGTACATATCCAGGTTAGTGACCAGAAAGCACTTGTTTCATTTTCTCCTGTTTTGCTTAGCAAAAGCAGAGTAGCCTTCGTTCATATTATCCACATAAAATACAGTTTAGCAATCCGCTACGGACACATCTTTGCCAGAACAATAGGCTACTTGGCGATTTCATTTATCATTTCCATATTTCTGATCTAATGTAGACGTTTTATATCAATATCAAATCCTTTTTGGGTAACAATTAAGTAGCTTACTGTGGTTGTTGTCACCCATGATGAAATCGAGGAGGATTTCTGTCTCCATCCATCCGTCCGTTTGTTCGTATGTTCGTCACACACTATATCTCTGACAGCACTGGCCCGATTTTGACGAAACTTGTGTGAACTATGAGTCTTGCCATAGAGGTTAGGCATTTTCAAAATTACACCGATTGGCCCAAGGAGGGAGCTTATGGTAGCTAACTGAAATGTGTTAAGCACCCGCGATATCGCAATTGGCCCAAGGGGAGGCGCTGCATCATTTGTGGGGGACGACATCTTCACTGTTGTCATGTGTTCCCCCCTGTCCACTTAGCTGTGTTTAATATTTGGCTAGAGATACAGACAAAACATTAAGGATCTGGCAGTACATCTGTGTAGTGTGAGTCTCTCTTCCTCTCTCTATGTTTTCTTCTACTGAACTCGAAATAAAACCATCTGTGTTTGTTATAGAACGATGGGACTTGTTTCTGTGGATGCAAACAGATTTCCAGAACTGTTGATTTCCAGCGTTTCCTGCATATGCGTAACCTTCCGACAAGTAGTGATAGGCCCTTTGATAAATTAATAACATTTTCGGTGGGACTTTCTATCCTCCAATGGCGGAGGAGATATAATGGAATCTGACACCAGAGTCTCTAATCACTAGAGTCAAATATGATCTATTATATTGACAAGACAAGTGACCGCTCTAACAATGGAAGTACATATCAACAAAGAGGGAAGGAAGGCGGGAGGAGGCGAGATTAGGTGTGACCATTCTAGCCAATGAGAGGGCAGATACGTGGCTCTTCTTCTCTGCTGCAGTTCAAAAACCCTTGTTGTCTCGCTGGCTGAAGAGACACAGATTTGAAAGCAAAGTGAATAGCCTAAACACTGATAAAACAATTAAAATACACTGAGCCCCAAACTTCACCTTTAACAGATTAATTAGGATTATTTAACATTTATGCATTCATTCAATATGATGACTTGTGTTTAATAAAAATAACTGTATAACTGTCTCGCAGATGGCTATTGTCTTACCTATGTGTTATAAAAGCCAAATCTAACGACATGTTAGGCTATAGCCTATTGCAAATAGCCTAGTGTCTAAATGTTCCCCCGAATCCCCCCTTCCCTAATTATCCTACTATTTCATTCAACTGGCAGCGGTAGGCTACATGATCTGTGTCAGTGTGAGTGAGTGTGTCTTTCTCTGTTTTCTTCATCTCGACTGCACCACTGTCCTCTGCTGCAGCGGCAGCAGCAGCTGTTCTGTCATTTCTCACAGACATAGCACTCAGACCAGCAGAACCAGAACTTTTAGCAAATAAGTCAGTTAATTTCAGTACAGGAACTCAAGTACTTTCTTCACCCGACCTAGAATACCTCTCAATCAAATGCAGACCGCATTACCTCTCTAGAGAATTTTCTTCGGTTATCTTTACAGCAATGTATTTTCCCCCTCAAGCAGATACCACGACGGCTCTCAAGGAACTACACTGGACCTTGTGCAAACTGAAAACGCATATCCTGAGGCAGCATTTATTATAGCTGGGGATTTAAATAAAGCAAATCTGAGGAAAACGCTACCAAAGTTCTATCAACACATAGCCTGCAATACTCACAACTCAAAAACTCTCGACCATTGTTACTCTCCCTCCTGGGATGGCTACAAGGCCCTCCCTTCTTCAAATAAGGTAATTTTTACTCCTCGAAATCCATTTTCCAAGACTGTTTTGATCACGCAGACTGGGACATGTTCCCGATTGACTCTGAGAGTAACATTGACGTATACATTGACACGGTGACTGAGTTTATCAGGAAGTGTATAGGGGATGTAGTTGATTTTTCCCAGACATAACAGGACCTATCTCGTCCAAAAAGTTGACTCAAGGTTGCCAAAAATGCACCTGAAACACCTGGATGATCATCAAGACTCTTGGAAGAATGTTCTATGGACAGATGGGCCCCATTATTCCTGGCAAAAACCAAACACTGCATTTCACAGTAAGAACCTTATACCAATGGTCAAGCATGGTGGTGGCAATTTTATGGTTTGAGGATGCTTTGCTGCTTCAGGACCTGGACGACTTGTCTTAATTAACTTCTTATGGCCAGGTGGGACACTAGTGTCCCAACTGGCCTACATCCGGTGAAATTCCAGAGCGCCAAATTCAAAATACAGAAATAGTCAAATTAAACATTCATAAAAATACAAGTGTTATACATCGTCTTAAAGATTCACTTCTTGTTAATCCAGCCGCTGTGTCAGATTTCAAAAAGACTTTACGGCGAAAGCATACGATGCGATTATCTGAGGACAGCACCCCGCTTACAAAAGCATACAAACATTTTACAACCAAGTAAAGGAATTACAAAAGTCCGAAATAGCGATAAAATGAATCACTTACCTTTGATGATCTTCATTTGGTTGCAGTCACAAGAGTCCCAGCTACAAAATAAATGTTTGTTTTGTTTGATAAAGTCCCTCTTTATGTCCCAAAAAACTCTGTTTTGTTGGCGCATTTTGTTCAGTAATCCACTGGCTCAAAGGCGGTCACGACATGCAGATTAATACATCCTAATAGTACCGGTAAAGTTCGTTGAAACATGTCAAACGATGTTTATAATTAATCCTCAGGTTGTCTATTGTCTAAATAATCGATAATATTTCAACCGGACAATAGCGTCTTCAATAGAAAGGAAAAACAACGAACGGCGCGCAATCGGTCACGCGCGCAAAACAGCTCTGGTTCATTCTACAGTCCACTTAGAAAATGGTCTCATTCTTCCTCATTTTTCAGAAAACAAGCCTGAAACAATGTCTAAAGACTGTTGACATCTAATGGAAGCCATAAAAACTGCAATCTGGGTTCTATCCCATTACATACTGTATAGGCATTCAATTGAAAAGTACCCACATCAAAAATATCCCACTTCCTAGATGGATTTTCCTCAGGTTTTCGCCTGCCATATCAGTTTTGTTATATCAGTTTTGTTATACTCACAGACATTATTTTAACAGTTTTGGAAACTTTAGAGTGTTTTCTATTCAATACTACCATGCATATGCATATCCTAGATTCTGGGCCTGAGTAACCGGCAGTTTACATTGTTTACATTTACCTCATTCATCCAAAATTGAAAATACTGCCCCCTACCCAAGAGAGGTTTTAATAGAAGGAACCATGAATTCTGCTCTGTATCAGAGATTTCTACAGGAGAATGTCAGGTCATCTGTCTGTGAGCTGAAGCGCAGCTGGGTCATGCAGCAAGACAATGATCCAAAACAAACAATCAAGTCTACATGAAAGTGGCTATAAAGCAAAACATTTGAAGTTTTGGAATTTCCTAATCAGACCTAAAGTCCGGACCTAATCACAATTCAGATGCTGATTTGAAGGGGTGTCCACATACTGTTGTATATATATACAGTTGAAGTCGGAGGTTTACATACACCTTAGCCAAATACATTTAAACTAAGTTTTTCACAATTCCTGACATTTAATCCTAATAAGAATTCCCTGTCTTAGGTCACTTAGGATCACCACTTTATTTTAAGAATGTGAAATGTCAGAATAATAGTAGATCGAATTATTTATTTCAGCTTAAAAGAAAATTCATCACATTCCCAGTTGGTCAGAAGTTTACATACACCCAATTAGTATTTGGTAGCATTGCCTTTAAATTGTTTAACTTGGGTCAAACGTTTCGGGTAGCCTTCCACAAGCTTCCCACAATGAGTTGGGTGAATTTTGGCCCATTCCTCCTGACAGAGCTGGTGTAACGGAGTCAGGTTGGTAGGCCTTCTTGCTCGCACACGCTTTTTCAGTTCTGCCGACAAATTTTCTATGGATTTGAGTTTAGGGCTTTGTGATGGCCACTCCAATACCTTGACTTTGTTTTCCTTAAGCTATTTTGCCACAACTTTGGAAGTATGCTTGTGGTCATTGTCCATTTGGAAGACCCATTTGCGGCCAAGCTTTAACTTCCTGACTGATGTCTTGAGATGTTGCTTCAATATATCCACATCATTTCCACATCATTTCCAACGTCAACAGTGAAGAGTTAACTCCGGGATGCTGGCCTTCTAGCCAGAGTTCCACTGTCCAGTGTCTGTGTTCTTTTGCCCATCTTAATCTTTTCTTTTTATTGTTCAGTCTGAGATATTGCTTTTTCTTTGCAACTCTGCTTAGAAGGCCAGCATCCCGGCGTCGCCTCTTTACTGTTGACGATGAGACTGGTGTTTTGCTTTTCTTTCAAAAACAAGGACATTTCTAAGTGACCCCAAACTTTTGAACGGGAGTGTACATGTATATGAAAAGGAATATGGGAATATACATCGTCATTCACAGGCTTCATTAGAAAATGTGTTGATGATGTTGTACCCACAATAATAATCCCGACATACCCCAACCAAAACCCCAGGATGAATGGAGAAATAAATACCATGCTGAGAGCCCGTATGTCAGCAAAACAAACCCTGACAATTCTGGCACGTGACTTGTACAAGGCAAGGTCT
Source organism: Salvelinus alpinus (assembly GCF_045679555.1). Classification (NCBI taxonomy): domain Eukaryota; kingdom Metazoa; phylum Chordata; class Actinopteri; order Salmoniformes; family Salmonidae; genus Salvelinus; species Salvelinus alpinus. The sequence continues at coordinate 83,457,303 of NC_092086.1, forward strand.
GACTTCCGCAAATCCATTAGGGACGCAAAAAGACAATATAAACTCAAACTTGTATTGATGTTCAACAACTCAGACTCTCAAACATGTGGCAAGGACTACAGGCTATCACGGACTACAAAGGCAAATCCAGCTGTGTGGTGCCCACCAAAGCCTCCTTCTCATATGAGCTTAACACATTCAATGCTCGCTTTGAGGAAGACAATACTGAGCCATCTAGGAAGGCTCTCTCTGCTCCAGAACGACCAGGTGCTTTCACTCTCCGAGCTTGACTTGAGGAAAACTCTCAAAAGAGTTTTTGAGATGGCGTTGTTTTCTTCTCAGACATTTTCAACTTGTCCCTGTCCCAGGCCGTAGTCCCCACTTGCTTCAAGAACACCAGCATCATCCCAATGCCTAGAAAACTATGCTGACATTGTCACGCCCTGACCTTAGAGATCCTTATTATTCTCTATGTTTGGTTAGGTCAGGGTGTGACTCGGGTGGGAAAATCTAGGTTTTCTATTTCTTTGTGGTTTTGGCTGAGTATGGTTCCCAATCAGAGTCTATCGTTGTCTCTGATTGGGGATCATATATAAGTTGTCATGTTTCTTTTGGGTTTTGTGGGATCTTGTTTTCTGTATAGTTTATTTTGCCTCATAGAACTGTGCGCTTTCGTTTTTGTCGTTGTTATTTTGCTTTTGGTGTCATCAATAAAATAGAACGATGTACACCTACCACGCTGCACCTTGGTCCGGTCATTCCACAAACGAGAGCCGTAACAGACATGTCCAAATGACTGTTTTTTCCATTGCACTCACCTTTGTCATCATGAATTGCTTTGAGAGGCTGGTCATGGCCCACATCAAGGCCAGCACACTCGACCCACTCCAATTTGCCTAGCGCTCCAAGAGATCCACGTTACAGTATTTCCATCGCTATTCACACGGCACTAACATATTTGGACAACAAGAACACTTATGTGAAAATGCTGTTCAGCATTCAACATTATTGTTCCCTCCAAGCTCAGAGCTTTGGGTCTGGACACCACCCTCAGCAACTGGATCCTGGACTTCCTGAAGGACGGACCACAGGCTGTGGCAACAACACCTACACAGTGACTCTTAACACAGGGGTGGGTCCTCAGCCTGTACTTCCTGTTCACCCACGACTGCGTGGCTTTGCACGACACAAACTCCATCATCAAGTTTTCTGACAACACCATGGTTTTAGGCCTGAAAACCAACAACCACGAATCAGCCTATACGGAAAAGGTAAGTGAACTGGAATTGTGGTGATAGGACAAGAACCACTCCCTCAACATCAGCAAAACATAGGAGTTGATTGTTGACTTCAGGAAGCAGAGGAGGGAACACACCCCAAAATGGGACTGCAGTAGAGAGAATCAGCTGTTTTAAAGGGGAAATTCACCCAAAACAACTCCTGGGCCATTTATAACACTTGCCTGGTCTTTTGTCAGTACCCCAGACAGTTTTTAGGTCCATTGCTTCATGTAGATAATATGACGATTCTACCCCCACCTTCCCCATAGAAACCCCATGCAACGTCAAAGTCCATCATAAATACCTCCCAAACACACAGCTCTAGCCTCCCATGACCGCAATAGTCTTTGTAATTACTTTCTTTGCACAATTTTTCAGCTAACTTATTTCAGTAGGCAATTTTTTGTTGTTGTATTGAAATCCAGAATGTAGAATAATAGGCACCGCGAGTCTGGACATAGGTCGGGACTTACGAGGTGGGCATGGTTGAAGGATGTACATTTTCGGTTCTCACTCCCTCTGCCCTCTCAAATTTAATTAGAGTAAAGAATGTCTATCGTGAACAAAGAGGATATTGGACACCTGCCTTATTTTCAGAATGGTACTGTTGTGCCATATCAGTTTGAGGCAGAGTGTACTGAGGCCGAGTTGTTCCATTTGCGGGCTGACCGAGAGAAAATAACTATAGAGAGACAGGAGCGAGCAGATGTCGAGGAAACACAGGCTCTTCACAGAACACACGGTGACTGGGGGTGCAGGTGCGGGAGAGGCCTACCTCTACCAACAGACAGTGAATGTCTCGGCTGGCTGTTGAGAATGGGGCCAGTTTAATACCGCTGCACCCATCCAGTTAATCTACTTAAAATGGTGCCTGAGGAAGTCCCGCAGCATCATCAAGGACCCCACACACCCCAGACAAGAGCTGTCCACTCTCTTACCGTCAGGGAGACCGTCCTTGAAGCTGTTAGGCGGTAAGGAGCACTACGATTTAGAAGTGGAGATATAAGAAGATGTGGTACATTCTTTTAAACTAGCAATCAGAGCCAACTTTTTTAAAGAGGTTTCTCAACCAGGAGGGGACGTTGTTACCCAGGAGGTATCTGACATTAACTCAGCCCAACTGTTTGATCATTGCCAGCCTGTAACGGCTTTCTTCCTGGGATGAAGGAGAGGACCAAAATGCAGCGCAGTTAGTGTTCAACAAGTTTAATTTAACGAACTGTGAACACTTACAACAATACAAAACAACAAACGTGAAAACCGAGACAGTCCTATCTGGTGCAGAACACAAACACAGAGACAGGAAACAATCACCCACAAAATCCCAACACAAAACAAGCCTCCTATATATGATTCTCAATCAGGGACAACGATTGACAGCTGCCTCTGATTGAGAACCATATTAGGCTGGACACAGAAACAGACAAACTAGACACACAACATAGAATTCCCACCCAGCTCACGTCCTGACCAACACTAAACAAGCAAAACACATAAGAACTCTGGTCAGGACGTTACACAGCCAACAGATGCATCTTTCATCACATGACCTCAAAGCTCCAGATCAAATGGCCTGTAAGCGATAATCAGATCAACCTAGTTACCTATTCCATTTATACCATATGTACGTTTCACATGCATTTGAGCTTGTCAAACACCCAAGAAACCAATTTTATAAAAGCTTATCCTTGATTTGATTTGATCAAAGGCTTTGGAGTTTTCACCAATCTACCCAATTCATCCTTCTAGATCGCAACCGACTCAATCTGCCTGGACATGTACATTAGGGAAAAGAGATGTTCAAAATGGTCCTTTCAGCTGGTGGTTGTGTGGAATCATCCTGAGAGGTAGTTGTTGAACAGGTACCCCCTGGAAAGGGAGGGGCGTTTGATGGGGTGTGGGAGCATAACACATCTGAAACCACGCTGCCTGCCTCCTCCTCCACGCCCACCTAGGTCTGTGGAGAGTGTATAGGTCGCGTGTTCATAATCAACATACAGGATGTACAAGCAAAGCCATATGCTCAGTGATCTGAGTGCTGGCCTATTTTGCTAAAAACAATGCTAGGTCTGTCTGTGTGTGTGTCCATGCGTGTGTGTGTGTGTGTGTGTGTGTGTGTGTGTGTGTGTGTGTGTGTGTGTGTGTGTGTGTGTGTGTGTGTGTGTGTGTGTGTGTGTGTGTGTGTGCGTATGTGGAAGGGGAAACAGGTTGCTGACCATTTTCCCTGAGCAAGATAGATCTCACTGGTCTTCTCTGTGTTAGTTATGGTATTCCAGTGAAACTTTCACTTCCTTTATTTTGTGTCTGAATCCAACAATTGATGCAAATTGTGATTTACATATAAATGTGTTTGGTAACAACTCAGTGCTGACCAGATCTTTTTCAGAGGAGCAGGTGATATGCTGAAATCCAATTTTTCCAAGTCTCAATTATTCTTGCTTGAACAAATGTTATTTCATTTCCTCTCTTGTTTACACGATAGAAGAAGCAAATAAAACACAGTCTGAGCATTTTGTGGTGATTAAAACAAACTGAAAATAAAACTGTACAATGACAGAAGTTGCTAGTTTTGCTTAGCTGGGGGGCAGGAAAGTCTGCAACCAGAAAACATTATTTCCTTCCTTTCCTTAATGGCTGAGTGATGTTGTTGGATGATGCAATATCATTTTGTATTTGGCAATATGATGACACCATGATTTCACAGACTTAACAATTATTCAAAGTGGACATGGACTAAACATGGACCCAAGGACTGTTCAGTGCAAATCGTTTTTTTCTGCACATTTAGATGAACTACAACTCTGCAAGCAGCCAACACTACACAGAAATAATGTGAACACAGGGGATAAAGATTCAGCAGTGAATGTGATTTGGGAGCTCACTCCCTATTTCATTGAGCATACACTGTTTAAGAGATGTGTAAAGGCAAGACACATAAGCAGGGCCTGAGATTACCGCACCGTAGTAAACGCCAGCACAGCTTTGTTTGGAAATGCATCACATTGTCAGTCAGAGCAGCGGGTGATATCATCATGTCGACCTTCAATTCTATGTGAGAGAGAAGTCAACCAGACTTAAACACAAATAAGCCTTACACTCCATTCATTTAATTGTTGAGATTATGTCTGACAAAAGGTAACGCCAGACAGCCCTCGAAGATGAGGATGAATTGAGCTTAGCTCGCAGATGGGCCTCTGTGGCTGCATTGAGCACAGGATCCAGGTAGGAATCGATACCGTGTGAAATACACACTGAAGTCAGTGACAGCTTGAGTCAACTCAGCTGGAGTGTTTTTTCTCTTCCAAACTCTCTCTCCCAAAGAATATCTCTACGTCTCCTCCTCTTTCTCTCTCATTCTCCCTCCCTCCCTGCCTTCCTCCCTCTCGCTCTCTCGCTCTCTCGCTCTCTCTGTTTCTATGTCTCTCTCGCTCGCTATGTCTTTGTCTGTCCTGTGACTGAGGGCATTCTCTCAGGCACAATGACAGGGAAACAGAAAATTGCTGTGATTTCAACAAGGGGATCACTCATTCCAAGCACAGGGTAACACCACTTTGCAGACATGTCAATCCCCATGGTCTCCACGTAGAGCACCAGCTGCAGATATGTATGCTACGGAGAGAGAGCATGTCCAAAATACCTCTGTTAAGCAGGAGTCAAGAACTGTCAACTGGGCGGTGTCTTTGTGATGCTACGCAAGCTCACCGCTAACACATTGTAAGAACTCTAACATTGTATCTATCTTTCTTTTTCGCTATCTATCTCCCTCTCAGTTATTTCCCGTCTTTCCTATTTCCTATGTCTTTCTTCTCCAGTGTTGCTGTTATTCTATGCATGTATGCCCCACGGGACTAAATTAACGAGGGAAAAGTCATCTCTCTCTCTTCCCCTCCTCTCTTTCTCTGTCTTCTTCACACATTGTTGGTTCTCCATCTACTGTTAAAATGATATGCATACCTTTGAGCATGTGTGTTTCATATGGAAGGTAAGGCATGTGGCTGCAGTCTCAAGTCTTGCTTCATTCATTTAATATAGTATGTAAATCACCTTATTGCTCTCATTTAAAACAGTATTATGGGGATCATGGAGGGAAAAAGGAATTTGCCTAAAGGATACACACTAATTGGGAATACATTACTTGACGCCCTTGAGCAGGGCACACTGTCAACAGAACTGCAGCACGTACACAGCTGTTTTTCCTCCACCACCGAAGAGAAGCTGTAAACAATGCCAATGATGATCTCTGGAATTCTAACAGAAAATATGTAAGTAGTTCGCTTTCATTATAATACCCTCCATCTGTAAGGTTTCGAGTAAGTCAATGCTATAGATGAGCTGGTAACACTTTACATTAAGTTTATCCTAAACTTGTGTAGTATATGTGTGATTACTGTAGTAATAACATTGTAAAAACGTTTTATTACATACTGTGCAGGGGAAAAAAGGAACTTCCAAGTCCAGGAACACATGGTTCATAACAATAGGCCGCAGCTAAAGCTCCTGTAAACCTAGTCACCCCAGGAGAAGGGGACCCTGGCCAAGAGCAGGCCTCTGCAATGCATCACTCCTGCCCACTACCCAACTAGAGTCCTTCCTCATCTGGTGTGAATTTCCTTCTGCTCTGTCCCATCTCTCTCTCTATTTCTCTCTCTCTCTCTTCTCTCCTCTCCTCCCCTCAAATGCAGCAGTTGGTCCCTCTCCTCTCGGTGTTGTGCAACATCCATCGCTCTGGGCCGGCCTGCGTAGGGAGACAAGAGGGGCATGGCGCAGCGCGGGGCCCTGACAGGTAACTCCCAGGACGGCCATTTCCCCTCCGACCAGCCAACATTAATCCCACTCTCTCCGCTTGTAAAGCGCCTCATATGGAAGCCATTAGACGGCCTGACAGGAGCCAGAGAGTGAACTGTGAAAGAGACCCAGTCTTTAATTACAGTTCCCTTCCATCAGGAGACCCAGCTAGCTAGCGCTGGCCATGGTGACGCCTTGGGGACACCATTACAGCTGTGTGTCCTGGTCTGGTGACACGCTGCGTAAAATAGGGAAGTCTCTACTAATTACTGAACTGCTAGGCATGTATCTGGTTTCTGGTGGTTTCGTGTGGTTTCAGTCCGTGACAATAGCGCATTGTTGAGTGCTGTGATTAACATTGTGAAGTTAAGTATGCTTGGTTGGTTGGCCGTTAGCGTGCCCAGAATATTTGAGCTGAGTTGTTAGTAACGGAATGTTCTGGGTGATTAAGTTGTTGTTGTTTATCCTCAAGAATGACCACCACAAAGGAAAAGACTGGAGAGTCAAAAAATACCAACGTTTTCCCTCCTTCTTGTTTGCTAAAGGTAAATTCAGAAATCATATACATATAGGTGTGAGATAGTGTTTGGGAGAGCAAGGTCAGAGATACGTGGTGATAGCCTGAGCCAAGACACCGCAAGAGTCTTCAATAATTCAGTTGCAACAACAAAGGACAAACCCTGGAATGGGGAACTTTTCAAAGCGTGGGAAACCTGCGCTGTTAGCAGTTATACCATACAGTAGGTTGCCGAGTCGCCGGCTTGCACCTTTTCACATTTGGCCACCTGGCTGTTGTTCTACGGCTGGTTAAAGAGATCCCGTCTACCGTGGTGTTCCCATGCAACCCATCCTTGATCCCCGGGCCAGGCGGCCCACAGACTTTTACAGTGCTGCCAAGCCACCATGACTTTGTTCCCATTCTGCAACCTTCCTGTCTCAGACAGAGACATTGGGATCTGGATGAAGAATTCTCAAAGGGTGTTCTCTTTCAAACACTTTCCCTGTGAGGTAGATACTCTGAGGTAGACAAAGCAGTTTGAGTTCTTAGCTAAGGAAACATCTACTCACCAGCTTTAAAGTACATCACATTCACTGTGATGTCCTCTGTAGCTCAGTTGGTAGAGCATGGTGCTTGCAATGCCAGGATAGTGGGTTTGATTCCTGGGACCACTCATATGTAAAATGTATACACACATGACTGTAAGTTGCTTTGGATAAAAGTGTCTGCTAAATGGCATGTGTTATTTGAAGAACATACTATAGTGACAAAATCTTCTGAAAGCAAAGCAGTATAAATGGAACTGCAAAGCATAGCATGTTGAGAGCAGGACATTAACATACATTGATGCCATAATTTTGTGTGAACGCCTGTGGCAGGAGATAGTGAAGCGCCTCAATCCCAAACTTGATTCAACGGATCTTCATTAGCTGGTGACTGGCGACGATGTACAGACCACTGGCGTAGCGGAAACCATTTCTCAGTGGCACCAGCAGCAGCCCGCCTTGGCCTCCTCACCTAATTGGCTATCAAGTTAAAAAAAATAGGTCAATCAAGTCGGACTCGGATGGAGAGTGAGTGCGTTGTTCAAGATGGATAAACAAAAGGCAAGACCAAGTGGTGCACAAAAATGCTGCACAAAAGCTTTTTCTGATCAAGGTCATGCCAAATTACCGAAGATAACCACATCAGCAAAGCTAGCACCTTGTCCTCAACTGACAAAACACAATCGCAGGTGGAAGCTAGTAGGCCTACTTATGCCCGGCAATGACAATGGCCTTGCTCCTCCTCTTCTTCTTCCCCTCGAGAATAGTGACAGTTTCTCTAGTGAGAGTGCCGGCTTTCCTACTCCTCCTCCTCCTCCTCTCCCAAAAAACAATTAGAGCGACTCCCCTTCTGTGAAAACTGGTCAGCCTACGAGTGATAAGACAGAAAGCCCCAATAGCGTGAAGTCCGAGTTCTAATGTGTAATATAGAGTGTATTCGGAAAGTATTCAGACCCCTTGACTTTCTCCACATTTTGTTACGTTACAGCCTTATTCTAAAATGTATTAAATAAAAAATTGTCCTCATTAATCTACACACAATACCCCATAATGACACATTTTTGCAAATGTATAAAAGATAAAAAAACAGAAATACCTTATTTACATAAGTATCCAGACTCAAAATTGAGCCCAGGTGCATCCTGTTTCCATTGATCATCCTTGAGATGTTTCTACAACTTGATTAGAGTCCACCTGTGGTAAAGTCAATTGACTGGACATGATTTGGAAAGGCACACACCTATCTATATAAGGTCCCATAGTTGACAGTGCATATCAGAGCAAGAACCAAGTTTGAAGTCGAAGGAATTGTCCCTAGAGCTCCGAGACAAGATTGTGTCGAGGCACAGATCTGAGGAAGGGTTCTTAAATAGAAGAAGACTCTTCCTAAAGCTGGACGCCCGGCCAAACTGAGCAATCGGGGGAGAAGGGCCTTGGTCACGGGGAGGTGACAGAGCTCCAGAGTTCCTCTGTGGAGATGGAAGAACCTTCCAGAAGGACGACTATCTCTGCAGCACCACCAATCAGGCTTTTATGGTAGAGTGGCCAGACAGAAGCCACTCCTCAGTAAAAGGCAAACTTCGCTTGGAGTTTGTCAAAAGGCACCTGAAGGACTCTCAGACCATGAGAAACAAGATTCTCTCATCTGATGAAATCAAGGTTGAACTCTTTTGGCCTGAATACCAAGTGTCACGTCTGGAGGAAACCTGGCACCATCCCTACGGTGAAGCATGGAGGTGGCAGCATCATGCTGTGCGGATATTTTTCAGCGGCAGGGACTGGGAGACTCGTCAGGATAGAGGGAAAGATGAACAGAGCAAAGTACAGAGAGTTCCTTGATGAAAACCTGCTCCAGAACGCTCAGGACCTCAGACTGGAGCAAAGGTTCACCTTCCAACAGGACAACGACCCTAAGCACACAGCCAAGACCACACAGGAGTCTCAAAATGTCCTTGAGTGGCCCAGCCAGAGCCCGGACTTGAACCTGATCAAACATCTCTGGAGAGACCTGAAAATAGCTGTGCAGCGATGCTCTCCATCCAACCTGACTGAGCTTGAAAGGATATACAGAAAAGAACAGGGAGAATCTCCCCAAATACAGGTGTGCCAAGCTTGTAGCGTCATATCCATGAAGACTTGAGGCTGTAATCACTGCCAAAGGTGCTTCAACAAAGTACTGAGTATAGAGTCTGAATACTTACACAAATGTCAAATTTCAGTTTTAATTTTTTTCTACATTTGCAAAAATGTCTAAACCTGTTTTTGCTTGTCATTATGGGGTATTGTGTGTAGATTAATGAGGGGGAAAAACAATTTAATCGATTTTAGAATAAGGCTGTAATGTAACAAAATTTGGATAAAGTCAAGGGGTATGAATACTTTCCGAATATACAGTGCCTTCAGAAAGTATTCACAACCCTCGACTTTTTCCCCATTTTGTTGTGTTACAGCCTGAATTTAAAATGAATGAAATTGAGATGTTGTGTCACTGGCTTACACACAATACCACATGATGCCAAAGTGTAATTGTGTTTTTTTATAATTCTTACAAATTAATTCAAAATGAAAAGCTGAAATGTCTTGAGTCAATAAGTATTCAACCCCTTTGTTATGGCAAGCCTATATAGGTTCAGGAGTAAAAATGTGACCAATCGGCCCAATTCTGTCACACCCTGATCTGTTTCACCTGTCTTGTGCTTGTTTCCACCCCCCACCAGGTGTCTCCCATTTGTTCCAGTTGTTCCCTGTGTATTTATCCTCTGTCTGTCTGTTGCCAGTTCATCTTGTCAAGTCAATCAGCGTGTTTTTCCGTGCTCATGTTTTTCCTAGTCTATGTTTTTCTAGTCCTCCCGGTTCTGACCCTTTGCCTGCCCTGACACTGTACCCGCCTGCCTGACCATTCAGCTTGCCCTGATCTCGAGCCTGCCTGCTGCCCTGTACCTTCTGGAATCTGACCTGGTTTATGACCTTCTGCCTGGCCTCGACTTGCCTCTTGCCTGCCCCTTGTTTTTAAATAAATATCAGAGACTGGAACTGTCTGCCTCCGGTGTCTGCATCTGGGTCTTGCCCTGTGTTGTTATAGATTCGGTCTTATGTAGAAACATTTCAAGGAACAATGGGAAAGTAATTCTGCTTTGAAAGTTGATAAAGTTGTAACCTCACTTTTGAGAAAATGGCCCTTTGAATGTTTTGGTACATCTACTGGAGAGCTCTTCTTTGTCTACACCCATTTAGCAAATAGTAGTTCACACCTCTCACGCCTTAGCCCTACCCATCTCTTTAAGGATTCACATGTGAGACCATGTGCTAAACAGAGGGAGTATGGTAGTGTACTAAACAACCAAAGATTTCAAGACTAAAGGCTGGTTTATACCATGTCTATTGACATGTCTGTATAAGGTTGTCGCAGTGACATCATGAACATTCTATTGTCAGCTGACATCAAACTTGTCGTTGTTATTATGAAAAAGTAGGAACACAAAAATGACAGGCTGCATGACATCAGCAGCCTGGAGGTCCAAAATAGCATAACTGGTGTATTTTAACACCAATGAACCCATCCATTTAAAAATGAATGTTGTATACAGTATGTCATTCTAGCAAACCAGGCAACTAAAATAAACTTTCTAAACAATGTTTTGGTTAGTTTATAGCTTGTTAGCTAGCTAGCTAGCTTTAAAGTTAGCTGGCTAGCCAGTTCAAATAATTACAATATCATATAGCTGACAACATCTTAACTTTAACTAATTTGTATTCATTATTATAGGAAAATAAACTCACAACAAAGTTAATAGTGAGCAAATTACAGAAAATAGCTTAGAATATTAGAACTTGGACACTGTCTCGTTGTCCTAACATTATATACTAATGTGACTTTGGCGCATGTTGTTCTTCACGTTACCATCTCTGGTAAATTCAAACTATATCAAATAAAATTACAGTTTATTTGTCACATGCACAGGATGCAGAAGGTGTAAACGTTACAGTGAAATGGTTACTTGCATAGTTGAGTCTTTTGTTTAGACGTGTAGCTAGCTAGCCAAACAATGAACCATAATTCCAACTCATAACGTTACTACCCTGCATGAATCTACAGGTTGCTCAAGCTAACCAACTAGGTTCAATGTTAGCTAGCTAGCTAACATTAGACTATAGCTAGCAATGCAAATGGCTCTGATATACAAATAATATTACTACACAGATCATACATGCAACATTAGCTAGTGAGCCAGCCAGCCAGCTAACATTAGCTAGCTAGCTAACAGTACGCTTTAACTTGCAATGAAAACGACTTCATGAATGAATTATAATATCTGAAAATGTAGCTAGCTAAACTCTCTCACCCGTATACATGGATGATCATGGCTAGCGGGGAAGGTTTCTGTCTATTTCCGTGGCTAAACCAACTAGGTTTGTAGTTAAATTCATATTTACAGATGGCATAGCAGTTTGTTATTAATGCATATGAAAGTTTACATGTTCCAGATGGCATTTCTGCCAAAAAAATATTTTGATAAATAATATATATTTATGTTCAAATGCCTCTCCTGTGAAGTAGTGATGTGCGACATACGCCTGGTTAACTAAAGTGTGTCACAAATGTGCTTAACAATCACATAATACGTTGCATAGACTCACTCTGTGTGCAATAATAGTGTTTAACATGATTTTTGAATGACTACCTCATCTCTGTACCCCACACATACAATTATCTGGAAGGCCCCTCAGTCGAGCAGTGAATTTCAAACACAGATTCAACCATAAAGACCAGGGAAGTTTTCCAATGCTTTGCAAAGAAGGGCACCTATTGGTAGATGGGTAAATAAAACAGACATTGAATATCCCTTTGAGCATGTTAATTACATTTTAGATGCTGTATCAATACACCAGTCACTACAAAGATACAGGTATTCTTCCTTACTCAGTTGCCAGAGAGGAAGAACACCTCTAAGGGATTTCACCATGAGGCCAATGGTGACTATAAGACAGATAGAGAGTTTAATGACTGTGATAGGAGAAAACTGAGGAGGGATCAACTACATTGTAGTTACTCCAAAATACTAACCTAAATGACAGAGTGAAAAGAAGGAAGCCTGTAGAGAATACAAATATTCCCAAACATGCATTCTGTTTGCAATAGGACACTAAAGTAAACTGCAAAAAATGTGGTAAAGAAATGAACTTTATGTACTGAATACAAAGTGTTATGTTTGGGGTAAATCCGACACAACACATCGCTGAGTACCACTCTTCATATTTTCAAGCATGGTTGTGGCTGCATCATGTTATGGGTATGCTTGTCATTGGCATTAGGGAGTTTATTTTTTATCAAAAGAAACGGAATAGAGCTAAGCACAGGCAAAATCCTAGAGGAAAACCTGGTTCAGTCTACTGGGAGACACTGGGAGACAAATTCACCTTTCAGCAGGACAATAACCTAAAGCCCAAGGCCAAATATACACTGGAGTTGCTTACAAAGACGGCACTGAATGTTACTGAGTGGCCTGGTTACAGTTTTGAATTAAATCGGCTTGAAAAATAATGCAAGCCTTGAAAATGGCTGTCTAACAACGATCAACAACCAACTGGACAGACCTTGAAGAATTTTAAAAGGAATAATGTGCAAATATTGTACAATCCAGGTGTGCAAAACTCTTAGAGACTTACCCAGAAAGACTCACAGCTGTAATCAATTCTAAAGGCGATTCTAACATGTATCGACTCAGGTGTGTGAATACTTATGTAAATTAGATATTTCTGTCTTATATATTTTTTTATAAATGTGCAAAAATAAATAAAAACATGTTTCCACTTTGTCATTATGGAGTATTGTGTGTAGATGGGTGAGAGAAACAAACTATTTAATCCATTTTGAATTCAGTCTGTAACACAACAAAATGTTGAATAAGTCAAGGGGTCAAGGGGTATGAAGGTACTCTGCGTAGCTATAGATAGGCTGGTAGGCTAGACTGCATTGTCTGCATAATAAAACAATCCAGAGTAAACTATTGTTTTGACTCTGGACTGATTGTATTATTTGGCATTTTACACAGCACAAACCTTCTATCCAAGCTGCGAGAGAGCACGAGGACGGATAAGGTAGGCTATAGGCCTACCGGACAGTTTTATATTAAAACATGTTTTATTGGTTACTAATTAGTATGCTGTTGCATCGGAAATTCATTTTACAATCTGCAATGTTTGAATTTCCCAATGGAATTACTGAACACGTAAATACATTATTGCCGCAGGCCAGCATTCTAAATTGAATAATTTCGACACCGTAGACCTATAGCGTTGTGAAACATAAACGTTAAGCTTAACATGAGAAAGTGCGCTACTCCAGTGGTACAGACCTGATGGCAATCTTTTTCTCTATTTACATGTCATTTCCAATGAATAGTAATGAGCATTGTTGTTGGCGCTCTGCTGTCTCCAGATGACCTTCTTAGTTTCTATTGGTGTGATAATTCAGCTCACAGAAATGAATTGCAATAGCACATAGCATAGCGCAAGGAACCATTCCGATGCCACTGATGTTTTAATGCATGCCTAATAGGCCTAGCTGTGTTAACGATCTCTGCTCACGAAGCACAGAAAATCCCAGAAGCGGCTTTGCTATGAGGAACAGCTGCAATGGGAGATATACATCATACATACATTAAGCAGATAAGCGCGCTTGCCAAACAATGAGAAATGGGAAGCGGCGCTCAATGTGACCCACTTGGAGCACGATTGCAGCATATGGCGCATTCATTTTCAAAGGCAAAAAAATTACACTCAGTGGCACTGTTTCTTGTCAAATGGCAAAGGAGGTAGCAATTTACACCCCTGCAGCCTACTTTCGAAGGAAGGACATGCCAGTCATGTTGGCAAAGGCACTGCAGCACTGGGCTTTTGTTTTTGGATTCAATAGCAAGTCTTATTGAGAGGCCTGGCAGCCGGCATGGGCCACATGCTCAGTTCTAAGTGCTAAACTACAGTAGTCTACAGAAGGATGTCCTCAGGTAGAAAAAGCCTGAGTTTTGTCCATAATTTACGGCCAGGAGCTCTGAGACACACACACAATTTTATCCCCAAAGGCTAATAGCAGGCCTCTAAATACATCCCTAGGGGCCAGAGCCGAAAACAGCTCTGTGAATGGAGATCTGCCCTCTGGGACCCAGAGAAGAAATTACATCGCTGTGCAATCGCACCGAGTTCTGGGGATGGAGAGGAATAGCTTCTCAGGGCCCCAGTGTCCGTTCTGGAGCGTGAAGTCATAAGCTCTGGTTGGCTACTGCGTAGCAACCTAGCGGTGCCAAAAGCCCTGGTCTGCCCTAGAAAGCTTATGTAAATTGCGCTCACCAGAACGGCCAAACATGTTTTTTTTTTACTGACTTTTTGGGCTCAAAGATGTGTTTATTATAAACAAGTTCGATCCGCACTTTAAATTATTTAAAAGTTTGTTACAAATTGAAATATTTAATTAAATAGTGATCCATTCTGACTAATACATTTGTGGTCACACAGGACCAGGTGCTGACACAGGCCAATCATGGGCTGACACAGACCAATCACATGCACTTAAGGGGGTGTAGTGTGCTATCCAGATGAGAGCGCAGAGTCAAAAAGCCTGTCAAGTGGAGATGGAGGGGCTGACCAATGTCTATGGGGTTCCAGTATTGATGCCGATGTCGTCTGGAAGTGTTGGGTTGACTCTCATGCTAGTTACTGCCACTTTCACCATGATACTTAGTGCTTTTTTGGTGTCATTCATCCCCATTCAGCAATGTGGCGTGCTTAAAATTCAAATACTTCATGCTCCATCGGGTGAATAGGTGTATGATGTCAGCGTTATCACAATCTACTGGTTTTAATGTCTATGGGGCTGCTAGCTCAATCACTCCCTCTCATTCCCTTGCATGTTAAAAGATTTCTGACTATTAACCAGGTGCACAGCAGAGAGAGAGAAAAAAGTCAACTTCTGGGAAAAGGAATTAATTTTTTTTTTTTTGTTATATGCAGGATTTGTTTGAGGGGGGTTAATTTATGGCTCTGTTCTGATTGTGTAAATGCAGGCTATTCCATGAACACCATCTGAGAGATTGTATACAGTAGCTGACGTCACTTGGTTTAGTATTCCATGTGGATTTCACAGCAGTGACAGTGCTGTGTTTGACAAACATCCAGCACTATTTGCAACCTGACAAATACAAAAACAAACAGGAGAAGGAGAAGAGTTCAAACAAACTATGGAAAGTCCTATCCCCCTGGGCAAAAATTGGTTGATTCAAAGTTGTTTGCACATAATTTGAACCATTGTTAATTTTGTCAACAACAAACGTGACAAAATATTTGTCAAACACTTATTTTTCCATTTTTCACTGACTAAATAGACCCAGAAGAAACTAACTAAATGAAAATTATTTTTCATTTCGGTTGACGAAAACGAGACAAGACTAAATTATCTCTGGGACAAAAAATCAGACTAGTAAATGGACTGGATAAGAGTTTTTGGAGAGATTGAGAGCTATTCAGTGTTATTTGTTTGGTCCAATCAAAAGCATGCATGTATTTAGCAGAATTGTAAGGCTTTCTCATTGCAATGTTGCAATACTGTTTTTGGTGGAAAATAAATACCATGCCCAGGCCGTTCACTAGTCAGCTCTCTGCCCGGCAACGGTTCTCTAATCTGGCAGCAACAAATCATTGATGCAAATAAGGCACATGCCATGGCTACTCCCCAGTGGCACAAGCTCCCGGTAGAAAAAGGGCCAACGTTTGGAGCCACTTTACTTATTGTGTCGATTCAAACAAGACCGAATGAGCCAGTTTACTTATTGGGTGGAATCAAACAACACCGTATCCATGGGAGAAAACAGTGTTTGCATCCATAAAGTGACGGGAGAAAATATACATGTACATCTGAAAGCGCATCATTCTAATATATACGCTCAGGTAATAACAGATTGATAATCCTTGCTAGTTAGCTTGCTGCAACCTATCAGACCAATACTTATAACAGTACTTTAATTTCAAAATAGCTACAGTATGTCAAGTGGCAGGGCTCCAGACTGCAACCATTTAGTTGTATTTTGTGAGCCTTTGACCTGGCTGTGTGAGTTACATTTTTAATTGGTTGAATCAGTGTGAGCTGAACATTCATTATATGGTAATCTCACTCAAAAGTCCTACTTCCCAGACCCTGGGCCTTTCACTGGGGCCTGCTGCTGTGTTGAGCGAGCCGAGAGATAAGTTTTAAACTTATTTCCGGATATTTTCAGAACTAGCCACAATGCACTATTTCTCAACGTCATATGGAGGATCTACTCTGTGCAACCGAGTTCATATGCTAGCTCGGTAGCTCGTACCTCATGCGCTTCACAGACTTTCTGGCTGTGTTATCTAGTGGGAACTGATTAGCACTGTAGGCTCTGGTGCCTTCTTGCCGTGGGCTCAAATCAAAAGAGAAAATCATACCTGCACTAATTGTGTAACGGTGGTACTTTGTCTGTTCTCCTTTTTGTTTTGTCAAGTATTTGGTATGTTCTAACGATAACTGTATATACAGTTGAAGTCGGAAGTTTACATGCACTTAAATTGGAGTCATTAAAACTCGTTTTTCAACCACTCCACAAATTTCTTGTTAACAAACTATAGTTTTGGCAAGTCAGTTAGGACATCTACTTCGTGCATGACACAAGTAATTTTTCCAACAATTGTTTACAGACAGATTATTTCACTTAGAATTCACTGGATCACAATTCCAGTGGGTCAGACGTTTACACACACTAAGTTGACTGTGCCTTTAAACAGCTTGGAAAATTCCAGAAAATTATGTCTTGGCTTTAGAAGCTTCTGATAGACTAATTGACATCATTTGAGTCAATTGGAGGTGTACTTGTGGATGTATTTCAAGGCCTACCTTCAAACTCAGTGCCTCTTTGCTTGACATCATGGGAAAATCAAAAGAAATCAACCAAGACCTCAGAAAAAGAATTGTAGACCTCCACAAGTCTGGTTCATCCTTGGGAGCAATTTCCAAACGCCTGAAGATACCACGTTCATCTGTACAAACAATAGAACGCAAGTATAAAACAAAATTAGAACTGTTTGGCCATAATGACCATTGTTATGTTTGGAGGAAAAAGGGGGAGGCTTGCAAGCCGAAGAACACTATCCCAACCGTGAAGCACCGGGGTGGCAGCATCATGTTGTCGGGGTGCTTCGCTGCAGAAGGGACTGGTGCACTACACAAAATAGATGGCATCATGAGGCAGGAAAATTGTGTATATATTGAAGCAAAATCTCAAGACACCAGTCAGGAAGTTAAAGCTTGGTCACAAATGGGTCTTCCAAATGGACAATGACCCCAAGCATACTTCCAAAGTTGTGGCAACATGTCTTAAGGACAGCAGTCAAGGTATTGGAGTGGCCATCACAAAGCCCTGACCTCAATCCTATAGAACATTTGTGGGCAGAACCTAAAAAGCGTGTGCGAGCAAGGAGGCCTACCAACCTGACTCAGTTACAGCAGCTCTGTCTGTAGGAATGGGCCAAAATTCACCCAACTTATTGTAGGAAGCTTGTGAAAGGCTACCCAAAACGTTTGACCCAAGTTAAACAATTTAAAGGCAATGCTACCAAATACTAATTGAGTGTATGTAAACTTCTGACCCACTGGGAATGTGATGAAGGAAATAAAAGCTGAAATAAATAATTCTCTCTACTATTATTCTGACATTTCACATTCTTAAAATAAAGTGGTGATCCTAACTGACCTAAAATAGGGAATCTTTACTAGGATTAAATGTCAGGAATGATAAACTGAGTTTAAATGTATTTGGCTAAGGTGTATGTAAACTTCTGACTTCAACTGTAGCTAACATTCTTTGATATTTGGTTAGATTGAGTTATGTATTTCCAAAACATTAGATGTTTATAGCAACTAGCGGATTAATTAATTGCTAATGTAATGTTAGCAGGTTGGTAGGGCTAACGTTAGTAGGATAGTAGGCTAATGATGACTTGCCTAGTTTAATAAAATACAAATAATGCTAGCAACCTTGCAAGTGGATTAGTAACAATAATTTCCTAAAGTATTTGCTTGTAAATTGGCTGAAAATTACATTTAAACCAGTAGTCATGAGTGCAAACAATTTGGTTTAATTTGAAGTTATACATTTGAAGTTCTGTTGGAGTTTACATTATAGGGACTAGGCTGGCTTGCCGGGTCCTCCATATTACATCACACCTGGATAAACATTTTCCGACATGACTTCAGCATTCTTCGGAATTCTGATTGGTTTTATGTAATAACTCCAAAAATTGAAAAGTGAGGTGTAACTTTGCATTGGGACTTTTGATGCGTATACTAATGCAAATCCATATGTCACATGTGGTTACGTTTATGCTACATACTTATTAAGATACAAAGCCAATTACGCATCAGCCATTGGGAGTGCATAGGGTAACAGGCTACAAATGCAACGTTTTTTTAGGACATTAAATGTACTTTTCGATTAATACATGACTACGAGAAGTGGGTATTATATTTAGTGTTAGTGATCAGGCTAATCTGTTTTGAGTTTTCACTTCCTCATGGTGGTGAATTAGCCCCCCAAATAAATTTGACTATGATATTAGTGCACATAAAGATGCAGGCAAATTAATCTCTATTGAACAACCAAATTCAGAAAATTCTGGAGCCCTATTTTAACAGTAAAAGATAACAACAAAACCCTATTGTCAACACACAATTCATGACAATTACTGGATTAGGTTGCACATCAAAATGTCTTGAATCATGCGTTCCTGCTTGGACATGTTAGATGGAACAACGTATTTCTTGAATAGCCTACCATCTCAGTAGTCTATTACACAGCCTAAAGCACTGTGAATGAGGGGTTGGGAGTTGGAGGGTGTGGGGTTGGGGGTCCCAGATGGGTTAATGGGAAGTTTAGAATCAGGATTACAATGCAACAGTGCCGGCTTCAGATTGAGTAACGATTACCCGAAGCGCACACTGTCTACACCCCCCTCCTCCTCCTCTACTCCCCACATTCAACAACTGGGGATGGGTGTGTCCAGGCCACCGGTCAGTCAACCACCCATCCTCTACAACAGGAAAAACACCACCTGGATCTCCCCATCACATCCCTTCATCAGGGCCACTCAGGGCTGGGGGACTGATCTGTTTGTGAAATGTGCGTCCTGCCACTGCCTGCCTGGCCTGTCCATGGCGCCAGGCCCCAGCCAGCAAGGTGATTACATTTTTTTTCTATTGCGCTATGCCACAGAAAATAATTGGTGCAACCAAATCATGGGCCTGTGCCACCAACTGAAAAAGTTAGTGGCACCAGTGCCACCAGGGGAAAATGTTAGTCTGGAGCACTGTCAAGGAGTGTGATTTGTTTTATCTGCTACATAATGTGTTCTTCTGCCAATTTGGCTGTTGGGAAGAGATTCATGCAAAAAACAAATATATGCTGTTAGGACAAGGCTATGTATGTTTGTGCACATGGAAGTCAGTGATTAATATTTACTATAGGTTAATGAGGCAATAAAAATGTGATGGGACTAATATAAAAAGGTATTGAGTTGACTAAAATGGCCCATTGATTTTGTAATTTTGACAATGATTAGACTAAATCATTATTCAAATGACAGAAATGTGACTAAGACTTGTTGAATCAATGTAAAAAACTGATTGGATTAGCAAAAAGTCATCAATGTAAGGGAATTTCATATTCTTTTTTTTACATCCATCCAATAACACAGTGACATTTTTTTGTTGATTTCACTTTAAATTCACTTTAGTTGATAACTCAACCAAATGTCAACCAAAATTAGACGTTGAACTTGTCTGTGCCCAGTGGGATATTTCTGAACACAAATAGGTTCTGGGGGTGGTCGAAGAACATACTACAGGTTTGGCAGTAAAAAGATGAGCTCTAATTTTAGAGTATTGGTGGATAGCAATGCTTCCCAGCTTGCACACATCACTAACAGCCTTCCAGAATAAACAGGAAGCAATTAAAGAAAAAAAAAGCCCTGGAGTCCTTTACTGCTTAATTAGAGAATTAGATATTTCTATTAATTGATTAAACTAACTAAGTTAACTGACTATATTTGCAAAAATATGTGTAGAAATGTTACTTTATTCAAAGCTAAATCAAGCAGCTACTCCAGACTGTCCTATATTCCAGTGTACACACTCTACTGTACACACAGGGACTCCTTTGCCTGCAGTAAAGCCAATAAAACATGTGAGAATATTCTGAACCCCCCCCCCCCGAAAACAAAACAAAAACAACACACCCTTTACCAGCGGGTCAGAGATACAAAACGCAGACGGCACAATGTGACAATGCTCTTGGGGGAGGAGACTATTTCATTTCTCAATATGCCATTTATGTACATAGAGCCATTAAACACTGGTCATTTTAATGATGTTTACATACTGTTTTACCACTTTATATGTAACCGCTGTACACACCTTTTCCATTCATATACTGGCCATACTGTCTATACACACCATTCATATACATTGCCCATATACATTGACCCCTTGACTTTTTCCACATTTTGTTACTTTACAGCCTCATTCTAAAATGTATTAAATTGTTTATTTTCCTCATCAATCTACAGTCGTGGCCAAAAGTTTTGAGAATGACATAAATATTAATTTCCACAAGTTTGCTGCTTCAGTGTCTTTAGATATTTTTGTCAGATGTTACTATGGAATACTGAAGTATAATTACAAGCATTTCATAAGTGTCAAAGGCTTTTATTGACAATTACATGAAGTTGATGCAAAGAGTCAGTATTTGCAGTGTTGACCCTCATTTTTCAAGACCTCTGCAATCCGCCCTGGCATGCTGTCAATTAACTTCTGGGCCACACCCTGACTGATGGCAGCCCATTCTTGCATAATCAATGCTTGGAGTTTGTCAGAATTTGTGGGTTTTTGTTTGTCCACCCGCCTCTTGAGGATTGACCACAAGTTCTCAATGGGATTACGGTCTGGGGAGTTTCCTGGCCATGGACCCAAAATATCTATGTTTTGTCCCCCGAGCAACTTAGTTATCACTTTTGCCTTATGGCAAGGTGCTTCATCATGCTGGAAAAGGCATTGTTCGTCACCAAACTGTTCCTGGATGGTTGGGAGAAGTTGCTCTCGGAGGATGTGTTGGTACCATTCTTTATTCATGGCTGTGTTCTGAGGCAAAAATGTGAGTGAGCCCACTCCCTTGGCTGAGAAGCAACCTCACACATGAATGGTCTCAGGATGCTTTACTGTTGGCATGACACATGACTGATGGTAGCACTCACCTTGTCTTCTCTGGACAAGCTTTTTTCCGGATGTCCCAAACAATCGGAAAGGGGATTCATCAGAGAAAATGACTTTACCCCAGTCCTCAGCAGTTCAATCCCTGTACCTTTTGCAGAATATCAGTCTGTCCCTGATGTTTTTCCTGGAGAGAAGTGGCTTCTTTGCTGCCCTTCTTGACACCAGGCCATCCTCCAAAAGTCTTCGCCTCTCTGTGCGTGCAGATGCACTCACACCTGCCTGCTGCCATTACTGAGCAAGCTCTGTACTGGTGGTGCCCTGATCCCGCAGCTAAATCAACTTTAGGACACGGTCCTGGCGCTTGATGGACTGTCTTGGGCGCCCTGAAGCCTTCTTCACAACAATTGAACCACTCTCCTTGAAGTTCTTGATGATCCGATAAATGGTTGATTTAGGTGCAATCTTACTGGCAGCAATATCCTTGCATGTGAAGCGCTTTTTGTGCAAAGCAATGATGACGGCACGTGTTTCCTTGCAGGTAGCATGGTTGACAGAGGAAGAACAATGATTCCAAGCACCACCCTCCTTTTGAAGCTTCCAGTCTGTTATTCGAACTCAATCACCATGACAGAGTGATCTCCAGCCGTATCCTCGTCAACACTCACACCTGTGTTAACGAGAGAATCACTGACATGATGTCAGCTGGTCCTTTTGTGGCAGGGCTGAAATGCAGTGGAATTGGTTTTTGGGGATTCAGTTCATTTGCATGGCGAAGGGGGACTTTGCAATTAATTGCAATTCATCTGATCATTCTTCATAACATTCTGGAATATATGCAAATTGCCATCATACAAACTGAGGCAGCAGACTTTGAAAATGTATATTTGTGTCATTCTCAAAACTTTTAGCCAAGACTGTACACATAATACTGCATAATGACAAAGCAAAAACAGGTTTTTAGACATTTTTGCAAATTTATTAAAAATAAGTATTGAGACCCTGTACTCAGTTCTTTGTTGAAGCACCTATGGCAGCAATTACAGCATCGAGTCTTCTTGGGTATGATGCTACACGCTTGGCACACCTGTATTTGGGGTGTTTCTCCCATTCTTCTCTGAAGATCCTCTCAAGCTCTGTCAGGTTGGATGGGTAGCGTTGCTCCACAGCTATTTTCAGGTCCCTCCAGAGATGTTCGATCGGGTTCAAGTCCGGGCTCTGGCTGGGCCACTCAAGGACATTCAGAGACTTGTCCCGAAGCCACTCCTGCGTTGTCTTGGCTGTGTGTTTAGGGTCGTTGTCCTGTTGGAAGATGAACCTTCACCCCAGTCTGAGGTCCTGAGCGCTCTGGAGCAGGTTTTCATCTCTCTGTATACTGCTTGGTTTCATGAGACCAGAGAATCTTGTTTCCCATGGTCTGAGAGTCCTTTCGGTGCCTTTTAGCAAACTCCAAGCGAGCTATAATGTGCCTTTTACTGAGGAGTGGCTTCCGTCTGGCCACTCTACCATAAAGGCCTGATTAGTGGAGTGCTGCAGAGATGGTTGTCCTTCTGGAAGGTTCTCCCATCTCCACAGAGGAACTCTTGAGCTCTGTCTGAGTGACCATCGGGTTATTGGATACCTCTCTGACCAAGGCCCTTCTCCCCAGATTTCTCAGTTTGGCCAGGTGGCCAGCTCTAGGAAGAGTCTTGGTGGTTCTAGACCTCTTCCATTTAAGAATGATGGAGGCCACTTTGCTCTTGGGGACCTTCAACGCCGCAGAAATGTTTTGGTACCCGTCCCCAGATCTGTGCCTCGACACAATCCTGTCTCTGAGCTCTACGGACAATTATTTCGACCTAATGCTTGGTTTTTTCTCTGACATGCATTGTCAACTGTGGGACCATATATTTCTGAAAATATGTTTTTGCTTGGTCGTTATTGTCAGGATTTGGCCAGGATTGTTCCGGTTTTGGCCACTAGATGCCCCCATTGTGCTTTTTTGACCCTTTTGTTTTCCCTTGTTTACAGTTATTATTTGCACCTGTGCCTCGTTTCCCTTGAATGTATTTAAACCCTTAGTTTTCCTCAGTTCTTTGCTCTGTGTTTGTATGTTAGCACCCAGCCCCAGCAATGCTGTGTACATTTGTTACTCCAGTTGGATTCTCTTGAGGTACTCTGTTTTTGTTCTTGTTTATTTATTTTTGATTATTTCTTTTGAGTTTTTTCCCTGCTGTATCTACCACCTTGTGGATTTACCTTTTGTCCTGGAGGATTACCTTTTTTCTCTTGGAATTACTTTTGATGTTGTGGATTTTTATTTTTGCCTGAAGTACTTTCCTTTTTTCTTTATTAAAACACCGTCTCAAGTACTGCTGTGTCTGCCTCATCTTCTGGGTTCTGCTGACTATTAGTGGCTCAGTTTGCTAAGTGACTGTTTCTCACACCGGAGACCCGAGGTCGTAACCGGGTCCTGACAGTTATGGGGTATTGTGTGTAGATCGATGAGAAAAATCAACAATTTAAGAATAAGGCTGTAAAGTAACAGAATGTGGAAAAAGTCAAGGGGTCTGAATACTTATTTATTTATATTCAGGACTGATATTGCTTGTTCTAATATTGTCACGTTCGCTGGAATAATTATCGGACCAAGGCGCAGCGGATGTTGAGTTACACATAATTTAATAGAAAGTGAAACTTAGCTAAACAATAAACTAACAACGAACCGTGACTACAGAGGTGCTACGTGCACTAACTCAAAACATTATCCTATAAAACAGGTGGAAAAAATGCTACTTAAATATGATCCCCAATTAGAGACAACGATAACCAGCTGCCTCTAATTGGGAACCATATCAAGCACACCAACCTAGAAATATGAAAACTAGAATACCCACATAGAAACAATAAACTAGAATACAACATAGACATACATATACTAAATCACCCCCTAGTCACGCATGACAAATATGTTTTATTTTGTATGTGTGTATTGTTATTGTATTGATACATTTTGCAGCATTATTGGAGCTAGAAAGATAAGCTTTTCAAGTTTTAATGTCATGTGCACAAGTACAGTGAAATGCCTTTCTTGCAAGCTCCAAACCCATCAATGCAGTAATCAATATCAACATATCACTAAAAATAACATAAGGAAAAACACAAAAACCTATAAGAAATAAGAACACTAGAAAGTAAGAAGCTTCAGGATATATGACTAACAGAGTAGCAGCAGCGTAAATTATGATTGTATGTGTTGCTGTGTGAAGAGTCAGTATAAATGTGTGCTGATGTTATGTGTGTGTTGGAGTGTCAGTGAGTGTGTAGAGTCCTGTGAATGCAGCCAGTCAAGATGCTCTCAATGGTGCAGCTATATTTTTGAGGTTTTGAGGGCCAATGCCAAACCTGTTCAACTTCCTGAGGGGGAAGAGGTGCTGTCGCGCCTTCTTTACGACTGTGTGTGTGAGTGGACCATTTTAAGTCCTTAGTGATTCGGACACTGAGGAACTTGAAGCTTTCGCTGTGCTCCACTGCAGCCCCATCTTGGTAACAGGAATGATGTTAGTCATTTAAGATGTGGGGTTTATAGACTGGGACAAGGAAAACATGCCTGCTAGCTGATCTGCGCATGCTCTGAGAACACGATCTAGAATACTGTCCGGCCCTGTAGCCTTGTGAGTGTTGACCTGAATAAAGACCTTACTCAAGTTGGCCTCTGAGAGCGAGATCACCTAGTCCTCTGCATCGTTGGGGGCGCTCGCGCATGGTATGGTGTTGTTATTGTTGAAGCGTGTGTAAACTGCATTGAGTTGATCTGGAAGAGAGGCATTGTTGGGCAGATCACGGCTGGGTCATCATTTGTAATCCGTAATGGACTCGAGCCCTTGCCACATGCGGAGAGCGGTGGAGCCTGTGTAGTATGATTCAAACGTATTCCTATATTGTCCTTTTGCTAGTTTGATGACTCTTTGGAGGTCGTAGTGGGACTTCTTGTATTTGTTCCTGTCCTCAGCCGTAGCTTCAGGGTTGTCTGCGATAGCCCTGTGTGCGGTAGCCCTGTCCTTAACTTAGTGCTGACCTCGGTGTTAACACAAGGCTTTTGCTTTGGGAAGCAGAATACCTTTACTGTAGGGACAACTTTGCTGATGCATTCCCTCATGTTGCCAGTGACGGAAGTGGTTAGTTCGTCAATGTTATCGGCAGTCTCGGAACATATTCCAATCAGCACTAGCAAAGCAGTCCTGTAGCATAATCTCTGATTCTGATGACCATTTCTCAACAGAGTGAGTCACGGGTCTTCCTGTTTGCGCTTCTGCTAGTTAACAGGAAGCAGGAGTACGGAGTCATGATCTGTTTTGCCGAATGGCGGACGAGGGAGGGCCTTGTATGCTTGCTTGTGGGCAGAGTAACAGTGGTTTAGGACTTTATCGTCCCTAGTGGCAAAGGAGACATGTTGATGGAAGTTGAGCATCATGTGTCTTAATGACGTTGAATTAAAATCGCCGGTGACCAGAAATGCAGCCCCCGGATGTACGTTTTCAGAAAAGCAGAGAATATTGCAGTTCTGAGACTCCCATTGGTAGCAAATCCGCGTTCGGAGGTCATCCATTTTATTATCAAGTGGCCAATATAATGGAGAGAAGAGGTGGCCGGTTTTCCCTCTCCTGCCTCTGTAACTCCAACAATTTTTCTTGCATACACCTAAAACTGGGTTGCAATTACAGAAAGAGCCCAGGGCAGATTAGTTGAATTTGAAGCCGGAGTTGAGGTAAGTAACTGAACTTTCTAAAGTTCTCATCGGTCATACGAAATGAGAGTGCATACGTTTAGTGAAAATAAAGTAAAGATAAACGCCAAAAGAATCACAAAATAGCAAAATTGGGTCGGAGCTCGCAAACTAGCGGCCATCGAGAACAGTGCCATCTTTCATCTTTCATTTCGCTGCACCAGCAATAACATCTGCAAAACTGTATAAGTGACCAATACACTTGGATTGATTTGGATTTAATGTATTATTTTCTGTGTCCCAAAGCGTTGCGTTAGTTCGACAGCAGAGCTGTCCTAGTCCTTGAGTCACCACTTGAAATGAGGACACATCTTGCTTAACTGTCTTGATGCCAGCTAAGTCTTCATGTTTGTTTATGAAAAATTCTACAAGCTTTTCCATTATTTGATCTCAGCCAGCCAACGGTGGTGTGTGTCTGTGAATGTGTGCGCGTCTGTGTGTTTGTGCGTGCGTACTGTGCATGCGTGTTAGGCTCCTGGGACTAGTTTCCCATGGAAAGTAACAATACATGCTTAAAGTCATGCTGATTTACTGTCAACAGCCACTCTGTGTCCTTCTAAAGTGGGACACTGCCTTATCATACTGTAGGTATTAAAGTGCTTCAACACAATTTGTCCTTTGAGAAGCTAAGTCTGAAGTATTTTGGATGTATTGCCATAAACGTAGAAAAGTTACCTTTTGATTGGTTGTCGTCCTTCACATAAACAGATAGCATTACTTTTACAGGTCAGCTAGAGGTAGGCATACTTTGCCATTGACCTATAGCCCATACAGGTAACTGCCAAAATAATGGAAACACATGAGTAAATGAGGGATACAAAGTATATTGAAAGCAGGTTCTTCCACACAGGTTTGGTTCCTGAGTTAATTAAGCAATTAAAATCACATGGTTAGGGTCGTGCATAAAAATGCTGGGCAGGCCATTATTCTGGCCATTATTTTGACTACCATGGCTCTGCCCCAATAGGATGACAATGCCCCCATCCACAGGACTTGTGTGGTCACTAAATGTTATGATGAGCATGAAAACGATGTAAACCATATGCCATGGCCGTCTGGCACCAGATTTCAACCCAATTGAACACTTATGGGAGATTCTGGAGCGACGCCTGAGACAGCGTTTTCCACCACCATTAACAAAACACCAAATGATGGAATTTTTGGTGGAAGTATGGTGATACATCCCTCCAATAGCGTTCCGACAACAGTAGAAGCTATGCCGAGGTGTATTTAAGCTGTTCTGGCTCGTGGTGGCCCACTGCCCTTTTAAGGCACTTTATGTTGGTGTTGCTTCCATTTTGGTAGTTTGGATTGAAATATTTGTATGTTCGGATTGTCAGATTGCACAAAAAATTGGACCTTGAACAGAAGTTAAAGGCAATATATCTGTATTTTTTGGAATGGGAAGTTCATTACTATGCTATTAGAGAAGTATATCAACACATTCAAAGATCAAGGTTTAACGGTTATATTGTTCCCTATGGAATGCAGATGCAAAAACTGAAAGCATCACAAACAACATTCTTCAGATATCCTTGTGTTAGGACTTGCAGTAATCCTTTCAGTCAATTAGTGGGTGGCATGATACCACTTCCACATTTCTCCAGAGGAACCAAGGGAAGGAATTTGTTTCTGTTATGAGCTATTGTCACAGCATTTCCAATAACCTTGCATGCTTGATTTATAGTTCCTTTCATCCTAAAGTCACAGGCACCATCGCCATTCCTCATCCTTTCTCTTACTGTAGGAAACCATTCAAAGTCATCTTTCAATGGGAACAATTGTTTTGTTTCATTGACTGTCTGCAGTCATTTTTCATTTGTCCTGACAGCTCGTACTGTATGTTTCAAAAAACATTTCATAACTCTGTAAGTTACTCTATACTCTTTATTCCCCACTGTACAAGGTATTGTGACAAGAAATGTATTTCAAGGAGTAGCACAGACCGTGTACTGAATAGAGAGTAGCGATTTCATTCCAGGTAAATGTAAAGAAAATCTCTGCATATTAAGTGGGACAATGGGTGGTAACTAAAATACTTGCTTTGTTACAGCAGCTTTGCTTCCACATTGCCTCACATGCATGTGTTTCATCATAAACCTGATTGATGTTATTCGGTAAAGGAGGACCTCTGTGCACGCATAGAAAAGTTTGAGGAGTGTTTGACCAAACTTTCCCAATCAGACTCTGCCCCCTACTGGTTAACTCCATCAACACAACCCACCAGTTGAATATCATCCGGGGACAGACACACACGACTAGTGCCACAGCTAGCTGATATCTTTTATCTCTATGACATAAATTAGATACAATTAAGATGAATAGGGATGCTGTTGTAGTTCTGTGGGTCACATCAACTTTTCCCTTTAAATATAGGTAGCCTAGCAGTTACGCGTATTGGTCCAGTAACCAAAAGGTCACTGGTTTGAATCAGAGCTGACTAGGTGAAACATGTTGATGTGCCCTTGAGTAAGGCACTTAACCCTAATTGCTCCCGTAAGTCGCTCTGGATAAGAGCATCTGCTGAATGACTCAAATTTAAATGTCAAATGCAAATATAAAAAATAGTGTGTTATTATGTGCTGCTGTGGGTGAGATGTTGGCTAATAAGAGCGTAGTGAGTAAGCTAATTCCTGGCCTTTCCTTGAATCCTGTTCTGATCAGTTAATGCACGCATGACACAGCACTCTGCCCTTACTGTATACAGCATAGGCCCTGATGCTGTCTGATCTATTTGTGTGTGTGTGTCAGTGCTTAATTTGTGTTGCTAATTGATCTGTTAAACCAACCCTTGTTTGAATGAGATATCTCTGTTTGTCACTTGGCTGCTCAGGCCTTTGGAGCCTTGCATGCACATTCACGCACATATGCACACGCACACACACACACACACACACACACACACACACACACACACACACACACACACACACACACACACACACACACACACACACACACACACACACACACACACACACACACACACACACACATACAGAACAGTCAGCAGAGAGTGGAGCCTGTGTATTCCTCAACGCTGTTCAGCCCAGCAGCCTATCTTCCATTAGCCTGCCTGAAAGCATCTCAGCATATGACTACTTTGACACCAGACTGCTGAGAGTAAAGTCCTTGGTGCTAAATAGTACTTTGATTTTAATGGGTCTGAGTGCAAACTAAGCCAAAAGTAGTGTGGCACTAGCACTGATATGGCTAGTGTAGCTGCCTTCTGGTGTCTATGATAGAGGCTAGGTACACTATCGTTCAAAAGTTTGGGGTCACTTAGAAATGTCCTTGTTTTTGAAAGAAAAGCAACAAAAAAAATCCATTAAAATAACATCAAATTGATCAGAAATACAGTGTATACATTGTTAATGTTGTAAATGACTATTGTAGCTGGAAACGGCAGATAAAAATAAATTAATTAATATCTACATAGGCGTATTATCAGCAACCATCACTCCTGTGTTCCAACGGCACATTGTGTTAGCTAATACAAGTTTATCATTTTTAAATAATAATTGATCATTAGAAAACCCTATTGCTATTATGTTAGCACAGCTGAAAACTGTAGTCCTGATTAAAGAAGCAATAAAACTGGGCTTCTTTAGACTAGTTGTGTATAAAGGCTATTCCATGCGAAAAATTGCCAAGAAACTGAAGATCTCGTACAGCGCTGTGTACTACTCCTTTCACAGAACAACGCAAACTGTCTCTAACCAGAATAGAAAGAGGAGTGGGAGGCCCCGGTGCACAACTGAGAAAGAAGACAAGTTCATTAGAGTGTCTAGTTTGAGAAACAGATACCTCAGAAGTCCTCAACTGGCAGCTTCATTAAATAGTACCCACAAAACACCAGTCTCAACGTCAACAGTGAAGAGGCGACTCCGGGATGGTGGCCTTCTTAATCTTGGTGTAGTCTGCGACCTCAATGCTTTTTGTCTAATCAAGTCTCCTATTAATCCACAGTGCAAGACCAAGGGTATTGTTGCAAGAGAAGTAGTGTCTCAAGATCTTTTATTGTAAAAATGCTAACTACGTACCGTGTTAAATGTTCTTGTTGTTTTGACAGTATTCTACTGTAGCCAAACAAGGTTTATGTGATTTATGATTTACAAAATTAATTACACAGAATATTACACTGTAATGGAAAACAGTGATTTACACATTTATAAAGAGTAGAATACTGTGAAGCATTATACTGCAGCATTCTGTAAATGATGGTGCATTGTGGGAAGATGTTGTGGGCAGGGACAGCATTTCTGTATATTGAATATACTTTAATTCCACCACACAGAATACAGTACCGTGACATATTTTTTGGAACGCCAAAAACCTTTTCACTACTAGTGGTTGCATGGTATTGTTGTTTCTGGGTCATTAACATATCTCCAAGATGGCGTAGCAGTGCATACGTTGTTTGTCGTTCTCCCGTGTACATTTTGTATTTTTCGTATTTTTTGTATATATTTCAATTTATTTTCAATCTCTTTTTCCATTTTTAAATTAAATATACCTTCCGGCAACCCACCTCACCCAATGTGATACGGATAGCCGTAGACCTTATAGCCAGAATCTCCATCAGAAGCTAACCAGCCAATTAGCTACTAGCTATTTAGTCATTGTTTGCCACTGCTAGCGGCCTTTACCATTTGCACAGACACCAGTCGCTTTTAGCCAGGATAAAAAGCAAACTAAATTACTCCAGCTACAATACCTCTTTTGCCAATTGGCTTGGACCCTTTGGTGATATGGCGCCATGACGACTGGTCTGCCGACGTAATTCCATCCGTTGTGCCCTCAACCGTCCTTTCCCGGACGTCGGAGCAGACGCTTCTACTAGCCCTGGCCTGCTAACTCTTTTTTTTTAACGCCGTGTCTCCCGCTTGCTAGCGTAGTAACGACTACCCAGTGGCTTCCCTGTTTCATTATATTGCTGTTCACTGGACCCAATTATCACTTGGCTACATAGCTGATGCCTGCTGGACTGTTCATTAATCACGGTACTCCATTTTGTTTATTTTTGTTTATCTGTCGGCCCCAGCCTCGAACTCAGGCCCTGTGTGTAGTTAACTGACCCTCTCTGCCCATTCATCGCTATTTTACCTGTTGTTGTTGTCTTAGCTGATTAGCTGTTGTTGTCTTACCCATTGTTGTCTTAGCTAGCTCTCCCAATCAACACCTGTAATTGCTTTATGCCTCGCTTTGTGCCTCGCTTTGTCTCTCTCTAATGTCAATAGGCCTTGTATACTGTTGTTTAGGATAGTTATCATTGTTTTAGTTTACTGCGGAGCCCCTAGTGCCACTCAACATGCCTCAGATACCTCTTTTGTCCCACATCCCACACATGCGGTGACCTCACCCAGCATAACTAGTGCGTACAGAGATGCAACCTCTCTTATTATCACTCAATGCCTAGGTTTACCTCCACTGTACCCGCACCCTACCATTCCCCTGTCTGTTCATTATGCCCTGAATCTATCATACCACGCCCAGAAATCTGCTCCTTTTATTCTCTGTCCCCAATGCACTAGTTGACCAGTTTTGATGTTCCTCGGGTGATTTGGAGGTTAACCCAGGCCCTGCGTGTACCCAGGTGCTCTCATTTGTTGACTTCTGTAACTGTAAAAGCCTTGGTTTCATGCATGTTAACATCAGAAGCCTCCTCCCTAAGTTTGTTTTACTCACTGCTTTAGCACACTCCGCCAACCCTGATGTCCTTGGCGTATCTGAATCCTGGCTTAGGAAGGCCACCAAAAATTCTGAGATTTCCATCCCCAACTACAACATTTTCCGTCAAGATAGAACTGCCAAATGTGGAGGAGCCGCAATCTACTGCAGAGAGAGCCTGCAAAGTTCTGTCATACTTTCCAGGTCTATGCCCAAACAGTTCGCGTTTCTAATTGAAAAAATTTAGCTCTCCAGAAACAAGTCTCTCACTGTTGCCACCTGTTATAGACCCCCCTCAGCTCCCAGCTGTGCCCTGGACAACATATGTGAATTGATTGCCCCCATCTATCTTCAGAGTTTCGTTCTGTTAGGTGACTAAACTGGGATATGCTTAACACCCCAGCAGTCCTACAATCTAAGCTAGATGCCCTCAATCTCACACAAATGATCAAGGAACCCACCAGGTACAACCCTAAATCTGTAAACATGGGCACCCTCATAGATATTATCCTGACCAACTTGCCC
Organism: Salvelinus alpinus; assembly: GCF_045679555.1. Lineage (NCBI taxonomy): Eukaryota > Metazoa > Chordata > Actinopteri > Salmoniformes > Salmonidae > Salvelinus > Salvelinus alpinus. Next base: position 83,489,623 of record NC_092086.1, read on the forward strand.
TCCAAATACACCTCTGTTGTTTTCAATCAGGATCTCAGCGATCACTGCCTCATTTCCTGCATCCGTTATGGATCCGCGGTCAAACGACCACCCCTCATCACTGTCAAACGCTCCCTAAAGCACTTCTGCGAGCAGGCCTTTCTAATGGACCTGGCCCAGGTATCCTGGAAGGATACTGACCTCATCCCGTCGGTAGAGGATGCCTGGTCATTTTTTAAAGGAATTTCCTCACCATCTTAAATAAGCATGCCCCTTTCAAAAAATATAGAACTAAGAACAGATATAGCCCTTTGTTCACTCCAGACCTGACTGCCCTCGACCAGCACAAAAACATCCTGTGACAGACTGCACTAGCATTGAAAAGTCTCAGCGATATGCAACTTTTCAGGGAAGTCAGGAACCAATACACGCAGTCAGTCAGGAAAGCAAAGGCTAGCTTTTTCAAACAGAAATTTTCATCCTGTAGCTCTAACTCCAAAAGGTTTTTGGACACTGTCACCACCGATAAATCCACGATAATCGAGAATTTCAATAAGTATTTCCCTACGGCTGGTCATGCTTTCCTCCTGGCTACCCCAACCCAGGCCAACAGCTCCGCACCCCCCGCAGCTACTTGCCCAAGCCTTCCCAGCTTCTCCTTCACCCAAATCCAGATAGCAGATGTTCTGAAAGAGCTGCAAAACCTGGACCTATACAAATCAGCTGGGCTAGACAATCTGGACCCTCTCTTTCTAAAATTATCCGCCGCCATTGTTGCAACCCCTATTACCAGTCTGTTCAACCTCTCTTTTGTATCGTCCGAGATCCCTAAAGATTGGAAAGCTGCCGCGGTCATCCCCCTCTTCAAAGGGGGTGACACTCTAGACCCAAACTGTTACAGACCTATATCCGTCCTGCCCTGCCTTTCTAAAGTCTTTGAAAGCCAAGTTAATAAACAGATCACTGATCACAAATCCCACTGTACCTTCTGTGCAATCTGGTTTCCGAGCTGGTCATGGTGCACCTCAGCCACACTCAAGGTATTAAACGATATCATAACCGCCATCGATAAAAGACAGTACTGTGCAGCTGTCTTCATCGACCTGGCCAAGGCTTTCGACTCTGTCAATCACCGTATTCTTATCGGCAGACTCAACAGCCTTGTTTTCTCAATTGACTGCCTCGCCTGGTTCACCAACTACTTCTCAGATAGAGTTCAGTGTGTCAAATCGGAGGGCCTGTTGTCCGGGACCTCTGGCAGTCTCTATGGGGGTACCACAGGGTTCAATTCTCGGGCCGTCTTTTCTCTGTATATATCAACGATGTCGCTCTTGATGCGGGTGATACCTTGATCCAGCTCTATGCAGACGACATTATTCCGTATACATCTGGCCCTTCTTTGGACAATGTGTTAACAAACCTCCAAACGAGCTTCAATGCCATACAACACTCCTTCTGTGGTCTCCAACTGCTCATAAATGCTAGTAAAACTAAATGCATGCTTTTCAACCGATCGCTGCCCGCCTGACTAGCATCACTACTCTGAATGGTTCTGACTTAGAACATGTGGACAACTACAAATACCTAGGTGCCTGCCTAGACTGTAAACGCTCCTTCCAGACTCATATTAAACATCTCCAATCCAAAATTAAATCTAGAATCGGCTTCCTATTTCGCAACAAAGCCTCCTTCACTCACGCCGCCAAACAAAACCCTCGTAAAACTGACTATCTTACCAATCCTCGACTTTGGCGATGTCATTTACAAAATATCCTCCAACACTCTACTCAGCAAACTGGATGCAGTCTATCACAGTGCCATCCGTTTTGTCACCAAAGCCCCATACACCACCCACTATTGCGACCTGTATGCTCTCGTTGGCTGGCCCTCGCTACATATTCGTCGCCAGACCCACTGGCTCCAGGTCATCTATGTCTTTGCTAGGTAAAGCTCTGCCTTATCTCTGTTCACTGGTCACGATAACAACACCTACCCGTAGCACGCGCTCCAGCAGGTATATCTCACTGGTCACCCCCAAAGCCAACACTTCCTTTGGCTGCCTTTCCTTCCAGTTCTCTGCTGCCAATGACTGGAACGAATTGCAAGAATCGCTGAAGTTGGAGACGTCTATCTCCCTTACTAACTTTAAAAATCAGCTAATCGATCGCTTCAGCTGTACACAGCCCATCTGTAAATAGCCCATCCAATCTGCCCACCTCATCCCCATATTGTTTAAATTTACTTTTTGCTCTTTTGCACACCAATTTCTACTTGCACATCTATCACCCCAGTGTTAATTTGCTAAATTGTAATTATTTCTCTACTACGGCCTATTTATTGCCTTACCTCCTCACGCCATTTGCACACACTGTATATAGACTTTTTTCTATTGTGTTATTGACTATACGTTTGTTTATTCCATGTGTAACTCTGTGTTGTTGTTTGTGTCGCACTACTTTGTTTTATCTTGGCCAGGTTGCAGTTGTAAATGAGAACTTGTTCTCAACTGGCCTACCTGGTTATTAAATATAGGTGAAGAAAAATATAAATATTATATGTTAATATTGTGAATTGTTTTTTGGTAAGAGGCTATACTTGTGCCACCTGCTTGTGAGAGTGCTGTACCAATTTCACTGATATGTGGCAGTAGTGCCCCAACAATTACATGTGTAAAGGGGAAAGATTGGAGTGGCAGCAAGTCGCAAACCTTTAATGTTTGAGTATTTTCCATGTTCTTTGGTCTGTTTTTCCCTGTAGTCACTGCACATTTGGATGTCTTTGTTAAGGCCTCTTGAAGTGCAAATGATATAAAATACCCACATCTGGTCTTTTATAGCACTTGCACTTCTAGAGGCCTTAACAAAGGCTTCCAAACTTGCACCAATCACATGCAATTACAGTAAAATACTTTAAAATACAAACCCCATCTCCCCTCAATGAATGTGATTCATCAATTCATCCAAGAGAGTAGAATTACTGGATAAAAAACTAAAATGTTGTACTGTCTGAGGCTTTTCACATTGTACTCATTACAATTTGTAAGTGCCTGACTTTTATTCTTAGTATAATGCAGTTGATTTGCTACGGCGACACAAACATTACATTAAGCAGGACATTCATACCATACCAGCCTTCCAATCCAATAGTAGTCTGAAATGCACTCATAAGCAACATGTAAATGGAGGCTTTTTTTGCCGGCCGTCGATGAGAACTCTCCTGTGAAAATGTCAATGCTACGAGTTCAACTCTAACTATCAGTCTGATGATGAAGAGTTTTACTCTGACGATGATTGCATTGTCCATGTCTTTCTTACATTGTATAGCATCCAGGCCAGCAAACAAATTATGTTACTAATGTAGAGTATAAAGGAGCCATGCACCTGCTTCAGGCCTATCAGGCTTCCATCCAGCACCAATGCATCTGATTTCAGCTGCAAATTGTCTCCCGCGTTTACACAGGCAGCCCAATTCTTCTCTTTTTGTACTTGTACACCTTTTTCCAATTGGTAGTTAGTCTTGTCCCAAAGCTGCAATTCCCCTACGGACTCTGGAGAGGCAAAGGTCAAGAGCCATGCGTCCTCCAAAACATGACCTTGCCAAGCTGCTCACTTAACTCATAAGCCAGCAGCACCATTCTGTCAGAGGAAACACAGTCCAGCTGGCGACCAAAGTCAGCTTGCAGGCTCCCGGCCTGACACAAGGAGTCACTAGGACAAGGAAATCCCGGACGGTCGAACCCTCCCCTAACCCAGACGCCGCTGGGCCAATTGTGAGCCCCCTCATGGGTCTCCCGGCTGTGATGAAGTCTGGGATCGAACACGGGTCTGTAGTGACGCTTCATGCACTGCGATGCAGTGCCTTAGACCGCTGCGCCACTCGGGAGGCCAGGCAGCCCAATTCTAATTGGTCTTTTGACCAATCGCATCAGATCATTTCACATCAAGATTTTTTCTGAGCTGATCTGATTGGTGAAAAGACTAATTAGTGAAAAAAGATCAGAGTTGGGCTGCCTGTGTAAACGCAGCCCCTGACTCCCCTTAGTTTCTGCTGCTCTGACATACGCCATATTCCTCTTCAATCCACAGATGGATCATGTTTTATCAGAGGCTCGACAGCTTCCAACGGCAAAGATAAACACTGCCTCTCCCCATCGCACATAAAGGAACTTTTCTCAATTCTACATAATCTTTTTTAATATTCCCGCTCAATCTTGTGGTGTAAAAAGGCGGCCCTGATTTGTCAGCATGTCTCAGCGTGTGCCCGGGTTTGGCAAAGAGAGAGAAAAACAAATTACAAGACAGCAGTTCTCTTTTTCTGGGAATGAATAATCTGAACTCCGGGGGCTGATCTTGCGCCCGTCAGTCTCAAGCATATTCAATATGCTTCCCGCACTCCTGGACACCTACAGCACCCGATGCCATACGAAGGCCAAAAAGATCATCAAGGACATCAACCACCCCCGAGCCACTGCCTGTTCACCCCGATATCATCCAGAAGGCGAGGTCAGTACAGGTGCATCAAAGCTGGGACAGAGAGACTGAAAAACAGCTTCTATCAGACTGCTAAACAGCCATCACTAGCACATCAGAGGCAGCTGCCTATAGACATAGATTAGGAATCACTGGCCACTTTTAGAAATGGATCACTAGCCACTTTAATAATGTTCCGTATCTAGCATTACTCATCTCATATGTATAAACTGTACTCCACACTATTCTACGGTATCTTAGTCACTTTTGAATTGTGTTTACATATTGCATCACCCATTTCATATGTATAAACTGTATTGTATTCTATACTACACCAGCACATCAGAGGCTGCTGCCTATAGACATAGATTAGGAATCACTGGCCACTTTAAGGAAATGAAACACTACCCACTTTAATAATGTCTCCGTATCTTGCATACTCATCTCATATGTGTAAACTGTACTCTATACTCTTCTACGGTATTTTACTTACTTTAGTTGTTTGTAAATGTTGCATCACCCAGCTCATATGTATATACTGTACTCTATACTACGCCCATTTATCTTAGTCCAATGCCGCTCTGACGTATATGTATATTCTTAATCCATTCCTTACTTAGATTTATGTGTATTTTCGGGAAATATGTTGTGAAACTGTTAGATATTACTTGTTAGATATTACTGCACTGTCGGTGCTAGAAGCACAAGCATTTTGCTACACCCACAATAACATCTGCTAAACACGTGTATGTGACCAATAACATATGATTCGATTTGATCTGATTTATGTCCATGCAGACGAACGCATGGGCACACACATATACACACACACAAGCACATGCTCATGCACACGCTTGTATTAAAAAGTATGCATAAACACACACGCATGCACACACATACATACATGCATGCATGCACACAAACACAGTGCAGGTTCAGCAGTAGAGCAAGCAAGCTTTACTTTCCACATCACAGAGCAAGCTCAACATTGGCTTCATTTGAATAGTTCTTAACCAAGGCCTAAATAAAGTAGTAAGGCTGCTACCACACTGGATGTTGAAGGTTACATGGATTGTGTTTCATTTGTTACTTCAGTTCCAAAAGGTTGGCTGGCAGTAAGGACAAGACCAATAATGGGTATGGAGAAACAAATAATCATTGAAAACAAAGACTTGTATTATCGATGAATTAACATTGCCAAGTAATATAAGACACCAGAACTAGTGGCTGTGATGTACTTGCCAACTCTTGCTGAATGCAAATTGGTGCTTACTTATGACTGGTCCTACAGTTGTAAATTGTAAATAGGTCTGGAAAGCTGGATAGGGGGGATCATTTAGCTATTTGATTTTGAATTTTAGGACCCCTGTGTATGTATGGAAAAATATATACAAATGTGTCCTTTACTACTATAGCCCATAAAAATGCATTGAATAACACATTCACAATGGCAAAATATCATAAGGAATAAGGTTTTGAAGTGTCTGTCCTATATCTAGGAGACACTGTATAAGAAATTTCAGGAAATATGTGTTTTCTAGACACATATTTGACCCCTTTTTTTTTGTTGGCACAAAACAACTTCCATACTTCCATTCATTTGTATGGGTTGCCTTCAGACGAGTCCCGTGGGACTTCTTCGAGAAACACATCAAACCCAACACACAAGGGCACAAGCCAACAGATGGAACCCAATGACTGGCTCATTATTCAGGTATGAGATCCATGCACAATCACACAGCCTAGCCTATGGCTACGATGCTGCCCTCAACATAAGACGATGATGAGGACACCCCTCCTGTCTGGGTACAAGGAAAAATATTACTATTATTGCTGAGGATTGAACTTGTTGTAATTATATTGCCTACTATCCAGGACATATACTGTACACAGTGTTGACACCATGCCAATTAATGAACAATGGACAATATATGGAGGTGCAACACGTACTGGGACTGGGATTACTTTTTGCTGCTGGCAAGGAGAGATGGGCAGTCCCATATGGGCTACTACTACACAATAGCTTTTTTGCTTTTGCTTGTTTTTCTTCCTGTTGATTCCTGTCCCCCTCTGTTTAGTCTAGTGAATTTATCTTACACAGAGGACTGCCCTACAGGCAATGATCTAGAGATGGAGAATTCAAATCTTACCCTATGCTGTTTTTTTTGTTGAACCTGATAATTAATTGCACACACCTGGTGTCCCAGGTCTAAATCAGTCCCTGATTACAGAGGAGCAATGAAAAAAATGCAGTGGAACTGGCTTTGAGGTCCAGAGTTGAGTTTGAAGGATGTAGAGCACATAAAGTAGGGCAAATTTAGGTTTATGGTCATTTAAAGCATATTGCTAATAATAAATTAAGATAATGGATTTTTGACTGTTTAGGCATTAGGCTTGCATATCTGTCATATCTGCTTTTTGTTTTCATTTTCTTAATTTTTTCTTCATTACCCACCCTTACTCATCAAGTCTCCTAACTAAAATGTAAAGGTCTGAATTGGTTACTTGTTTAGTTTTAACTTCTTCTTCGTCTTTGATACATTAAGACCAAAAATATGCTGCTTAATTGATTCCATATGTAAGGCTGACATCTGCCGTTATGCTATAACAATCTAATTATAGTGCAGGGCCGGAGGAACCGGGGAGGGAGGGCTGGGGCCTAGGGAGGAGGGGTGCTGGGGAAGGGGAGCAAGAGGGAACGGTTTATAGAGAGGGTCTTCTTGGTGTGGCGCGACCAATGGGTGGGTTTCCCTGCGGGTCCTGTTTTTTATTTCACATCCATGGGCTTATCAACACTAAATATAATAATTACATTTTAGAAAAACAATGGCAACCATAGCTATTCTCTCATGGAATTTGAAACGTCTTAATAAACGTTCCAGCTGTCTTGATAGTCTAGCAGGAAAGTATATTGATATAGCAATTCTCCAAGAAACACACGTCCAAAAGGATGCACATAGACTAGAGAACTATTTGTACAAACTGGCTGCTTTTTCATAAGGCCCAAACAAAACTAATGGTGTAATCATAATAATACATAAGAAACTCAAAATCACCATAGTTGGTAAAATCGAAGACCAAGAAGGCAGAATCACTTTCCTTAAATGTATCCATAATGGGGGAAAAAATGCTTTATTAATATGTTTGCTCCACATTCATATGACCATACTTTATTTTATTCTCTGAACATCATATTGTTAGAATTAACTGAATTCAAACTGGTTATTGGGACAGACATGAATGCCATTCTGGACATGCAGGACAAATCTAATAAGACCAACTACAATCCGCAAGCAACCAAGGCTCTCCAACATATACTCTCTGATTACAACCTCATTGATGCCTGGGAAGCTCATAAAAAAGAGTACACTTTCTATTCAAACAGGTGTAACGGATGTGAAATGGCTAGCTAGTTAGCGGTGGTGCGCGCTAATAGCCTTTCAATCGGTTACGTCACTTGCTCTGAGACCTTGAAGTAGTGGTTCCCCTTGCTCTGCAAGGGCTGCGGCTTTTGTGGAGCGATGGGTAACGATGCTTCGTGGGTGACTGTTGTTGATGTGTGCAGAGGGTCCCTGGCTCGTGCCCGGTTCGAGGCGAGGGGACGGACGTAAAGTTAAACTGTTACACAGGCACAAAAAATTATATCGAATCGATTTCGTACTATTATCTACATATGATCATCATGTTTACTACTGCCAGATACACATTTCAGAATCTCTTAAAATAGCCACAAGATGGCACTTTAATGTTCCCTTTCTACAAAATCTTACTTTATGTGAACAATTTGAAACAGAATTGAATTAATTCATAATGATAAACAAAAATTCAGTCAATGATCCTCTGATCTTATTTGATGCCATTAAAGGTTTTATTAAAAACAATGCATTTTTCATCTGGGCTGAATAAATCACAATTAAAGAAGTTACCAGAATTGGGAAAAGTTGTTAACAATGTTAGAGCGTTCTCAAAAAAAAAGAAATCAGACCAGGTAGTGACTACTCTCTCAAGTCAAGACAGAACTAAATCTATTGATAAGAGAGAGAACATCATTTGCCCCCATCATTAGACTCAACCATTACTTCTATGGTATAAGGATGCCACCCAGTGTTCTCACTATCTTTGGTAAACACAAAAACTATTTTAAAAAGTGATATAGTCCCATCTCAAAATGTATTATCTCTGAAGTCTATTACATATCTTACATGCCTTATCAGAAACCAAAGCTCCTTAGGCAGTTCTATCTCTTGACGCAGAAAATGCTTTTGATAGACTAGAATTGTCATATCTTTGGTCATTTTCGAACATATGGGACTTGGCTCCAAATTCATTAATATGATTACAATTCTATATGCCAATCCCTCAGCCATAGTAATAACAGGCAATATCTGCTCTGCTCCCTTCAGAATAAATAAAAGTAGCAGGCAAGGTGATCAGCCTAGTCTCATAGATTAGACATAACACAGTCACCCAAGTCATAGACTGTTTTCTCTGCTACCGCACGGCAAGTGGTACCGGAGCACCAAGTCTAGGACCAAAAGGCTCCTTATTAACAGCTTCTACCCCGAAGCCATACGACTGCTGAACAATGAATAAAATGGCCACCGGATTATTTATATTGACCCCCCCATTTGTTTTTTACACTGCTGCTACTCGCTGTTTATTATCTATGCATAGTCACTTCACCCCTACCTACATGTACAAATTACCTTGACAAACCTGTACCCCCGCACATTGACACGGTATAGCCTCGTTATTGTTATTTTATTATAACTTTTTTTGTTTTTGTTTATTTGGTAAATATTTTCTTAACTCCTAACCTTAACCCCTAACCCTAACTCCATATCATACGAAATGGATGATGGACATAAACAAATTAATATATACCATATGAAACATATCATATAATACTAATTGAGGTGTCCCGGATTTACTATTACTATGTTACGTCTACCCCTGAGTCCAGGTTGAGGTGATTCCATCTCACCTCTGCTATTTTTATTGTCTATGGAGCCTCTGGCCCAGGCAATCAAAAGAAATTACAACAAATTACACCAATATCACTAAATTCTATGGATTACTTCATCTCATTATACGCTGACGATATCTTTATCTAGACAGTGTATCGCAATCCCTCCCAAATGCTTTTTGAGAATAGATATATTTCCTTCCTTAGATAAAACCGTTGGCATAAATTAAATCCAACCTCAGTAGATGGACTAATATCCCAGTTGCTTTAACTGGCAGAATATCTATTGTCGAAATGAATAATTTCCATGGATCAATTTCTGTAGTCCCCCTTCTGACTATTGGAATAAAATCAACAGTGCGATTTACTAATGTACAGTATATGGCAAGGTAAGCGATCCCGGATAAAATTGATGGGGAGTTGGGGTGTAATTCCACCTCTTTTTGTTTATTATTCTTTACATACCAATTTTACTATTACAAAATCCATTTTGATCAATATGATCATTTCTCTATATGCATTGCTTACTTTTGTTTTTCTTTTGACTGGCAGCCCATGCGCACGTTATATAAACTAAATATATCAATTGAAAATGTTATTGTACCTGTAAAACTCCCAACAAAAATGACAAAACAAATAAAAACTTGGTAAAGAAAAAAGAAGTGACCATTTGATATTCCTGATATATCACCATCGTGCCACTGTGAAACAGTGTGGCAGGGCTTACAAACAATTACAGACTACAAAGGGAAGCGCAGCCGCGAGCTGCCCAGTGACACGAGCCTACCAGACAAGCTAAATCACTTATATGCTTGCTTCGAGGCAAGCAACACTGAGGTATGCATGAGAGCATCAGCTGTTCCGGACGACTGTGTGATCACGCTGTCTGTAGCTGACGTGAGTAAGATCTTTAAACAGGTCAACATACACAAGGCTGCGGGGCCAGATGGATTACCAGGTCATGTGCTCCGGGCATGTGCTGACCAACTGGCAGGTGTCTTCACTGACATTTTCAACATGTCCCTGATTGAGTCTGTAATACCAACATGTTTCAAGCAGACCACCATAGTCACTGTGCCCAAGAATGCATGACTACAGACGCGTATCACTCACGTCCCTAGCCATGAAGTGCTTTGAAAGGCTGGTAATGGCTCACATCAACACCATTATCCCAGAAACCCTAGACCCACTCCAATTTGCATACTGCCCAAACAGATGCACAGATGATGCAATCTCTATTGCACTCCACACTGCCCTTTCCCACCTGGACAAAAGGAACACTTATGTGAGAATGAGAATTCATTGACTACAGCTCAGCGTTCAACACCATAGTACCCTCAAAGCTCATCACTACGCTAACGATCCTGGGACTAAACACCTCCCTCTCCAACTGGATCCTGGACTTCCTGACGGGCCGTCCCCAGGCGGTGAGGGTAGGTAGCAACACAGCTGCCATGCTGATCCTCAACACTGGAGCCCCTAGGGGTGCATGCTCTGTCCCTTCTTGTACTCCCTGTTCACCCACGACTGCATGGCCAGGCACGACTCCAACACCATCATTAAGTTTGCAGAAGACACAACAGTGGTAGGCCTGATCACCGACAATGACGAGACAACCTATAGGGAGGAGGTCAAAGACCTGGCCGGGTGGTGCCAAAATAACAACCTATCCCTCAACGTAACCAAGACTAAGGAGATGATTGTGGACTACAGGAAAAGGAGGACCGAGCACGCCCCCATTCTCATCGACGGGACTGTAGTGGAGCAGGTTGAGAGCTTCAAGTTCCTTGGTGTCCACATCAACAACAAACTAGAATGGTCCAAACACACCAAGACAGTCGTGAAGAGGGCACGACAAAGAATTTGCTGGGTCCTCAGAACCTCAAAAGGTTCTACAGCTGCAACATCGAGAGCATCCTGACTGGTTGCATCACTGCCTGGTACAGCAATTGCTCAGCCTCCGACCGCAAGGCACTACAGAGGGTAGTGCGTACGGCCCAGTACATCACTGGGGCTAAGCTGCCTGCCATCCAGGACCTAATTATTTCAGAGGAATTGGCAGAGGAAGGCCCTAAAAATTGTCAAAGACCCCAGCCACCCCAGTCATAGACTGTTCTCTCTACTACCGCATGACAAGCGGTACCGGAGTGCCAAGTCTAGGACAAAAAAGGCTTCCCAACAGTTTTTACCCCCAAGCCATAAGACTCCTGAACAGGTAATCAAATGGCTACCCGGACTATTTGCGTTGTGTGCTCCTCCCCCAACCCCTCTTTTACGCTGCTGCCATTCTCTGTTTATCATATTTGCACAGTCACTTTAACTATACATTCATGTACATGTGTACATACTACCTCAATTGGGCCGACCAACCAGTGCTCCCGCACATTGGCTAACCGGGCTTTCTGCATTGTGTCCCACCACCCACCACCTACCAACCCCTCTTCACGCTACTGCTACTCTCTGTTCATCATATATGCATAGTCAATTTAACCATATCTACATGTACATACTACCTCAATCAGCCTGACTAACCGGTGCCTGTATGTAGCCTCGCTACTTTTATAGCCTCACTACTGTTTTTCATTGTTGTTTTTATTTCTTTACTTACCTATTGTTCACCTAATACCTTTTTTGCACTATTGGTTAGAGCCTGTAAGTAAGCCTTTCACTGTATTCGGTGCACGTGACAAATATACTTGGATTTGATTTGAAAAGAAAAACCAACCAAAAATTTAAAGAAGTGCTATACTAGAAGTATTTTATCAAACAGAACATTTGTGAAATGCATTCAAAGCCTAAAACATCTCTTTCTAAGAGATGAATGATGCTTTGATGCAGCATAGTGGTGCAAAAAACATTAGATGGTCAGCCTTGCAGTTTCAATAAAAAGCACGGTGGAATTGTAATAAAGCAAGCGAGGAATAAAAGTCGATAAAACCATTACCATTGTTCCTGAGCAGAGCAATCAATGATGAATTCTTTATTCATACAGTGACCTTGAAGGAACGGAAAAGGGGTTACTGGTTTGAGCACAGATTATAAATCTCCAAGAACATACAATAGTCATCACTTAAAAACACATAATTACACATAAAAAGGGTTTGAAGGTTGAATAAAAAGAAAGCAATTCAACGCTAACATATAATACCACTCCCCTGTTTTGTTGCCATACATAAAACTTTAAATATCTACGGCTTCATGACCCTGAGGCAGTGTTTTGTAAACAACATAAACACACAGCAAAATTCCCACCCATGGAGGCACTCACTGGCAGACCTCCCCTCCCATAATTGGTAACAATGCTTGTGTTGGACGGCCTGTTGGACACTGATTAGGATGATTAACATGATCTACAGCCCCCTCTCTCTTACCCACCCTCTCTCTCTTCACTCTCTGCCCCCATCTACCCCCCCCCCACCCTCCCCCATTTCTCCGTGTGTTTACAGCACAACAAGGAAGAGCCTTCATGAATATTGGCCTCTGGATATAGGACATATCTCCCGTCGCTCCTGGTTGACAGCTAAATGACTTGGCCACTGTGGCTCCACAGTAAATTGTAAATTGGACTTGTATCTAAATGGGGGTGTCAGAGAGGGCAACTCTAAAGAGGCTGATGATCCACTGAGTGACATCAGGGCTATTTGTTAGTTGCTCTGTGTCTGTATTGGCTGTGGAATTTGTGCAACTCCACCTTGATGTTGATGCCCTTGTAGTCTGAATAGAAGTTGTTTTGAATGTACAGTATGATGTTTATTAGTGTTTTAAAAGCCTATACATGTGATTGCCATATTGTGGAAATAAGTGTGAAGTGCTCCTCTAATACATATTTCACTAAAGTCAACAGGGAATTGATTGTCAATGGGTGTCTTGGACATCTGAGATGACCCAGATAACAAGAAAATCACTTTTCAAACCACGTCCCTTGCTGTCACAGCAAACCAAGCTTAATTGAAGCGTGATGACTTCATTGAGTCTAACAACATTACATCGAATTAGGGTGTGAAATAATATTTGCAGGACAGGTCAGATGTATATCAGAACAGCATTTCATGTTTTCTGTTAGAAAAACTACATGAAAATTTAAAGAGGCAGAGCTTCTGCAATCGGGCAGAGCTATCAATTTAGACAATGGCATATTTAATGCAGGACCATTTTCCAGTTCAAAAGAAGTTCTATTTGTAATCTATTGGCTAAATTATCAGCCAACTTAAAAGTGAACTTCTGTATGATTTTATAATATGCATAAAAACACACTCTTTAACTATGCAATTAGCCACAATTTGTGTGGTCATGTACAATTAATTTGCTCCTCATTTTAATATTCACAAATTATTATCAACATCATTAAGTTTGATTTGCATTTTTTCAGCCGGAGCAAAGTTTCTGTTATACAGAAAAGTAAAGCATGAGAGATTCCCACTGGACCATAAACTATTGCTGTGCATAAACTGCATCAGCCAAACATATACCATATACTGCTGCTGCTTCATTTCATACAGAAATATTTGGAAGCTAAACATAATTCATCAACTTCACTAGGGTATGTGGGGCGCCAATTTCAAAACAGAAATCCCATAATTAAAATTCCTCAAACATACAAGTATTTTACACCATTTTAAAGATACACTTGTTGTAAATCCAGCCACAGTGTCCGATTTCAAAAAGGATTTACGACGAAAGCACACCAAACGATTATGTTAGGTCAGAGCCAAGTCACAGAAAAACACAGCCATTTTTCCAGCCAAAGAGATGAGTCACAAAAAGCAGAAATAGAGAAAATTAATCACTAACCTTTGATGATCTTCATCAGATGGCACTCATAGGACTTCATGTTACACAATACATGTATGTTTTATTCGGTAAAGTTCAGATTTATATAAAAAAAATCTGAGTTTACATTGGCGCATTATGTTCAGTAGTTCCAAAACATCCGGTGATTTTGCACATCAATTTACAGAAATACTCATAATAAACATTGCTAAAAGATACAACTGTTATGCATGGAATTTTAGATCCACTTCTCCTTAATGCAACCGCTGTGTCAGATTTAAAAAAAACTTTACGGAAAAAGCAATAATCTGAGTACAGCGCTCAGAGACCAAAACAACCCAAACAAATATCCGCCATATTGTATAGTCAACATTAGTCAGAAACAGCATTATAAATATTCACTTACCTTTGATGACCTTCATCAGAATGCAATCCCAGGAATCTCAGTTCCACAATAAATGTTTGATTTGTTCGATAAAGTCCATCATTTATGTCCAAATACCTCCTTTTTGTTTGCGTTTGGCCCAGTAATCAAAATTCATGAGGCGCGATCACTAGGTGCAGACGAAAAGTCAAAAAAAAAGCAATAATCTGAGTACAGCGCTCAGAGACCAAAACAACCCAAACAAATATAGGAAGTACAGTTCCCGCTCAGCCCAGTCAAAACTGTTCGCTGCTCTGGCACCCCAATGGTGGAACAAACTCCCTCACGACGCCAGGTCAGCGGAGTCAATCACCACCTTCCGGAGACACCTGAAACCCCACCTCTTTAAGGAATACCTAGGATAGGAGAAAGTAATCCTTCTAACCACCCCCCCCCCCCCCTTAAAAGAGTTAGATGCACTATTGTAAAGTGGTTGTTCCACTGGATATCATAAGGTGAATGCACCAATTTGTAAGTCGCTCTGGATAAGAGCGTCTGCTAAATGACTTAAATGTAATGTAAATGTAAAAAGTTCCATTACAGTCCGTAGAAACATGTCAAACGATGTATAGAATCAATCTTTAGGATGTTTTTAACATAAACCTTCAATAATGTTCCAACCGGAGAATTCCTTTGTGTTTAGAATTGCAATGGAACGCAAGCTACCTCTCACATGAACGCGCGTGGTCAGCTCATGGCACTCTGGGAGAGACCTTACTCAATCCCCTCTCATTCGCCCCCACTTCACAGTAGAAGCCTCAAACAGGGTTCTAAAGACTGTTGACATCTAGTGGAAGCCTTAGGAAGTGCAATATGATCCCATAGACACTGTATATTTGATAGGCGATGAGTTGAAAAACTACAAACCTCAGATTTACCACTTCCTGGTTGGATTTTTTCTCAGGTTTTTGCCTGCCATATGAGTTCTGTTATACTCACAGACATCATTAACACGCTTTTCATCCAAAATTCCCAGTGCTGCCCCCTACCCTAGAGAAGTTTTAAGCAAACAACATTAAAACAAAACTCTTGGCCCTTGTCATGAGACCTACATACACTAATTATTTCCCAAATGCAAAATGACTGTCACAACAATTCATGACAGTTGTTTCTTCATAAGAAGTTATCGTAAGGGATTAAGTGGGAAGCAACTTAGCTTTTGTTTAGCTAGCATATCATCCAAGGTCTCTTTATCAGCCCCGCAACAAAGTTTCTCCCTGCATGCAATCACTGAATCCGAGGTGCTAAAGGAGCTCCTGAAACTTGACCCCAAAAAACCACCTGGGTCAGATGGTTTAGACCCTTTCTTCTTTAAGGTTGCTGCCCCTATCATCACCAAGCCTATCTCCGACCTTTTTAACCTGTCTCTCCTTTCTGGGGAGGTTCCCATTGCTTGGAAGGCAGCCACAGTTTGTCCTTTATTTAAAAGATTGAGATCAAGCTGATCCTAATTGTTATAGGCCTATTTCTATTTTGCCCTGTTTATCAAAAGTGTTGGAAGAATTATCAATAATCAACTGACAGGCTTTCTTAATGTCTATAGTATTCTCTCTGGTATGCAATCTGGTTTCCGATGATCGATGATGTCGCCATTGCCCTTGAACCTAAGCAATGTTGTGCTGCTATTTTTATTGACTTGGCCAAAACTTTTGATACAGTAGACCATTCCATTCTTGTGGGCCGGCTAAGGAGTATTTGTGTCTCTGGGGGGTCTTTGGCCTGGTTTGCTAACTACCTCTCTCAAAGAGTGCAGTGTATAAAGTAAGAATCTGCTGTCTCACCCACTGCCTGTCACCAAGGGAGTACCCCAAGGCTCAATCCTAGGCCCCACGCTCTTCTCAATTTACATCAACAACATAGCTCAGGTAGCAGGAAGCTCTCTCATCCATTTATATGCAGATGATAGTCTTATACTTAGCTGGCCCCTCCCCGGATTTTGAGTTAAATGCTCTACAACAAAGCTTTCTTAGTGTCCAACAAACTTTCTCTACCCTTGACCTTGTTCTGCACACCTCCAAAACAAAGGTAATGTGATTTGGTAAGAGGAATGCCCCTCTCCCCACAGGTGTGATTACTACCTCTGAGGGTTTAGAGCTTGAGGTAGTCACCTCATACAAGTACTTGGGAGTATGGCTAGAAGGTGCACTGTCGTTCTCTAAGCACATATCAAAGCTGCAGGCTAAAGTTAAATCTAGAATTGGTTTCCTCTATCGTAATCGGTATTCTTTCACCCCAGCTGCCAAACTAACCCTGATTCAGATGACCACCCTACACATGCTACATTACGGAGACATCATTTATAGATCGGCAGGTAAGAGTGCTCTCGTGCGGCGAAATGTTCTTTACCATTCGGCCATCAGATTTGCCACCAATACTCCTTATAGGACACATCACTGCACTCTATACTCCTCTGTAAACTGGTCATCTCTGTATACCTGTCGCAAGACCCACTAGGCCTCACTCCCCACTATCTGATATATGAACTGCAGCCCTCATCCTCCACATACAACACCCGTTCTGCCAGTCACATTCTGTTAAAGGTCCCCAAAGCACACACATCCCTGGGTCGCTCCTCTTTTCAGTTTGCTGCAGCTAACGACTGGAACAAGCCGCAACAAACACTCAAACTGGACAGTTTTATCTCAATCTCTTCATTCAAAGACTCAATCATGGACACTCTTAGTGACAGCTGTGGTTGCTTTGTGTGATGTATTGTTGTCTCTACCTTCTTGCCCTTTGTGCGGTTTTCTGTGCCCAGTAAGGTTGCTACCATGTTGTGTTACTACCATGTTGTCATGTTGTGTTGCAACCATACTGTGTTGTCATGTGTTGCTGCCTTGCTATGTTGTTGTCTTGGGTCTCTCTTTATGTAGTGTTGTGTCTCTTGTCGTGATGTGTGTTTTGTTCTATATTTATTTTTAATTTTTTAATTTTTAATCCCAGCCCCCATCCCCGCAGGAGGCCTTTTGCCTTTTGGTAGGCCGTCATTGTAAATAAGAATTTGTTCTTAACTGGCTTGCCTAGTTAAATAAATTAAATTAAAAAATCAGTCTTGACAGTGTAAAGTCATAGGTCATAAACCAACATACACATTTCAGAATGGTTATGGCAGTTTTAAACTATTCAAGAACCTAGACACTTGGTTGGAGCACCTAGTCAATGTACAGTAATTTCTCTCAGTCCACTTTGCACCAATGTATACTATGTGAGAGACAAAACCACTTAACATTTACTGTCACTTGTCCCCTTGGAAGTGTTTAATTGACTCATGCTGAGAGATGCTCTTTAACTGGTGTTAAAGGTCCAATGCAGCCATTTTTATCTAAATACCTAATCATTTCTGGGTAACAATAAGTACTTTACTGTAATTGTCTTAGCTAAGAGCAATTTCTCAAGCAATAACTTAGCTAGGACTGTCTGGGAGAGGTCTGAGTGGGGAGGGGAAAATTAAAACTAGCTGTTACTGGCAGAGAGGTTTGGAACTCTTTTTTCTTATTGGTCTATATACAGTAGGGGTTGCAGTTGCGTCACAAATCACTTAGCAACCACGCCAGGCGGCATGATGAAAGACCAAAGTCAGTCTGCTAGAACTTTGCCCTGTTTGTCCTCCAATCGTCTACATGGCTGGCTGCGTTTTACTACCACTGAAAACATTATTCTGTTTTTCTAAGGACACAAAAAATGGAGTGGGAGAACCTCTTAAAGTAAGTAAATATACTTTGAAAGTGATGAAAAACAATCTTGCTTGCTAGCGTGGAACCCTGTATTATCGG